>NC_140993.1:112603038-112913641 GCF_052327205.1 Somniosus microcephalus | reverse complement strand
GGGGGAGCGAGGGGCGGGGGGGAGAGCGAGAGGGAGCGAGAGGCAGCGGGGGGGGGAGAGCGAGAGGGAGCGAGAGGCAGCGGGGGGGGGGGGGGGAGAGCGAGAGGGAGCGAGGGGCGGGGGGGGGAGAGCGAGAGGGAGCGAGGGGCGGGGGGGGGAGAGGGAGCGAGGGGCGGGGGGGGAGAGGGAGCGAGGGGCGGGGGGGGAGAGGAGCGAGGGCGGGGGGGAGAGGGAGCGAGGGGCGGGGGGGGAGAGGGAGCGAGGGGCGGGGGGGGGAGCGAGGGGCGGGGGGGGAGAGGGAGCGAGGGGCGGGGGGGGAGAGGGAGCGAGGGGCGGGGGGGAGAGCGAGAGGGGGCGGGGGGGAGAGCGAGAGGCAGCGGGGGGGGGGAGAGCGAGAGGCAGCGGGGGGGGAGAGCGAGAGGGAGCGAGAGGCAGCGGGGGGGGGAGAGCGAGAGGGAGCGAGGGGCGGGGGGGGAGAGGGAGCGAGGGGCGGTGGGGGGGGAGAGCGAGAGGGGGCGGGGGGGGGGAGAGCGAGAGGCAGCGAGGGGCTGGGGGGGGGAGAGCGAGAGGGAGCGAGGGGCGGGGGGGAGAGCGAGAGGGAGCGAGGGGCGGGGGGGGGGGAGAGCGAGAGGGAGCGAGGGGCGGGGGGGGAGAGCGAGAGGGAGCGAGGGGCGGGGGGGGAGAGCGAGAGGGAGCGAGGGGCGGGGGGGGAGAGCGAGAGGGGAGCGAGGGGCGGGGGGGGGAGAGCGAGAGGGAGCGAGGGGCGGGGGGGGAGAGCGAGAGGGAGCGAGGGGCGGGGGGGGAGAGCGAGAGGGAGCGAGGGGCGGGGGGGGAGAGCGAGAGGGAGCGAGGGGCGGGGGGGGAGAGCGAGAGGGAGCGAGGGGCGGGGGGGGGAGAGCGAGAGGGAGCGAGGGGCGGGGGGGGAGAGCGAGAGGGAGCGAGGGGCGGGGGGGAGAGCGAGAGGGAGCGAGGGGCGGGGGGGGAGAGCGAGAGGGAGCGAGGGGCGGGGGGGGAGAGCGAGAGGGAGCGAGGGGCGGGGGGGGAGAGCGAGAGGGAGCGAGGGGCGGGGGGGAGAGCGAGAGGGAGCGAGGGGCGGGGAGCGAGAGGGAGCGAGGGGCGGAGAGCGTGAGGGAGCGAGCTGGGGGGGGGAGAGCGAGAGGGAGCGAGGGGCGGGGGGGGAGAGCGAGAGGGAGCGAGGGGCGGGGGGGGAGAGCGAGAGGGAGCGAGGGGCGGGGGGGGGGGAGAGCGAGAGGGAGCGAGGGGCGGGGGGGGGAGAGCGAGAGGGAGCGAGGGGCGGGGGGGGGAGAGCGAGAGGGAGCGAGGGGCGGTGGGGGGGGAGAGCGAGAGGGAGCGAGGGGCGGTGGGGGGGGAGAGCGAGAGGGAGCGAGGGGCGGGGGGGGGGGGGAGAGCGAGAGGGAGCGAGGGGCGGGGGGGGGGGAGAGCGAGAGGGAGCGAGGGGCGGGGGGGTGAGAGCGAGAGGGAGCGAGGGGCGGGGGGGGAGAGCGAGAGGGAGCGAGGGGCGGGGGGGAGAGCGAGAGGGAGCGAGGGGCGGAGAGCGCGAGGGGCGGAGAGCGAGAGGGAGCGAGGGGCGGAGAGCGAGAGGGAGCGAGGGGCGGGGGGGGGGGAGAGCGAGAGGGAGCGAGGGGCGGGGGGGGAGAGCGAGAGGGAGCGAGGGGCGGTGGGGGGGAGAGCGAGAGGGAGCGAGGGGCGGGGGGGGGGGAGAGCGAGAGGGAGCGAGGGGCGGGGGGGGGAGAGCGAGAGGGAGCGAGGGGCGGGGGGGGAGAGCGAGAGGGAGCGAGGGGCGGGGGGGGGAGAGCGAGAGGGAGCGAGGGGCGGGGGGGGGGAGAGCGAGAGGGAGCGAGGGGCGGAGAGCGCGAGGGGCGGAGAGCGAGAGGGAGCGAGGGGCGGAGAGCGAGAGGGAGCGAGGGGCGGGGGGGAGAGAGGGGGGGGGAGGGGCGAGGGGCGGGGGGAGAGCGAGAGGGAGCGAGGGGCGGGGGGGAGAGCGAGAGGGGCGGGGGGGAAAGCGAGAGGGAGCGAGGGGCGGGGGGGGGAGAGCGAGGGGCGGGGGGGGAGAGCGAGAGGGAGCGAGGGGCGGGGGGGGAGAGCGAGAGGGAGCGAGGGGCGGGGGGGGGAGAGCGAGAGGGAGCGAGGGGCGGGGGGGGAGAGCGAGAGGGAGCGGGGGGGGAGAGCGAGAGGGAGGAGGGGGAGGGAGCGAGAGGGAGGAGGGGGGAGGGAGCGAGAGGGAGGAGGGGGGGAGGGAGCGAGAGGGAGGGCGGGGGAGGGAGCGAGAGGGAGGGCGGGGGGAGGGAGCGAGAGGGAGGGCGGGGGGGGGGGGAGGGGGGGAGGGAGGGGGGGAGGGAGCGAGAGGGAGGAGGGGGGGGAGGGAGCGAGAGGGACCGGGGGAGGAGGAGGGGGGGGGGGAGGGAGTGATAGGGACCGGGGGAGGAGGGTGGGGGGAGAGAGCGAGAGGGACCGAGGGAGGAGGGGGGGGGGGTGGCGAAGAGAGCGAGGGGGCCCGGTTGGCGGGGGGGGGGGGTGGGGAGAGAGCGAGGGGGGCCGGGTTGCGGGGGGGGGGCTGCGGGCAAGAGAGCGAGAGGGACTGGCGGGGGTGGGGAGAAAGAGAGGGACCGGGGGGAGGGGGAAGAGCGGGGGGGAGGGGGGAAGAGCGGGGGGGAGGGGGAAGGGGGGGGGCGCGGGGGAGAGAGGGAGAGGGACCGGGGGGAGGGGGAAGGGGAAGAGAGCGTGAGAGACCGGGGGGGGCGCGGAGAGAGCGAGAGAGAGACCGGCTTAGGGGGGAGGGTGTGGGGGAATGAATGAGGGGTGGGAGGGTGGGAATGAGAGTGGGGGGTGGGGGATGCAGGGGGAGTGGGGGGAGAGTCTGACGTGGGGTGGGAGGAGAGAGACCTGGGGGAGGGTTGGTGGGGACGAAAGAGAGAGAATAGGGGAGGGGAAGAGAGTATTCTTTTTAATACTGTGAACTAAAGAACTACATCACTTTATATTTGTTGGTTGTCTGGTTGCATTTTGATTAATTACTTATGTGGATGCACAGCACGTCGGCTCCAGAGGAATTCCGCTGCTCCTGCTGCTTGTGCAGCCATTGCTATAGTGACATGAGGGATGGGCTAATATGTTAAACTTTAAAATGAATACTAATTGCACAAATAGATATGGGCCCAGCAGTTCCGTTCCCTACAGGTGTGTATGCACTGTGTACTCACCCATAGGGCCAACGGGGAGAGAGAGGCCGGGTGGGGTGGGAAGAGAGAAAGACCGGTGGAGGAGGAGGTGGGGGGAAGAGAGAGGGGAGGGAGTGGGGGAATGAATGAGGGGAGGGAGTGGGGGAATGAATGAGGGGAGGGAGTGGGGGAATGAATGAGGGGAGGGAGTGGGGGAATGAATGAGGGGAGGGAGTGGGGGAATGAATGAGGGGAGGGAGTGGGGGAATGAATGAGGGGAGGGAGTGGGGGAATGAATGAGGGGAGGGAGTGGGGGAATGAATGAGGGGAGGGAGTGGGGGAATGAATGAGGGGAGGGAGTGGGGGAATGAATGAGGGGAGGGAGTGGGGGAATGAATGAGGGGAGGGAGTGGGGGAATGAATGAGGGGAGGGAGTGGGGGAATGAATGAGGGGAGGGAGTGGGGGAATGAATGAGGGGAGGGAGTGGGGGAATGAATGAGGGGAGGGAGTGGGGGAATGAATGAGGGGAGGGAGTGGGGGAAGTGCCGGATTTAGGCATGCACTGCGCATGCGCTGGAAACCAGAACTTCCATTCTGTGAAGAAAAGGCTTGACGGGTCAAACGTCTGTGCCATCTTGGCAGCCCGTATGGCTGACACTTCCGGTTTTTTTCACAGTTGCTTCAGTCCAGGTAAGTCGGAAACAGCTGTGCCTAAAAAAGCGGGTGCAAGGCCTGCTTTTACCAGGCTAAGAGTTGAAGAAAGTTTAAAAAAAAAAAAAAAATTTCCACTGATTTATCATTTAAAAATACTTTAAAGAAAGGTGAGTTTATTTTTAGCCCTGTTAAAAACTTTAATTTTTTTCAAAAATTAAAATTTTTGTTTAAAATAGTTAATTTATGTAATTTATAGTCATTTTAAAAATGTGATTTTTTTTTTTTAAAGTTTATTTGAAGTTTTACTTATGTTTTGGGACTGATCTCTATTCATAGATTTGACAGGTCTTCCTGTCAAATCTATGAATGGAGATTCCCTGCTCTGATTGGCTCCCCATGGCCCACGTGATCCCAGGGATACTGCGAACCACATGCGCCCCTGGGATACGCGTGCCCTGCAGCTACTGGCAGACCGCATTGCGGTGTTTGAGCTGCGATTGGATACATACTGGACCATTTGCGAGGCTGAGGACGTTGTGGATATCACGTTTGATCAGTTGGTCACACTGCAGCCAAAGGTTGGACAGGCAGAAAGGGAATGGGTGACCAACAGACAGAGTACTAGGCACAGGCAGGTAGTGCAGGGGTCCCCTGTGGACATCCCCCTCTCAAACAGATACACCACTTTGAGTACTGTTGGGGGGGGGGATGGCTTATCAGAGGAAGGCAGCAGCAGCCAACTTCCTGGCACCAGGGGTGGCTCTGCTGCACAGGACGGGAGGAAAAAGAGGGGTAGAGCTATAGTAATAGGGGATTCTATTGTAAGGGGAATAGATAGGCGTTTCTGCGGCCGCAAACGAGACTCCAGGATGGTGTGTTGCCTCCCTGGTGCAAGGGTCAAGGATGTCTCAGAGTGGCTGCAGAACATCTTGGAAGGGGAGGGTGAACAGCCAGTTGTCGTGGTGCATATAGGTACCAACGATATAGGTAAAAAGTGGGATGAGGTCCTAAAAGCTGAATATAGGGAGTTAGGAGGTAAATTTAAAAATAGGACCTCAAAGGTAGTAATCTCAGGATTGCTACCAGTGCCACGTGCTAGTCAGAGTAGAAATAGAAGGATATTTCAGATAAATACGTGGCTAGAGGAATGATGCAAGGGGGAGGCATTCAAATTCCTGGGACATTGGAACCGGTTCTGGGGGAGGTGGGATCAGTTCAAACCGGACGGTTTGCACCTGGGCAGGGCCGGGACCGATGTCCTAGGAGGAGTGTTTGCTAGTGCTCTGGGGAGGGTTTAAACTAAAATGGCAGGGGGTTGGGAACCTGAGCAGGGGGACAGAGGAAAGGGAAACGAGGATAAAAGCAAAAGATAGGCAGGAGAAAAACAAAAGTGGCAGTCAGAGAAATCAACGGTTTAAATCAAACATGGCCACAGTAAATAATAATTCTAATAGGTCTAAGAGCGTTAAAAAAACAAGCCTGAAGGCTTTGTGTCTTAATGCGAGGAGCATTCGTAATAAGGTGGATGAATTAACTGCGCAGAGGTAAACAATTATGATTTGATTGGGATTACGGAAACCTGGCTCCAGGGTGGCCAAGGCTGGGAACTCAGCATCCAGGGGTATTCAATATTCAGGAAAGATAGGCGAAAAGGAGGTGGGGTAGCATTGCTGGTTAAAGAAGGGATTAACACAATTGTAAGGAAGGATATTAGCTCTGATGATGTGGAATCTGTATGGGTAGAACTGAGAAATACCAAGGGGCAGAAAACGTTACTGGGAGTGGTATATAGACCTCCAAACAGTAATGCGGAAGTTGGGGATGGCATTAAAAGGGAAATTAGAGAAGCGTGCAATAAGGGCACAGCAGTTATCATGGGTGACTTTAATCTACATATAGATTGGGCTAACCAAATTAGTAACAATACTGTGGAGGAGGAATTCCTGGAGTGTTTAAGGGATGGTTTCCTGGACCAATATGTCGAGGAACCAACCAGAGATCAGGCCCTCTTAGACTGGGTATTATGTAACGAGAAAGGATTAATTAGCAATCTTGTTGTACGAGGCCCCTTGGGTCGGAGCGATCATAATATAATATAATTCTTCATTAAGATGGAGAATGAAGTAGTCGATTCAGACTAGGGTCCTAAATTTAAATAAAGGAAACTACGATGGTCTGAGGCGCGAGTTGGGTAGGATTGATTGGGGAGTGTCACTCAAAGGGTTGACGGTGGATAGGCAATGGCAAACATTCAAAGACCGCATGGATGAACTAAAGAATTTGTTCATCCCAGTTTGGCATAAAAATAAAACAAAAAAGGTGACTCAACCGTGGCTAACAAGGGAAATTAGGGATAGCATAAGATCCAAGGAGAGGACAGAAATTGGTCAGAAAAAGCAGTAAACCTGAGGATTGGGAGCAGTTTAGGATTCAACAAAGGGGTTAATTAAGAAAGGGAAAACAGAATATGAGAGTAAGCTTGCAGGGAACATAAAAACTGACTGTAAAAGCTTTTATACAGGAAACTTTGTTATATCCGGGACCGAGCTGTTGCCGATCTATCAAAACTGCCGGACATACCAGCGTTAATGTTGAAGCATACAGAGGTTTTCATCTCCGTATCTGACAACACTGTTGCTTAGCAACAGCTTCTAAACAGTCGGCCCGTACCTTAGAAGCAGCTCTGTAGCTTAGCAACAGCTTCAGAGAGACTTTGCAGAGCCTGACTGTTGGAAAAAAAAGCCACGAGAGAAAAAAACCTAACAAAACGGCTCCCGATTTCTGCCGGTAGATCGAGGTTTCCAGACATACAACCTCCGGATAAGCCAAAGTTTCCTGTCGATATGTGAAGAGAAAAAGATTGGTGAAGTCAAGCGTAGGTCCCTTGCAGCCAGAATCAGCAGAATTTATAATGGGGAACAAAGAAATGGCAGACCAATTAAATACATATTTTGGTTCTGTCTTCACAAAGGAGGACACAAATAACCTCCCAGAGATGTCGGGGAACATAGGATCTGATGAAAGGGAGGAACTGAAAGAAATCAGTATTTGTAGGGAAATGGTGTTAGGGAAATTGATGGGATTGAAGGCCGATAAATCTCCAGGGCCTGATAATCTACATCCTAGGGTACTTAAGGAAGTGACCCCAGAAATAGTTGATGCTTTGCTGATCATCTTCCAGCATTCGATGGAATCTGGAACAGTACCCATGGATTGGAGGGTAGCTAATGTTACCCCACTATTCAAAAAAGGTGGTAGAGAGAAAACGGGGAATTACAGACCGGTAAGCCTGACATCGGTAGTGGGGAAACTGCTAGAGTCCATTATAAAAGATGTAATAGCAGAGCACTTGGAAAACAGTGACAGGATCGGACAAAGTCAACATGGATTTACAAAAGGTAAATCGTGCTTGACTAATCTACTGGACTTTTTTAAGGATGCAACTGGTAAAATAGATAAGGGAGAACCAGTGGATGGGGTGTATTTGGACTTTCAGAAGGCTTTCCATAAGGTCCCGCATAAGAGATTAGCGTGTAAAGTTAAGGCACATGGGATTGGGGGCAAGGTATTGACTTGGATAGAGAACTGGTTGGCAGACAGAAAGCAAAGAGTTGGAATAAACGGCTCTTTTTCCGAGTGGCAGGCAGTGACTAGTGGGGTACCGCAGGGATTGGTCCTTGGACCCCAGCTATTCACAATATATATTAATGACCTAGACAAAGGAACTAGATGTTGTATCTCCAAATTTGCAGACGACACAAAGCTGGGTGGGCGTGTGTGCTGTGAGGAGGATGCCGAGAAACTCCAGGATGATTTGGACAGGTTGGGTGATTGGGCAAAAGCATGGCAGATGCAATATAATGTAGATAAATGTGAGGTTATCCACTTTGGTGGCAAAAACAGGAAGGCAGATTATTATCTGAATGGCAATAGATTCGGAGAAGGGGAAGTGCAACGAGACCTGGGTGTCCTTGTGCACCAGTCGCTGAAGGTAAGCATGCAGGTGCAGCAGGCGGTTAAGAAGGCAAATGGTATGTTGGCCTTCATAGCGAGAGGGTTTGAGTACAGGAACAAGGATGTCTTGCTGCAGTTATACAGGGCCTTGGTGAGACCACATCTTGAGTATTGTGTGCAGTTTTGGTTGCCTTATCTGAGGAAGGATGTTCTTGCCATGGAAGGAGTTCAGCGAAGATTCACCAGGCTGATACCTGGGATGGCAGGAATGACGTATGAGGAGAGATTGGGTCGATTGGGCTTGTACTCGTTGGAGTTTAGAAGAATGAGAGGGGATCTTATTGAAACTTATAAAATTCTGACAGGACTGGACAGATTAGATGCAGGAAGGATGTTCCCGATGGTAGGGGAGTCCAGAACCAGGGTCACAGTCTAAGGATAAGGGGTAGGCCATTTAGGATAGAAATGAGGAGGAGTTCCTTCACCCAGAGAGTGGTGAACCTGTGGAATTCTCTACCACAGAAGGCAGTAGAGGCCAATACATTAAATATATTCAAGAAGGAGTTAGATATATTTCTTAAGGCTAAAGGGATCAAGGGGTATGGGGAGAAAGCAGGGACCGGGTACTGAATTTGGATGATCAGCCATGATCGCATTGAGTGGCGGAGCAGGCTCGAGGGGCCGAATGGCCTACTCCTGCTCCTATCTTCTATGTTTCTATGTACACCAGCAGTTTGAAGAAGCACAGCAACGGAATTCTGCGCCTCCTGGGAGCCCTCCGGTCTAGGCGGAGATTTTTCCAAATCTCAGCCATCCGCCCGCAGGAGGGCTGCGAACGGAATTTCTGGGCCATGCTTCTTTCAGCTCAACTTGGGCTTTTGGATTGTTTGTCAATGCATAACCATGTAACTAAGTGACGTTTCTGAAGTGTTAGTGCATTATTATGCAGTTCTTTTTTATCCCAGTCATTTCTGACAAGTAATTTTTAAAAATAGTTTGTAGATGATGAACTAAAAGCGTTTAATTAAATCTACCATAAACAAACTTGTAGAATGGGCATGTAAATGACAAATGAATTTCAATATAGACAAGTGTGAGGTGGTGCATTTTGGTAGGAGGAATAAGAAGGCCACTTACCCCTTGGAAAATTAAGAGTCTAAATGGGGTAGAGGTGCAAACGGATCTCAGGGTTTAGATTCACAAATCATTAAAAGTAGCATCGCAGGTTAAAAAGCCATAAAAGTGCCAATACAGGAAACTTTGGTTTATCCGGAGGTTAACTGTCCGGAATGCTCGATCCACCGGCAAAATTCAGGAGTCGGTTCAGTAAGTTTTTTTTCTTTTCGTTGCTTTTTTTTCACTAGTCAGGCTCTGCAAGGTCTAGCTAAAGCTGTTGCTTAGCTACAAAAACGCTTGCAAGCTACGGCCGACTGTTTAGAAGCTGTTGGCAACAGGGTTTGTTGCTAGATACGGAGCTCAAAAGCTTCCGTATGTTTTAACATTAGGGTTTGTCCGGCAGTTTTGATGGGACGGCAACAGCTCGGTGCCGTCGGTGCCGGATATCACAAAGTTTCCTGTAAAGCACTGGGTTTCATTTCTAGAGGAATGGAATTCAAAAGCAGGGAAGTTATGTTAAACTTGTATCAAACCATGACTGATTGTCTCATGATTTGAGACGGTGGGGTGGCATTACTGTATATATGCTTTTAAGTGGTTGCTGTTGATGTCATTGTAAAAGATGTTTTTGTAAAACTTGCCCACGAATGATGAGGTCATGCTCTAAGGAGATCATGGCCTGCTGAGTACAAAAGAAATTAGAGGCAACATTGCCCTTGATCCCTCCGTCCTTGCAAACTACCGACCAAACTCCAACCTCCTTTTCTTCTCCAAAGTCCTTGAACTTGTTTTCGCCTCCCAAATCCGTGGCCATCTTTCCCGGAACTCCATGTTTGAATCCCTCCGATCAGGTTTCCGCCCCTGCCACAGTACCGAAACAGCTCTCGCCAAAGTCACAAATGACATCCTTTGTGACTGTGACAAAGGTAAAATATCCCTTCTCGACCTGTCTGCAGCCTTTGACACAGTTGACCACTCCATCCTCCTCCAACACCTCCACCGTCGTCCAGCTGGGCGAGACTGCAATCGTCTGGTGCCATTCTTATCTAATCGTAACCAGAGAATCACCTGCAATGGCTTCTCTTAACCCCGCCCCCCCCCCCCTCTCCAAGGATCTATCCTTGACCACCTCCTATTTCTCATCTACATGATGCACCTCGGCGACATCATCTGAAAACACGGCGTCAGTTTCCACATGTACGCTGACGGCACCCAGCTCTACCTCTCCACTGTCTCTAAATTGTCAGACTGCTTGTCCGACATCTAGTACTGGATGAATAGAAATTTTCTCCAATGAAATATTGGGAAGACTGCAGCCTTTCTCTTTGGTCCCCTCCACAGACTCCGTTCCCTAGCCACTGACTCCATCCCTCTCTCTAGCATCTGCCTGAGGCTGAACCAGACTGCTTGCAACCTTGGTGTCATATTTGACCCTGAAATGAGCTTCCGACCACATAACCAAGGCATAACTAAGACCACCTATTTCCACCTCCTTAACATCGCCCGTCTCCGCCCCGCCTCAGCTCATCTGCTGCTGAAATCCTCATCCATGCCTTTATTACCTCTAGACTTGACTTCCAACGCACTCCTGACTGACCTCCCACATTCTACCCTACGTAAACTTGAGGTCATCCAAAACCCGGCTGCCCGTGTCCTAACTCGCACCAAGTCCTGTTCACCTATCATCCCCGTGCTCACTGACCTACATTGGCTCCTGGTTAAGCAACGCCTCGATTTTAAAATTCTCATTCTTGTTTTCAAATCCCTCCATGGCCTCACCCCTCCCTATCTCTCTAATCTCCTCCAGTCCCACAACACCCCCTCCCCCCCAGCGGAGATATCTGCGCTTCTCTAATTCTAGTCTCTTGAGCATCCCTGATTTTAATCGCTCAACCATTGGTGACCATGCCTTCTGTTGCCTAGGCCCTAAGCTCTGGAATTCCCTCCTTAAACATCTCGGCCTCTGTACCTCTCTTTCCTCCTTTAAGACACTCCTTAAAACGTACCTCTTTGATCAAGCTTTTGCTCATCTGCCCTAATTTCTCCTTATGTGGCTCAGTGTCAAATTGTTTTATATACCAATCTAGTGAAGTGCCTTGAGATGTTTTACTACGTTAAAGGCACTATATAAATACAAGTTGTAATTGTTGTTGATGATCTGAACATGAAGCAGTTAAAAGCCTATAAATAAGGATATTGAGTGGGAAACCTATTTAGCTGCCTCATGATGTATTTGCCATCATCTGAATTCTCTTTAACTATGTTTATGATTATTTAGCTAGCAAAATATCTATTAATCTGATATCTTAATCAGTATGTTTCTAGCCAAACAAAGGAAGCTAGATCTAGTTCTAGGGAATGTAGTAGGGCAAGTGGAGTGTGTTTCAGTGGAAGAACATCTTGGTAATAGTGACCACAATACAATTAGGTTTAAAGTAGTTATGGAAAGGGACAAAGAAAAATCAACGGTGCAAATACCCAACTGGAAGAGAGCCAATTTCAGTGATTTGAGAAAGGATCTAGCACAGGTGGACTACAAATGAAGATTGGCCAAGAAAACAGTAAATGAGCAATGGCAGGCCGTAAAGGCGGCAATAGTTTGAGTAGGGCATCCAAAGCTAGAGCTCCCTGGATGACAAAGGAAATGGAGATTAAAATAAAACAGAAAAATTAGGTTTATGACATGTCAAATGCAGAATACATTAGAAAACCAGTATACAGAGAGTGCAGGGGAAAATGAAAAATGAGACACCAAAGGGCAAAAAGAATATGTGTGGTGTGGAGATGCCGGTGTTGGACTGGGGTGGACAAATGTAAGAAGTCACACAACACCAGGTTATAGTCCAACAGTTTTATATGAAATCACAAGCTTTCGGAGCGCTGCTCCTTCGTCAGGTGAAGTGGAGAGATGCCTATAGACACAGATTATTATATGAATATGATAGTGGTAACATAAAATGTGATCCCCAAAAACTTTTATATGAAAAGGATACCTAAAGGAAGGGTGGGGCCAACTAGGGACAAATAAGGAAATCATCTTGTGAAGGCAGAGGGCATGACTGAGGTATTGAATGAGTACTTTGCACCTGTCTTCACAAAAGAAGAAGATGACGTTAATGTTGCAGTAGAGCTATTGGATAGGATATAAAGGAGGTTACTATCATTAAGTTAACAAGTCACCCGGTCCAGGCGGGATGCATCCTAGGTTGCTGAGGGAAGCAAGGGTGGAGATAGCAGAACCGCTGACCACAATCTTTCAATTCTCTTTGAATATGGAAGTGGTGTCAGAGGACTGGAGGATTGCAAATGTTACACCCCTGTTCAAAAAAGGGGAGAGGGAAAAATCTGGCAACTTATAAGCCAGTCCAGTCTAATGTCTGGTGGGAAAACTACTAGAGACCTAGAGACCATTGTTGAGGACAAAATGAATTCTCACTTGCATGGGTTAATAAGGGACAGCCAGCACGGATTTGTAAAAGGCAAATCGTATCTGACTAACCCGATTGAGTTCTTTGATGAAGTAGCAGAGAGGGTTGATGAAGATAGTGCAGTAGCTGTATATACAGGAAACTTTGGTTTATCCGGAGGTTAAAAGTCCGGAAAGCTCTAACTACTGGCAAAATTCAGGAGCTGTTTCCTATAAGTATTTTTACTTGTTGCTTTTTTTTCCCCAGTCAGGCTCTGCAAGGTCTGTAGATAAGCAACAGCTTCAGCTAGAGGCGCTTTTAAGCTGCAGCCGACTGTTTTGAAGCTGTAAGCAACAGGGTTTGTTGATTCACACGGAGCTGAAAATCTCCGTATGTTTCAACATGTCCGGCAGTTTTGATCTAATGGCAACAGCTCGGTCCCGTCGGTGCCGGATATCACAAAGTTTCCTGTATAGACTTTCAAAAGGGATTTGATAAAGTACCACGTAACAGACTTTTTTGGAAAATAGAAGCACATGGGATTAAAGGGACAGTGGCAACTTGGGTACGTAATTGGCTAAGGGATAGGAAGCAGAGTGTAGTGGTGAACAGATGTTTTTCAGACTGGAGAGAACTACGTAGTGGGGCTTCCCCCCCAAGGATCAGTATTAGGACCATTGCTGCTCTTATATATAAATGACCTGGACTTGGGTATAGGGAGTACAAGTTTGCAAATGATACAAAACTTGGCAACGTAGTAAATAATGGGGAGCATGGCCATAGATACTGCTGAAATGGGCAGATACATGGCAGATGCAATTTAATGTGCATAAGTGTGAAGTGATGCACTTTAGGAACAAAAACATAGTGGCAGTATAATCTAAGAGGTACTATTTTGAGGGGGATGCAAGAGCAGAGAGACCTGGAGGTGCATATTCACAAATCCTTGAAGGTGGCAGGGCAAGTTAATGTGGTTAAGAAAGCATATGGCTACTTGGCTTTGTAAATAGAGGCATTGAATACAAAAACAAGGAAATCATGTGCTAAACCTTTACAAATCACTGGTTCGGCCTCAGCTGGAGTATTGTGTACAATTCTGGGCAACCCACTTTAGGAAGGATGTTAAGGCCTTGGAGAGGGTACAGAGGAGGTTTACCAGGATGATACCAGGGTTGTATTAATCATCACTTGTTCCAAATGCACTGTGCACTTAATATTCTGGTATGCCAACTAGCTAGATAAGAAATCAAAGGATAAAAATACATCAGTAATTCAAATTCTGTAGAAATGAGTTGGAATGATCATGTATAGAGTTCTGTAGATGTCTGCATGAGTAAAGTGGCCTGATGGCCAGACTATTCTACTAAATGAATGTTGCTTTGCTGGAGTGAACTAAGAGAGTCAATAGGAATAGTGTCTATTCTACAATGTCCCAGACAGTGGCAGACTGTCTAATGTGACATTCTCGGCTTTGGACTTGAAGGGTTAAATACTGGAATTTTCAAACGGAAGTGTTGGATAGATGTTTCATCAGAAACTTGACACTAAAAGTAAAATGGACAGAATGCTAATACAAATGCACCATTTAAATCTTGTTTTTAAACTGATCATCAAATCTTCTAAGTTTGTGGTATAATTGTTACTAATAGTAATGCATAGTGTAAACAACAACTGGGTTGATTTTCTTGCAGGTTATGCATATTTTGTCTTTCAGTGGAAACTTAGTTTAGTAATACTGGGTATGGATATGCAGTTGAGGGAATTTTAATGTTCTTCAACTGGAAGTGACTCAAACTTTTCTGACCTGTGAATTTACATGATATTGGATTTTTAAGGTGGCTAAATGGTTTGTGAATATAGGATAGAACATAGTGGTGTGTATGGATATATTTGAAGTAAGTACAATTCATTGCTATATTCTACCAAGGCAGAGCTTCAGCATTTTAGAGCTGCAGCTCCCACTAAAATGGATGCACGACTGATTAATGTCTTCTAGAGGGTCGCTTGAAACTGTGCTAGTACGAATATTTGATCTAGGTGACACTGTTCTCTCTTAACTGCTGTCAATGCCATTAGGTAATTGGCCTGACCTGTCATAATCTCTCTGCCCCATTCCTTTAAAAGGAGCAAAGGGAGGGAGGAGGCACAAGAGTTGGGGGTGTTTCTTTTTGAGGAGAAGGGTGATGACAGTTTAGAAAGTGAAAGGGACATGTCAGTTACTATGGGGGGCCAGGAAGGGAGTTGGGTGGCCAGGAGTTTAGTGAGTCTTGTGAATGAAGTGGCAGAGAAACTAGAGAGACATGTTGATTCAGGGTTAGGAGAGAGGGGAAGGTTTGCCCTGAGAAAAGGGAGAAGCAGCAGAAGTAGTCTCTATCATGATGAAATCCGTGAGCTACTTGCATTTTACAGATCCGGGTGGAAGGGGCAGAGTAGAGGGGTTTAAGGAGGTGATTGGCACTGGAGAAAAGGAGATTTGGATTATTTTTGTCTTCCAGGAGGATCCTGAGGTAGTGGGTGGTTTTGGCAGAGTAGACCTTGATTTGTTTCAGCCAGATCTGGAAATGGATGATTATGCCAATTGTGCACCAAGTTTATTCAGGTTTGCGTTCCTTGGACTTGAGGGAGTGAAGGTTGTAATGTATATACCTTTAAGGGGGGGAGCTATGTTTTACAGCTCATGTATACTGCAGTACCGGCAGTGACCACACCTGTATATAGCACTGAGTAGTAATCTGTACAGATCAGTTGCAGTGTGAGCCACGTGGAGTAAACACCTGTTGTACCGTTCTCCGCAGTCTGTGTCTTATTATACACGGACGCAACATTGGCGACGAGGCAGGTTCGAACCTACCTGCAACTCCATCACCTCCTGGGGATTTGTTCCTGGAGATCAGTGGATTGGAGGTCAAGGCCAGAGACTCGGGCGTCGACCACGGGCAACCGCCCAGTCATCCAGCAGAGACTCGAGAATTGCGGGGGAGGCTGTCGAGAGCCAGGCTTGGCTTTCCAGTCGAGGTGGTCCAGTGAAACGGGCTGGCAACAGGTAGTGCGCAGACCTTTCCCGGACAGCGGCGGGCTAGAGCCCGACCAAGCGGCACAGCAAAGGGCCGAGCAGCGTCGACAGGGGAGAGAGAGAGAGGGCAGAGCGCACCGGGAGCAGCCGGTGTTCAGGGGCCGAGCAGCGTCGGAGAGAGAGACGCGCAGAAACCCGCGAGGCGCCGCCATTGCCACGAGGACCGCCGAGAGTGGCGTCAGCAGCGCAGGAGAAGCGCGTGAAACCTACAGGGCGCCGCCATTGCCACGAGAACCGCCGGTAGCGGCGCTGGCAGCAGCGGGGGAGGAAGGAAAGCGCGGGAGACGCCATTTTAAGCCACACCCAAAATGCTGAAGAGTGGCAGTATCACCACATTTGACGATGAAGTCGAAGATTGGACTCCATATGTAGATCGAATAGAGGTGTACTGCAAGGCAAATGAGGTGTCAGATGACAAGAAAGCGTCGGTATTGTTAAATTTAATGGGTGCAAAGACGTATGGTTTATTATGAAATCTAGTAACCCCAACGAAGCCAATGGAAAAGAGTTTTGAAGACATAGTAACGATACTACAGGAACATTTAAACCCCACACCACTGCTGATAGCAGAAAGGTTCAAGTTTCACAAACGGAACCAGCATAAGGATGAAAGCAATGCTGATTATTTAACAGAACTGCGCAAACTATCGAAACACTGCCAGTTTGGAGCGGGACTGGCAGATACCTTAAGGGACAAATTTGTGTGTGGGCTTCAAAGTGAAGGAACCCAGAAACGGCTTTTATCTGAAAAGGACCTTACGCTGGAAAAGGCTTTCAGCATTGCGGTATCATATGAAGCAGCAGCACGGGGCACTGCAGAGATACAACAGAGACCGCAAGAATATGGCACAAACGAAATGTCATATGGAACAGAGAAGTGCTATCGCTGCGGCAGAACAATACACGACCACAATGATTGCTGGTTCAAAGGCAAAGTGTGCAGACAGTGTGGAAAAGTAGGACACATAGCACGAGTCTGCAGGTCGGGAAAGAAAACCAGCAATAAGAAACCTACCAAAGGAAAGTACAAGAAGGTACATAAGATGACGGAGAATAGTTCAGACGAACAAAAGAGTGATAACGACTCTGAAAGCAGGGAACTGAGTTGTGTGAAACTACATAATGTGATCACAACAGAGGATCACCGAACCATTTGGGTCACTCTCAAGATAGCAGGAGTCCAGGTAAAGATGGAATTGGACACAGGATCAGCCCTAATAGTCATAAACCGATGGGACTACGAGCGGCTATTCTCACACATACCCTTGAGAGACACAAAAATTAGTTTGAAGACGTACACAGGGCAAAAAGTCTACCCCAAAGGAAAAATAAGGGTGACCGTTATATATAACGGTAAGGAAACACCAAAACTAGACCTGTATGTATTGCAAGATGGAGGACCACCATTACTGGGACGTGAATGGATCCGGAAAATACAACTGGATTGGCATTCCATACAGGCACTGACTGTGGCTGACAAAAAGGATGATGACGTCACACCTGGGTGACTGTCAAAGATCCTAACTGATGCGAAAGAAGTGTTCCAGCAAGGACTCTGAACACTAAAAGGCATGACAACGACGATTAAAATTGAAGAAAGCGCAAGCCCAAAATTTTTTAAGGTCAGACCGGTACCTTATGCAATCCGCCCAGCCGTCGAAGCAGAGCTGGAGAGTCTGGAACGTTCAGGTGTACTGTCCAAGGTAGACTGGAGCGAGTGGGCTACACCCATCATCCCTGTGATGAAAAAGTCGTTGAGCAGCACGCCTGGGGAACCAAGGAAGGTTCGCATCTGTGGGGACTTTAAGGTAACAGTGAACCCGGTCCTTCACACCGTACAATATCCACTTCCACGGATTGAAGATATTTTCGCCTCGCTATCTGGAGGGAAACGCTTCACTAAGATTGATCTGGCCCAGGCGTGTCTGCAAATGGAGGTAGAAGAAGCATCAAAAAAATACCTCACAATCAACACCCATAAAGGTCTCTACCAATACAACCGGCTGGTATTCGGGGTAGCATCAGCTCCGGCTATTTGGCAGAGGGCAATGGAACAAGTCCTGCAAGGGATCCCAGGGACCCAGTGTTATTTGGACGACATCCTGGTCACGGGCGAAAATGACAGTGATCACCTTGCCAACCTGGAGCAGGTGCTCACTAGATTGCAGGAATATGGGCTCCGAGCTAACCGCCCCAAATGCGAGTTTTTTAGAAAACAGATCTCGTATTGTGGCCACGTTATCGATAGAGGGGTTACATAAGTCCCCAGAGAAGATTGAGGCAGTAGTCAAGGCTCCAGCACTGGAAAATGTGTCACAACTGAGGTCGTTCCTCGGGCTGGTAAACTACTACCATAAGTTCTTGCCAAATTTGTCTACAATACTACACCCACTGAACACCCTACTGCAAACTGGGGTGCCATGGAAGTGGAGTGACGAATGTAGACGAGCTTTCCAGAAGAGCAAAACACTAATCACATCGAAAGAGGTATTGGCCCATTACAACCCGGCATTACCAATTCGGTTGGCATGTGATGCGTCACCCTACGGCATTGGAGCGGTGCTGTCGCACAAATTCTCGGACGACTCAGAGGCCAATAGCCTTTGCGTCACGATCACTAACCTCAGCCGAGCGTAACTACGCCCAGATTGACGGGGAGGCCCTCAGCCTAGTGTGGGGAGTGAAAAAGTTCAATCACTATCTGCACGGGCAGAAATTCACCTTGCTGACTGATCACCAGCCTCTTGTCTCCATTTTTAATCCGAAGAAGGGCGTTCCGGTGATGACTGTGCAACGACTACAAAGATGGTCACTTTTTCTAGGGGCGCACCACTGAGATTGAATATAAGGGCACGAAACAGCATGGAAATGCTGATGGGCTATCACGCCTACCACTGCCTACTGCGGAGGAAGCACCAGCAGTGGATCCTGTCGAAATATTCCATTTGACTATAGTTGAATACCTACCGGTAACTAACGCTTGTATCGAAAAGGAAACCCGAAATGACCCGACACTGTCTCGGGTATATGATTTGACGGTGAAGGGATGGCCAGCACATGGCGACTCACTGTTGCCAGCATTCTCGACAAGAAGAGGATAGCTGTCAGTGTGCCGGGGGACCTTGATGTGTGGATCCCGAGTGGTAATTCCACCCAAGTTAAGGGATAGAGTGCTCAATGAGCTTCATGAGGGTCATCTGGGAGGGGTAAAAATGAAAAGCCTAGCCAGGGCTTATGTGTGGTGGCCGGGAATCGATAAACAAATCGAGGACCTGACCAAGAGCTGCTCAGGATGCCAGAAAGTCCAAAATGCACCACCACAGGCCCCTCTACACCCATGGGAGTGGCCCTCATCTCCATGGCAACGGGTACATATTGATTTTGCTGGTCCATTCATGGAATCAATGTTTTTAATAGCTGTGGATGCGCACTCGAAATGGCCTGAGGTCATCAAAATGTCCTCCACCACCACGGAGAAAACTATTGCAGTCCTGCGGACCATTTTTGCCAGGAATGGCTTGCCAGAACAGATTTGCTCCGACAACGGACCACAGTTTGTGTCCGAAGAGCTCCGGAGGTTCTTGAAAAAGAATGGGGTAAGGCATTACACATCCGCCCCGTATCATCCAGCCACAAATGGATTGGCTGAGAGGTTCGTACAAACCTTTAAGAAGGCAATAAAGGCTATGTACAATGACAACATTCCGCTGCAGCACAAGGTGGACAATTTCCTGTTCGCCTACCGGAATGCGACACATGCAGTCACCAACCAGGCCCCAGCCATGATGTTCTTTAACCGAAGGTTAAGATCTCGCCTGGATTTGCTCAGACCAAACGTACGAAGAGATGTTGAGAGTAAGCAATTCCAGCACATCCATGAGAAGCCAACAAGGAGCTTCAATATAGGGCAACCAGTCTTGGCCCGCGACTACCGAACAGAAAAATGGCAGCCAGGAACGATATGCACACGGCAGGGCCCACTAATGTACACAGTGGACGTTGGGGAGAGCATCGTCAGACGCCATGCTGACCAGATCCTAGAGTCACAGGAACAAGTCAACCCCATGCCTTGCCCATACGTACCTGGTGATGAACCCGACGTACAGGTCGCATCTACCCCAGAAACAGTAGCATCGGAAGCTGATGAACCAACCGACGACGGGGCCAGAATCGCCTCCGCACCAAGAGCAAGACACTCGGGAAAGGTGCTATCCAGAAAGGATCAGGAAGCCTCCCCAAAGACTAAATATATAAATAGACTATTTTCAGCTAATGTTGCATGTTAAAAGTGTTAATTGTAATTAGTTTGATATTTATTTGTTAAATGAGTGTTATGGTTCTGTTAATCTAAAAGGGGAGGAATTGTAATGTAATTTTAAGGGGGGAACTATGTTTTACAGCTCATGTATACTGCAGTACCGGCAGTGATCACACCTGTATATAGCACTGAGTAGTAATCTGTACAGATCAGTTGCAGTGTGAGCCACGTTGAGTAAACACCTGTTGTACCGTTCTCCGCAGTCTGTGTCTTGTACACGGACGCAACAAAGGTGAGGGTAATATCAGGGGAATAACAGGGTTGGGAGACATTGAAGGTTTTGTTGGGGACAAGGGCTTTAAAAGTGCAGGTGAGGGAGTAGTTGCACAAAGCATTTGGGAGTTTGAGAGTGCAATTGTAAACCACATGGAGAGATGTTCCCAGGTGCAGATGCAGAAGGAAACGATTGAAACCCCATCTCGTGCACCAGCAAAAAGCCCCAACATACTTTTAAATAAGTATGGAATTGGGTGCTGAGCTACAGTAAGAGCAGCTCCCAACAGGCCCCCTCTCCCACCAGTTTCAGCCTAATGCAGGAAACCATAGCACATTGCATTTGTGACATTGTTTCCTACATTTCCCACAGCAGTATTACAAATTCTGGCATCACAAATGGAGGGCAAATGATGGTTGGGAGGTAACCTGAGCTGCACCCACACCTCAACTGGCTCCCTACAGACCTAGGACACACTGGACAGGCAACCATTGTGACCAGGACTGAGACTTAGGCCTTGAAAATGTATGGTATGCCTTCTGCCCAACAGGGAATGTTTACCTATTACTTCAATCTACATACGTCATATTCCGGACTGGACTGCTTTTACCTGAAAGAGCCTCACCTTGCACTGGCAGTGTGATCACTATCTGCAATCATACACTTACATTCTTTCGTGCCTGCTGGAGAGGCATCAGATCTGGAAGCCTCAACACCCCCTACACCCCAGCCATGACCATTGTGTCTCAACCCTCCTTTCTAGGTGATCTTGAACTCTTGACCTCCATGGGCACATGACTAACCCAGTTTATCTCTTGGAATGAAAGCCCCAATATCTCTCCAGCAATGTTACAAAAATAGACCTTGGGCCAAATAATAGCATTATGCCCAAAAAAAGACGCCAAATCCAGATCTATGACTAGATGGGAGAGTGGGGATAACTAGAATTCCTACATGGGAAGCTGCACCCCAAGAGTTTTTTTAAAATTTTTTTTAAAGGCCCTGATTCAGGGTAGGGGATACCTCAACTATCTGCGCTATTTGGGCACAAAATGGATGCTCTGCTATACTAAGGCAAAGTACTATGAGACACAGACAAACCAGGAAAATTCTTGGCATATACTGTGCATACTGCTGGGTAGAACCCGCCTCAAACAACCCCACTGAAATCAACAAAGAACTTGCCAGGCACTACATCTGAAATGTATGCCACATATCAGAAAACTTCATAGAGGACAATTGCAGGTGCTGGATGCTAGTGTCAGGTAATGAGATTCAAAAAGTTGTCACAAGTTTGGCAAAACTCCAGGATCAGATGGGATTCCCTGCAAGTAGTCAGGCCGCACTTGGAATACTGTGTCCAGTTTTGGTCTCCTCACACGGTGGGTGATATTGGGTCTTTGGAAAGGGTTCACAGGACGGCCACTAATTCCCAGTTTAAAGCATCTTGGTTATCAAGATAGGCTAAAAGAGTTGGGACTCTGCACTTTAGAGAAGTGTAGACTTAGAGGTGATCTGATTGAGGTCTAGAAGATAATGAACGAATATGATATGATTGGGATTACGGAAACATGGCTCCAGGGTGGCCAAGGCTGGGAACTCGACCTCCAGGGGTATTCAATATTCAGGAAAGATAGGCGAAAAGGAGGTGGGATAGCATTGCTGGTTAAAGAGGAGATTAACACAATTGTAAGGAAGGATATTAGCTCTGATGTGGAATCTATGGGTAGAACTGAGAAATACCAAGGGGCAGAAAACGTTAGTGGGAGTGGTATATAGACCTCCAAACAGTAATGTGGAGGTTGGGGATGGCATTAAAAGGGAAATTAGAGAAGCGTGCAATAAGGGCACAGCAGTTATCATGGGTGACTTTAATCAACATATATATTGGGCTAACCAAATTAGTAACAATACTGTGGAGGAGGAATTCCTGGAGTGTATACGGGATGGTTTCCTGGACCAATATGTCGAGGAACCAACTGGAGATCAGGCCATTGTAGACTGGGTATTATGTAATGAGAAAGGATTAATTAGCAATCTTGTGCGAGGCCCCTTGGGTCGGAGCGATCATAATATGATAGAATTCTTCATTAAGATGGAGAGTGAAGTAGTTGACTCAGACTAGGGTCCTGAATTTAAATAAAGGAAACTACGATGGTATGAGGCATGAGTTGGGTAGGATTGATTGGGGAATGTCACTCAAAGGGTTGACAGTGGATAGGCAATGGCAAACATTCAAAGATCGCATGGATGAACTACAGAATTTGTTCATCCCAGTTTGGCATAAAAATGATCAAAAAAGGTGACTCAACCGTGGCTAACAAGGGAAATTAGGGATAACATAAGATCCAAGGAGAGGACATATAAATTGGCCAGAAAAAGCAGTAAACCTGAGGATTGGGAGCAGTTTAGGATTCAACAAAGGAGGACAAAGGGATTAATTGAGGGGGAAAATAGAGTGTGAGAGTAAGCTTTCAGGGAACATAAAAACTGACTGTAAAAGCTTTTATAGATATGTGAAGAGAAAAAGATTGGTGAAGTCAAGCGTACGTCCCTTGCAGTCAGAATCAGGGGAATTTATAATGGGGAACAAAGAAATGGCTGACCAATTAAATACATACTTTGGTTCTGTCTTCACAAAGGAGGACACAAATAACCTCCCAGAGATGTCGGGGAACATAGGGTCCAATGAAATGGAGGAACTGATAGAAATCAGTATTTGTAGGGAAATGGTGTTGGAGAAATTGACGGGATTGAAGGCTGATAAATCCACAGGGCCTGATAATCTACATCCTAGGGTACTTAAGGAAGTGGCCCTAGAAATAGTAGATGCATTGCTGGTCATCTTCCAAAATTCTAGACTCTGGAACAGTACCCATGGATTGGCGGGTAGCTAATGTTACCCCACTGTTCAAAAAAGGTGGTAGAGAGAAAACGGGGAATTACAGACCGGTAAGCCTGACATCGGTAGTGGGGAAAATGCTAGAGTCCATTATAAAAGATGTAATAGCAGAGTACTTGCAAAACAGTGACCGGATCGGACAAAGTCAAAATGGATTTACAAAAGGTAAATCGTGCTTGACTAATCTACTGGAATTTTTTGAGGATGCAACTGGTAAAATAGATAAGGGAGAACCAGTGGATGTGGTGTATTTGGACTTTCAAAAGGCTTTCGATAAGGTCCCGCATAAGGGATTAGCGTGTAAAGTTAAGGCACATGGGATTGGGGCAAGGTATTGGCTTGGATAGAGAACTGGCTGGCAGACAGAAAGCAAAGAGTTGGAATAAACGGCTCTTTTTCCGAGTGGCAGGCAGTGACTAGTGGGGTACCGCAGGGATCGGTCCTTGGACTCCAGCTATTCACAATATATATTAATGATCTGGACGAGGGAACTAGATGTAATATCTCCAAGTTTGCAGACAACACAAAGTTGGGTGGGCGTGTGTGCTGTGAGGAGGATGCCGAGAAACTCCTGTATGATTTGGACAGGTTGGGTGATTGGGCAGAAGCATGGCAGATGCAATATAACGTGGATAAATGCGAGGTTATCCACTTTGGTGTCAAAAACAAGAAGGCAGATTATTACAGGTAGACTATCCTTTATCCGAAAACCTTGGGACCAGCTGTGTTTCGGTTTTCGGAATTTTTCGGATTTCAGAAGGTTTTGACAACAAACGCTGTTGCTTAGCAACAGCTTGTTGCTCGGGCCCTGCCTTGGAAGCATCTCTGAAGGTGTTGCTAAGCTACAGAGACTCTTTCCACAGCCTGACTTTTATATAAAAAAAATGCTAGGGGAAGATAAAAATGCTAGGGGAAGAAAAAAAAACTAACAAAACGGCTGCTGATTTCTGCCGTTAGATCGAGGTTTCCGGCTCCCCCTGCTCCGTATCTGAATTCCTTGACTTAGCGGGGGTCTGGGGCTCGACTGCCTCCGCCAGTTGTGGGAAAGCCAGATATCGGCTGACTCCTACACTAAGCTGGCCCGCAAATCAGGTCGGCAGGGGGGCAGGAAAGACTATCGGACGGGCCGCTGCAGCTATCGAACAGGCTGCTGTATTGTTGGGTTCAGTCTCCCGGTACCTCCTTCACACTGCCCGGCTCGGCCTGCAATCTCCTACTCAGGAGCGAACTCTGTGACCCACTGCCCTGCTCACAGGGAAAGGCAGAGCTCCCGGACCACTCCTGTCATGTTTGGCGCCACTCGGGTCATGTCGTGCGCACGACTTACGCTCCACGAAAAAACTTGAGGTTTTCTGTTTTCGGAAGTGCGGATAAACGATAGTCTACCTGTCTCTGAATGGCAATAGATTGGGAGAAGGGGACGTGCAACGAGACCTGGGCGTCCTTGTGCACCAGTTGCTGAAGGTAAACATGCAGGTGCAGCAGGTGGTTAAGAAGGCCAATGATATATTGGCCTTTGTAGCGAGAGGGTTTGAGTACAGGAACAAGGATGTCTTGCTGCAGTTGTACAGGGCCTTGGTGAGACCACACCTTGAGTATTGTGTGCAGTTTTGGTTGCCTTATCTGAGGAAGGATGTTCTTGCCATGGAAGGAGTGCAGTGAAGATTCACCAGGCTGATACCTGGGATGGCAGGAATGACATATGAGGAGAGATTGGGTCGATTGGACTTGTACTCGCTGGAGTTTAGAAGAATGAGAGGGGATCTCATTGAAACTTATAAAATTCTAACAGGACTCGACAGACTAGATGCAGGAAGGATGTTCCCGATGGTCGGGGAGTCCAGAACCAGGGGTCACAATCTAGGACAGAGATGAGGAGGAATTTCTTCACCCAGAGAGTGGTGAACCTGTGGAATTCTCTACCACAGAAGGCAGTGGAGGCCAATTCATTAAATATATTCAAGAAGGAGTTGGATATATTTCTTAAGGCTAAAGGGATCAAGGGATATGGAGAGAAAGCAGGGACAGGGTACTGAATTTGGATGATCAGCCATGATCGCATTGAATGGCGGAACAGGCTCGAGGGGTCGAATGCTGGACCTGTTTCTGGCTTTGGGGGGGGGGGGGGGGGGAGGATCACCTCTTACAGAAGGTAGGCACTGCAGGGAATTCAGGGCCAGAGTGAACTCCTGGACTAATTTCGATCACCTTGATCAGTCTGAAAGGAATTTCCCAGATTTTTTCCCCCAAATTGGCCTGGGTTTTTTATCTGGATTTTTGCCTCTCCCAGGAGCTCGCATGGTTTCAGTTGGGCTGGAGTGTGTATTTTGTGGGACAGGCTTGATGGACCAGAGTGTCTTTACCTGTCCGTCATTGTATGTTCGTAAGTACAGGTACACTATCCCTTATCCGAAAGCCTTGGGACCAGCTGAGTTTCGGTTTTTGGAATTTTTCGGATTTCAGAAGGTATATGACTGGGAAATTTGTATTTAATATAAATTGTAAAAGTTCAGACTACCTCTTGCGACTGTTCCGTGTCTCATTCCCCTTCCTGCTTCTCTGGAAAGCCGGATATTGGCTGACTCCTACTAAGCTGGCCCGCAAATCAGGTCGAGGGTCGGGGGGGAGAAAACAATATCGGACGGGCCGCGGTTCAGGTTGGGGGGGGGGGGTGGGTCGGGGGGAGGAAAGAATATCGGGCGGGTCGGGGGGAGGAAAGAATATCGGGCGGGTCGGGTCGGGAGAAAAGAATATCGGACGGGCCGCTGTATTGTTGGGTTCACTCTCCTAGTACCTCCTTCACACTGCCTGGCTCGGCCTGCAGTCTCCTACCCAGGAGGGAACTCTGTGACCCTCTGCCCTGCTCAGCGTAAGTCGTGCGCCACTCTGGTCCTGTCGTGCGCACGACTTACGCTGAACAAAAAAACTTTCGGCTTTGAGGTTTTCGGTTTTCGGAAGTTCGGATAAAGGATAGTCTACCTGTACTGCAAAACTTCCTCTCTGATGTCCCTTACGCTGATCAAGCTATTCCACTACCTACTGGTGGTGGGCACCCTCCCAGAATCCTTGAACTCGGCCACAATCATTCTAGTACATAAAATATCAAGTACCTCAAGAACCCCATATCAGTCCTCCACTGTAATATTGCCCAAAACTATGGCCTGCAGGCTAGACTCAATCGCCATGGACTAATCCACCTAGATCAAAACAGGATCCTCTGAGGATGACCGGTGGTGGATTATACCAGGCAATTGTACAGAGTTGTGTAGCACTGCAGCAGCATAAACATAACCACTCGGGATGTGGAAACAACTTCTAGCCAGGTAGTGAAGCTGCCTACTTGTGCTTGAATGGATTGCCTTTCAAGATTTGTTCAAGCAATAGCTAAAAACCCTTTACTCCAACCTCTCATTCTCAATGTGAACTAATGGTTGCACATTCATATTCCCTCTCTAACAGGAGACCAGGTAGTGTTGGCTTTATCCTGTCTTCTTTGCCCTGACTGCAGAACTTCACCACAATAAGAATTAATCCCTGCAATTAGGGGTTAATATGCCATTGGAATTTAAAAGGCTACTTTATACAGATGGCGTCTTCCTCTGTTCCTGCAACTTCTAGACCACCAAATAACTCTAGTTACAAACTTGACCACTTCAAAATAGAGGGAATCTGTGCCTTGAATATCCTAACGCAAGTACAAGAGCCCTATCTCTTTGCCTGGACAAAGGGGTTTTGGGTACATAGTGTTGCCCAAATTCCCAAGACTTCACAAAAAAAGTCCCCTCCTGTCTTCTGAGCATACCTGCTGACCTGGACAGGTGGAGGAGCAGCTTGTCCATCTCACTGCTGGGAGGAATAAGCTCCATAATGATGAATGTGCTCCCCCACCTCTTTCACTTGTCCTAAATGTTGAGGGTGGTTAGAAAGTGGAATTGATATAAACCATTCTTGAAGCAGAGTCCATAAATTATTTTAACAGGGAATTAAATAGTTGCTTACACCAGGAATATTGAAGGATTTGGGGAATGAGCAGGAAAGTGGGATTAGACTAGGTGGCTAATGTGGAGACAAACACGAGCTCAAACCTGATGACCCAACTAGCCTGCTTCTATGCTATAACGTTCAATGTTTCAATGAATTATATATGACCCTCAATGTCTGTTCCTACAAGTAGAGTGTAATCTGAAGTGTAGCATGTACTGTGTTTCAGATCATGACCTGGGAACATGCAAATTCATTGTACAAAACAATAAAGAAAATTTTGGGTGGGATGTTGCTCATCTGTGAGGGTTCCATGTTTTCTTTACACATAATTCTCATAGAACTGGTAAATAAATGGAAGAGAAATTTGCTTTATAAATTTTTTTTTTAAAAAGGCAGATGCACAGTAAGTTCTGTAGTTTTCTGCCAATCTTTTGCTTCTGGATAATGTAAAAGCCGAGGCACTGGGCTCTTTCTTCTGCAGTCCCTGGATTTGAACAGTGAGTGGCTTTATACCACTATACACTGGGTACTGTGTTTTATGTGCTTGTTTCCTGATTTCTTTGTCAATCTCTTGATCGGAATCTAAAGATTAATGTTCTCTCTACAGCAGTTAATTCCTTCTGGTTCAAAGGGTCAATTCTAATATTCAAAGCAAATAATTCAATGTCCTATATATAAAGTAGTGGATACATTTTTGTTTCAAAAAGTAGAACGCTCCAGGAAAATATTTATTTCTTGCTTCCCCCGCCCCCTCAAAAAATAAATAAATAAATAAATAAATCCTCACTTTGTTGGGGAGAGCTGGACTTGCTCTATTGTTATACATGTGTGTTGAATGTTACTAGTGTAGTTTACATACTCTAGAGTTTTGAAAAATTTGTCCAATTTATACATTATTTTTCAAACTAGGCCATGTTTTTTAGAGCCTAGATCCATTTTAATTGTTTTTCCTACATTAAAAGCACTATATAAATTCAAGCCGTTGTTGGGTGAGATGGCCTCAAGTTCTATGTGCTGCCATAGCAATGGAATGCACTCCCACGCTGCAGTTAACTCAGTCTGAGGCCTTCCAGGCTAGCTCATCTGCCTGCCCATGGTCCTTCCTGCTCACCCACTTGCCCAGTCCAACTCTCCTCCTCCCCATCCCTGTGCTCCCAGAACATATCCACCTTCTCAACATTGCCATAATCTAGTCCCCCTCCAATCTACATACCCACAGTTCACCCATGTCCCATCCCAGTGCATTTTTGTTCTTGCATGTGGGCGACATAGGCAAGGCCACATTTGTTGCCCTGAGAAGGTGGCTTTCTCCTTGAACCATTGTAGTCCTTGTTGTGATGCTGATTCCACAATGGTGTAGGTAGCAAATTCCAGAATTCTAACCTGACGACAATGAAAGGTGGTGCTGTAATGTCTAAGTCAGGATGATGCGTGACTTTGAGGTGATGGTATTCCCACAACGTTGCTGCTCTTGTACTTCTTGGTGGTAAAATTACAGGAAGCAGGTGCTGTTCTGAATCTATCCCATTTAGCATGCTGGTAGTGCCACACAATACGATGGAGAGTGTCCTCAGCCTGAAGATGGGATTTAGTCTCATCAAGGAATGTGCGGTGGTCACCCCAGCAATACTGGCAGGACAGATGCACCAGAGGTGGCGGCAGAGTGGTATACAGTCGGGAATGAGTGGCCCTGGGAGTCCTCAACATTGACTCTGGACCCCATGAAGTCTCATGGCATCAGGTCAAACATGGGCAAGGAAACCTCCTGCTGATTACCGCCTACTGCCCTCCCTCAGCTGATGAATCAGAACTCCTTCATGTTGCCCACCACTTGGGAGAAGCACTGAGGGTGGTAAGGACACAGAACATACTCTGGGTGGGGGAGTCCATCACCAAGAGTGGCTCGGTAGCACCACTACTAACCAAGCTGGCCAAGTCCTGAAGGACATAGCTGCCATACTGGGCCTGCAGCAGGTGGTGAGAGAACCAACATGAGGGGAAAAACCTACTTGACTTCGTTCTCACTAATCTACCTGTCGCTGATGCATCTGTCCAGGACAGTATTGGTAGAAGTGACCACCGCACAGTCCTTGCGGAGACAAAATCCCGTCTTCACACTGAGGGCACTCCAATGTAATGTGTGGCACTACCACCATGCTAAATGGGATAGATTCAGAACAGATCTAGCAGCTCAAAACTGAGCCTCCATGAGACGCTGTGGGCAATCAGCAGCAGCAGCAGAATTGTATTCCACCACAATCTGTAACTTCATGGTTCAGCATATCCATCGCTCTACATTACCATTACCATCAAGCCAGGGGACCAACCCTGGTTCAATGAGGCGTGTAGAAGCGCATGCCAGGAGCAGCACCAGACATACCTGAAAGAGGTGCCAACCTGGTGAAGCTACAACACAGGACTACACAAATGCTAAACAATAGAAACAGCATGCTAAGCGATCCCACAACGAGAGCTAAGCGATACCAAAACCGATGGACCAGATCAAAGCTCTGCATTCCTGCCACATCCAGTCGTGAATGGTGGTGAATAATTAAACAATTAATGGAAGGAGGAGGCTCCATTAACATCTTTATCCTTAATGATGGCAGAGCCCAGCATGTGAGTGCAAAAGAAGAGGCTGAAGCATTCATAACCATCTTCAGCTAGACGATGCATCTCGGCCTCCTGAGGTCACCACCATCACAGAAGCCAGTCTTCAGCCAATTCGATTCACTCCGCATGATATTAAGAAATGGCTGAGCGCACTGGATACTGCAAAGGCTGTGTGCCCTGACACCATCTCTGCTGTAGTGCTGAAGGCTTGTGCTCTGGAACTAGCCGTGCCTCTAGCCAAGCTGTTCCTGTAAAGCTACAACATTGGCATCCACCTGATGATGTGAAAAATTGCCCAGGTATGTCCGTCAACAAAAAGCAGAACCAATCCAATCTGGCCAATTACCGCTCCATCAGTTTACTCTCAATCATCAGCAAAGTGATGGAAGGTATTGTTGACAGTGCTAATAAGCAGCACTTACTCACCAATAGCCTGCTCACCAATGCTCAGTTTGGGTTGTGCCAGGACCACTTGGCTCCACAGCCTTGGTCCAAACATGAACAAAAGAGCTGAATTCCAGAGGTGAGTTGAGAATGACTGCCCTTGACGTCAAGGCAGCATTTGACCGAGTGTGGCATCAATGAGCCCCAGTAAAATTGAAGTCAATGGAAATCGGGGGGAAAACTCTCCACAGGCTGGAGTCATTACCAAGCACAAAGGAAGGTGGTTGTGGTTGTTGGAGGCCAATCATCTCAGCCCCAGGACATCGCTGTAGGAGTTCCTCAGGGCAGTGTCCTAGGCACAACCATCTTCAGCTGCAAATGGGGATGTTTGCTGGTGATGACAGTGTTCAGTTCCTTTTGCAACTCCTCAGAATAATTAAGCAGTCTGTGCCCACGTGCAACATGACCTGAATGACATTCAGGCTTGGGCTGATAAGTGGCAAGTAACATTTGTGCCACTCAAGTGCCAGGCAATGACTATCTCCAACAAGAGCGTGTCTAACCACCACCCTTGATGTTCAATGGCATTACCATCGTCGAATCCCGCACGATCAACATCCTGGGTGGTCACCATTGACCATAAACTTAACTGGATCAGCCACATGTATAGTGTGGCCAGAAGAGCAGGTCAAAGGCTGGATATTCTGCGATGAGCGTCTCACCCCCTGACTCCCCAAAGTCTTTCCACCATCTACAAAGCACAAGTCAGGAGTGAGATTGAACACTTTCCACTTGCCTGGATGAGTGCACCTCCAACAACACTCAAGAAGCTCAACACTATCCAGGACAAAGCAGTCCACTTGATTGGCACCCCATCCACCACTTAAGCATTCACTCCCTCCACCACCGCTGCACCATGGCTGCAGTGTGTACCATCGACAAGATGCACTGCAGCAACTCGCCAAGGCTTCTTCGACAGCACCTCCCAAACCCGTGACCTGTACCGCCTAGAAGGACAAGGGCAGCACGAGCATAGGAATACAATCACCTCCAAGTTCCCCTCCAAGTCACACACCATCCCGACTTGGAAATGTATCGCTATGCTGGGTCAAAATCCTGGAACTCCCTCCCTAACAGCACTGTGGGCGTACCTTCATCACACAGATTGCAGCGGTTCAAGAAGGCGGCTCACCATCACCTTCTCGAGGGCAGTTAGGGATGGCAATAAATGCTGGCCTTGCCAATGACGCCCACATCCATGAACGAATTTTTTTAAAACTTGGTGAATTGCTAGAGTGCACCCTGTATATTGTACATTCCGCAGCCACAGTGCACCAGTGATGGAGGGGGTGGGTATAGAGTAGAGTGGCACGGAGCACCAATCAAATGAAATGCTCTGCCTTGGAATGTGTTTAGCTGCTTGAGTGTTGTTGCAGCTGTATCCTGCCAGGTGAGTGGTGAGTATTCCATCACACTCTTGACTTGAATCTTGTCGATGGTGGAGAGGGTTTGAGGGGTCAGAAAGTGAGTAATTTGTCAGAGTACCCAGACTTTGTCCTGCTTTTGTAACTAACAATCAACTTTCTGTGGGGCTAGGTAAATATATTGATGTGGCAAGTCCAGTTCACTTTCTGGTCAGTGGTGACCCCCAGTAGAGGAACTCTGGTTCCATTAAAGGTCATGGGGAGGTGGGTGTGCTTTCTCTTGTTCAAGATATAGAGCAAATGTTACCTACCACTTGTCAGCCCACTTCCAAAAATTATCCTGTTGTAGGCTGGCATATGCTGCTTCGTTATCTCCCACATTGCAGCCACACCACAGAGCCCATTCCATCTAGTGCTGAGCCTCTGATACTCCAAAACTCTTCCTTGACTGCTTGGAACCTCCTGAGTGCTCACAGTCTCTACATTTTCTCCCTTGAATACTCTTGCACTCCCCTGAGTATTACCAGAAACGATATCTTATTGTTTCCAGTTCCCTCGCCCTTCCCCATGAATGCTGCCAAAACCAGGTGATTCCCAAATCCTACCATGCCAAGACTGCAGTCTCAGCATATTCCCAATCTCTTGATCCCATACTTCATTACCTCATGAGCACTCGGGTTCTGCCATTGGCCTCTCTGCTAGCTCCCACTAATCATAGCACCTTTCTGCCACATTGCCTGGTTCCTCCTTATTTTATCTTCAGTCCTGTCATCCCTCTCAACCTCTCATGTTACAGCAGCTCTTCCTGCTTCTCTCTTGTTAATGTTGCTCATCATCTTTCTGTGCATCCTAGACTTAAAGGTAATGGATAGGTATTGCATATATTAAAAGGAGCAAGTGTGAGAAACGCATGGATACTCCACACATACAGAAGAGAGGGGAGGAGAAACATAAAAAATAAGACATGATAAGAAAGTTGGTGATAGATGCCACAGTGAGAATAGTGTCTCTGACATATAAAAAGGGTGGAAGACAAACTGAGTGCAACACAGAAGAATTACAGAATGGGAAAGAAGCAGATGCAGTTACAGGAAAGGTGTGCCAGGGATACCTTTTAAAATGAGGTACCAACCTAGTGAAGCTACAACACAGGACTGCCTTCATGCTAAATGCCAAATGCAAGTAGGCTGTAGACAGACTTGCGCAATCACGCCACCAACAAATCAGAGCAAAGACCTGTAGCTCTATCATATTCAGCCAACAATTGGGAATCTAACAGGAGGAGGAGGTTCCATGAAATTTTCTATCTTCAACCATGGTGGAGTCTAGCACACAAGTGCAGAAGATGAGACTGAAGTGTTTGCAAGTATTTTCAGATAAAAATGGCAAGCAAACTGTTCTCAGTCTGCCCTTAAGGTCGCCATCATTGTGGAATAAGCGGCTAAGTACGCTGGAAAGCTGCAGTGCTCTGCGGACAACATCCTGGCTGTAGTGTTGGACCTGCACAACAGAACTAGCTTTCTTCTCCCTCCCCCACCCCCATCCATCCAAACTGTTTAAGAGCAATAACATTGGCATCTACCTGACGATGTGGAAAATTGCCCAGCTCAGGTATGTCCTATCACCAAAAAACTGAATACATTCCACCCTATCGCTTGCCTCCCAATCAGCAGCAATGTGATGGAAGGAGTCATAAGTAGTGCCATTAAGCAGTGCTGAGGCTCAATTCCATCAGAGCCACCCGGCTCCAGACTTCAGCAGAATGGCAGAGAAGAGATGAGTGTTGCAGAATTCAACCTTAATATGGCAACCAAAAGCTTAGCAAGTCTGAGGACACTGAGGGTTAAAGGGAAAATCCTCCAGTGGCTGGAGCTATATTTGACAATTCGGAAGACGGTTGTGGTTGTCAGAGGCCAAACATCACAGTCCCCAGGTCATCGCTGCAGGAGTTCCACAGGGAAGCATCCTTGGCCCAATCGTATTCAGCTGCTTCATCAAAGATGCTCTCCTCTTCATAAGGTGAGGAAAGGGGTTATTTGCGAATGATTCTGTTTAGAAATTCCTCCTATGGTGAAGCAACCCATGACAGCCTTCAGGAGTTGGACAATATCTAGGTTTGGGCTGACAAGGCAAGTAGCATTTGTGCAACTTATGTGTCAGGCATTGAAAATCTCTCCCTGGTCTTCAATGGCACCATCATTGTCAAATCTCTAATGATTAACATTTTGGGTGGGGAGGCAATGGTCAACTCTGACCAGAAGTTCAACAATGACCAGCTGTATCAACATCACAGATATAAATGAATGGCCCAGAAATTCGGGTCGGGGGCTTCCCGCGGGTGCAAGCCCCCGACCTGCACTTACCTACCGCGCTGGCCGTTGAGCTGTGGGCCCGCGTGAGATTCCGATCCTGGGCCGCCTCCAACTGCCAGCGCGCAGTGCTTGCGTATCCCAGGGGCGCAGTTAGTTCGATGTGTCCCCTGGGATCACGTGGGCCATGGAAAGCCAATGGTAGCAGGGAATGCTTCATTCATAAGTTTGACAGGAAGACCCGTCAAACCTATAAATACTATAAGCCCCAAAAATCACTAAATCTTCAAATAATTTTTTTTAAAACATCACATTTTTAAAATAAACTATAAATTACATGAAATAACTATTTTAAACAATTTAAATTTTTGAAAAAATTAATTACATTTTCTAACGGGGCTAAAAATAAACTTACCTTTCTTTAAAGTATTTATAAAAATAATAAACCTGTGCAAAAAATGTTTTAATTTTAATTAATTCACCACTTACCTTGTAAAAAGCAGGCCTTGCGCCTGCTTTTTAAAAGGGTAACTCCTGGAGACTTGCCCTCCCGGGAATAAGTTCGACGCGCACGCGCTGCCTCTCCTGCGCATGCGTTCCACCTCTGAACCCCTTCTTTCAGGGGAACGGAAGTGCCGGTTTCCCACGCATGCGCAGTGCATGCACAAAACCAGCACTTCCATTGGGCTTACGGGTGAGTACCCCATGCGTACTCACCTGTGGAGACCTGAATTTCTGGGCCAATATTTTGCATCTGTGTTACATAGAAACATAGAAGATAGGAGCAGGAGTAGGCCCTTCGAGCCTGCTCCGCCATTCAATGAGATCATGGCTGATCATCCAAATTCAGTACCCTGTCCCTGCCTTCTCCCCATATCCCTTGATCTCTTTAGCCTCAAGAAATATATCCAACTCTTTCTTGAATATATTTAATGAACTGGCCTCCACCGCCCTCTGTGGCAGAGAATTCCACAGGTTCACCACTCTCTGGGTGAAGAAATTCCTCCTCATTTCAGTCCTAAATGGCTTACCCCTTATCCTTAGACTATGACCCCTGGTTCTGGACTCCCCGGCCATCAGAAACATCCTTCCTGCATCTAGTCTGTCCAGACCTGACAGAATTTTATAGGTTTCGATGAGATCCCCTCTCAATCTTCTAAACTCCAGTGAGTATAAGCCCAATCGACACAATCTCTCCTCATACGTCATTCCTGCCATCCCAGGTATCAGCCTGGTGAATCTTCGCTGCACTCCCTCCATGGCGAGAACGTCCTTCCTCAGGTAAGGTGACCAAAACTGCACACAATACTCAAGGTGCGGTCTCACCAAGGCCCTGTACAACTGTAGCAAGACATCCTTGTTCCTGTACTCAAACCCTCTTGCTATGAAAGCCAACATACCATTTGCCTTCTTAACCGCCTGCTGCATCTGCATGCTTACCTTCAGCGACTGGTGCACAAGAACACCCAGGTCTCTTTGTACTTCCCCTTCTCCCAACCTATTGCCATTCAAATAATAATCTGCCTTCCTGTTTTTGCCACCAAAGTGGATAACCTCACATTTATCCACATTATAGCGCATTTGCCATGTTTCTGCCCAATCATCCAACCTGTCCAAATCGGACTGGAGTTTCACGACATCCTCCTCACAGCTCACCCCCCCGCCCAGCTTTGTGTCGTCTGCAAATTTGGAGTTATTACATCCAATTCCCTCGTCCAGATCATTAATATATATTGTGAACAGCTGGGGTCCTCGGACCGATCCTTGCGGTACCCCACTAGTCACTGCCTGCCACTCGGAAAGCGACCTGTTTATTCCAACTCTTTGCTTTCTGTCCGCCAACCAGTTCTCTATCCAAGTCAATACCTTGCCCCAATCCCATGTGCCTTAATTTTGCACGTTAATCTCTTATGTGGGACCTTATCGAAAGCCTTCTGAAAGTCCAAATACACCACATCCACTGGTTCTCCCTTATCTATTTTACCAGTTACATCCGCTATGGAGAAGGACGATGTAGGCGTAGAAATCAGGCCGGGGGATTGTGATATACTTGAACAAATTAGTATTGAGAGGGAGGAGGTACTAGCAGTTTTAGTGGGCTTAAAAGTGGATAAATCCCCAGGCCCAGACCAGATGTATCCCAGGCTGCTGTGTGAGGCAAGGGAGTAGATTGCAGGGGCTCTGACACACATTTTCAGAACCTCTCTGGCAACAGTGGAGGACAGCTAATGTAGTACAATTATTCAAGAAGGGTAGTAGGGATAAACCAGGGAATTGCAGGCCAGTGAGCCTAACATCAGTGGTAGGGAAATTAGTGGAAAAAATTCTGAGGGACAGAATAAGCCTCCACTTGGAGAGGCAAGGATTAATCAAGGATAGTCAGCATAGCTTTGTCAGGGGGAGATCATGTCTAACAAATTTGATTGAATTGAGGGGGTGATTAGGTGTGTGGATGAGGGTAGTGCAGTTGATGTAGTCTACATGGACTTCATTAAGGGTTTTGACAAAGTCCTGCATGGGAGACTGGTCAAGAAGGTAAGAGCCCATGGGATCCAGGGCAATTTGGCACATTGGATCCAAAATTGGCTTAGTGGCAGGAGGCAGAGGGTGATGGTGATGGTCGAAGGTTGTTTTTGTGACTGGAAGCCTGTATCCAGTGGTGTACCGCAGGGATCGGTGCTGGGTCCTTTGCTGTTTGTAGTGTACATTAATGATTTAGATATGAATGTAGGAGGTATGATCAGTAAGTTCGCAGATGACACGAAAATTGGTGGAATGGTAAATAGCGAGGAGGGAAGCCTCAGGCTACAGGACGATATAGACGGGTTGGTCAGATGGGCAGAACAGTGGCAAATGGAATTTAACCCTGAAAAGTGTGAGGTGATGCATTTTGGGAGGACTAACAAGGCAAGGGAATACACAATGAATGGTAGGACCCTAGGAAGGACAGAGGGACCTTGGTGTGCATGTACATAGATCCCTGAAGGCAGCAGGACAGGCAAATAAGGTGGTTAAAAAGGCATATGGGATACTTGCCTTCATTAGCCAAGGCATAGAATATAAGAGCAGGGAGGTTATGATGGAGCTGTACAAAATGCTAGTTAGGCCACAGCTGGAATACTGTGTGCAGTTCTGGTCGCCACACTATAGGAAGGATGTGATTGCATTGGAGAGGGTGCAGAGGAGATTCACCAGGATGTTACCTGGGCTGGAGCGCTTCAGCTATGAAGAGAGACTGGACAGGCTGGAGTAGTTTTCCTTAGAGCTGAGGGGGGAACCCGATTGAGGTGTACAAAATTATGAGGGGCATAGATAGGGTAGATAGAAAGGAACTTTTCCCCTTAGAGGGGTCAATAACCAGGGGGCATAGTTTCAAGGTAAGGGGCAGGAGGTTTAGAGGGGATTTGAGGAAAAACCTTTTCACCCAGAGGGTGGTTGGAATCTGGAACTCACTGCCTGAAAGGGTGGTGGAGGCAGTAGCCCTCAACATTCAAGAAGCATTTAGATAAGCACTTAAAACGCCTTAGCATACAAGGCTATGGACCAAGTGCTGGAAAATGGGATTAGAATAGACAGGTCTTAATGGCCGGCACGGACGCGATGGGCCGAAGGGCCTCTTTCTGTGCTGTATGACTCTAAGAGTAGAGCACAGGCTGGGTATTCTATGACGAGTATCTAACCTCCTGAAAGTGCCCTACCACCTACAAGACTCAGTCACAGATGTTTTGGAATACCCGCCACTCCTCTGGATGGGTGCCGAGGGCTGAGCATCACCATCTCAGAAAACTAGGTATGGGCAGTAAATATAGCCTTGACCTCATCACCTGCATCCCATGAGCAAATTTTAAAGAAAGCCTCGTGTGTTTTGGATAAGGTATGTGGTGCTGCCTGGTTAAGTGATGCTCATAGTGTTTTGGTGTGCACATGGGGAAATAGTATGATTATAACCTTTAGTGTTCTGTTGGAAGAAGAACATCCCATTTTCCCTCAATTGTTATACAACCTGTCTAAACGGATATTTTCAGCTTATCAGATGTTGATGGAGAAAAAAAGTTATGTTTAACAGGAAGTGGTATTATGGAATCATTAATTGATTTACATCGATATATTTTAGTCGGGTTGCGAAGGGGTGGAAAATTTCCGGAAATTTTCCACGGGAAGTTTAGCTTGGGAATTTTGCCCAAAAAAGCACATGCTAGCATAAAGTTTTTTTTGTATTTCTTTCATTTTTTTCCACAGGTCCTCTCTTAAAATTACTAACGGAGATGGAATCTTAATTATTAAGGAATTTCTTAATCAATATATGTTTATCTTCTTACTTGGCTTGTTTTAATAATTACAAGTTTTGTGTGTGACTGTGAACAAATGTGTCCTGATTGGTTGGATGAGCGATTAGCTCCCTCTATTGGTGATGTAGCGTCATGCGTGCACAGGTTATGCTTCCATCACAAGGAGCATCAGGAAAAATTTACTCACCCTGTTACAATCGTGCTGATCGACTGCAGTTCGACGCAGAGACGAATGCCCTTTATTTCTCTGCATAGAACAATGCCACGTTTACCGTCGGATGTGTGGAAGCATTTTACCCCAGGCATCAAAGATGGAAAGACTGTGTACATGTGCAAACACTGTACAAAGCCATATGTAAAGAATGCCACAAAGATGCAGCAGCATTTATCCAAATGCAACAACTTCACTCAAAACTCTCAGCAGTCAGCCCAGAGTTCCTCTGCTTCCATTCAAGAAGATGATGCATTCAGCATCAGGCTCCTTATCAGCAACTCCTGGCCCACTTGGAAGGTTCTTTGATACAATGGATAACCATAGCCAGAAGAATGCGGATGAGTGCCTTGCTCGAGCTGTATATGCGACAAGCTCACCGCCAATGTGTACTGGAAGAGATTTTTCAATGTTATTTGCCCTGCATACTGTCCTCCCACCAGACATGCTTTGTCTACTTATTTGCTAGAGGCTGAGTATAACAGTCCAAGGAAAGCTCAAAGAAATGATAGAGATGGCAGACTGTGTTGCAGTTATCTCGGATGGGTGGTCAAATGTACGAGGGGAGGGCATCATAAACTACATTGTCTCCACTCCTCTCCCAGTGTTCTTCAAGAGCACAGACACGAAGGACAACAGACACACAGGCACATACATTGCTGATGAGCTGAAAGCGGTCATCAACGATCTTGGATCACAAAACGTCTTTGCAGTAGTTACTGACAATGCTGCGAATATGAAGGCTGCTTGGGCCCAAGTGGAGGAGGCCTACCCTCATATTATGTCTATTGGGTACGCAGCTCATAGGCTCAACCTGCTCCTCAAGGATATCATGGGTTTGCGAACCATGGAAACACTGTACAAGAGAGCCAAGCAAGTTGTTAAGTATGTCATGGGAAAATGGGTAGTTGCAACAACCTACAACTCCAAGCAAACGACAAAGAACAAGAACACCACACGGAAGCTGCCCAGCAACACTAGATGGGGTGGTGTTGTCATAATGTACTTCTGGAGGGTAAGGAGTCGTTGCAAGAAATGGCAATATCCCAGTCTGAGGATATGGAAACCACCATCAAGAAAATACTGCTGGATGATGTGTTTTGGGAGAGAGTGGTTAGCAGCCTTAAACTACTCTCACCAGTAGCATCTGCAATTGCTCAGATTGAAGGAGATGACGCTGTCTTGTCAGATGTTCTCAGGCTTTTTGCTGATTTAAAAGAACAAATCAGCATTGTCCTACCCACATCCCTGCTGCTCAAAGCAGAGGAGAAGGCAATTGTTCAATTCATACAGACGCGTCAAGAATTTTGTGTCAAGCCGATTCATGCTGCAGCATACATGCTGGACCCAAAGCATGTTGAGAGACCAATATTTTCTGGAGAACAGATCAACAGCACTTAGTGTGATTTCTATCCTCTCACGCCACCTCAAACTGGACGTGGGCAAAGTTCTGGGAAGTCTGGCAAAGTTCTCTACCAAGCAAGGTCTTTGGAATGGTGACGGGATATGGGAATCATGCAAGCATATCGGTGCACATACCTGGTGGAAGGGACTTTGTGCATCTGAGGCCCTGTCACCCATTGCATCGGTGATACTCCAAATCCCACCTTCATCAGCGGCCTCTGAACGAAACTGGTCACTTTTTGGGAATACGCATACAAAGGTGCGTAACAGGCTGACTAACGAGAGAGTGGAGAAACTGGTGGCTATCCGGGCGAACCTACAACTTATTGAGCCAGATACAGAAGTGTCCACCACACAGCTAGACACTGACACAGAGGAGGAAATGGACACGTCCGAGTCAGAGAATCGGGAGGAGCAATGATGAGTAGAAGACTCAAAGGGACAAAATAAGGACAAATTACAGGCTAAATAAGCTGATGCTCTTTTTATTTTATTTTAGATGGGTCTTTTTTGTGGGGGTTCAATAAAGTTCAAAATTATAACCTAAATAAAGTTTTGAAAGCCTGTTTTTTATTTGTATGGAACAATATGTCTATTTTGATGACAAAGATAATATAAGGGTCAGAGACAAAAACCATCAGTGTGCAAAAAAACTCAGAATTCCCATGGAAAGTTTCTTCTTTTAAAAATTCCTGGAATTTTGCAACCCTATATTTTAGTAATTCAATAGACTTTTTCTGATATAAAATCTTATGCTTCTGTTTTGCTGTGCTGAGATTTTCATTTGGTACCAAAAATGTGCTATAATACTGGTGCCAATATTCTTAAGAATGACATATCAATTTGTACCAGCAGCAGTATGCGTAATATTTATCAGTGAGCTCTTCAATATTTAAGGTAGTTTACTGTAACTCCATTCTATTGAATTAATTTGGTGAACTCCAGGGATCGAATGTAGAATGTTCCTGATCTACATGCTAAAGTACCACACCACAAAATACATTTATGAAGTTGAGCAGTGAAAGGGGGTCTTAACAACGTCTAACAGATTTCCTCCTAGTCATGGAATCGACTCCTGCCAGAATTCTTTAATCTGTGATACCTGTGCTGCTTTGTATGGTAGTAGATCAGGAAGGTGCTAAAATGGATCCCTGGTTTCTGCTGAGTTAGCTGATCTCTGCCAGAGCAGTGCCAGGGATGTGACAATTGGTTTCTGTATCAGTGACATAAAGAGGAAAGAAGAATTACTGTCCAACAACCTCACACTATTTGCTGGAACTGCACACATATGGATATCTGATGAGGACAAGGTCAATTTCGGCTGTGATGCACTCTGATTGTTTGCCAGCACTGCCGAGGCTTTCACAAAAAATGACAGCTAGAATGAAATGCTGTGGGGTTGCTTCCACCCATGGCATTGTACCCTGTCATGACTCAGCAACTTGGATCAGGGGAAAAATTCAGCAACGTAGATGCATTTAACGTATAGAGTCTGATGTGCTGTAGGCAATGTTGTGCAGCACCCAGGACACTTACCAATATTACTGATCTGCAGTTCATGGAATCACTCATGAAATAATGAGGCACTACATACACAGTGGTCGGTAGTGCTGACCTGGTGAACAACCAGTTTCACAAAGTCATATCAGTCATAAGTATATTGCTGGAATGTTACTTTGATTTATGTTGTTTTACTAGAACCCTGATATTTGTGTGCAATTTTTCTACAAACATTAATATTGCAAGTAGTGGTTGTCAGCCTTCTAGCCAGTTGTAAAAACAACTGCACCCTTTATTTTGGTTCTCGTGTCCATTTTGTTTCCTTTTTCTAGTCTCTCATGGGCATTTTTTCCCCCCACTTGAGTGCCGAGACAAATTATAACCTCCTCACCACTGCCATAACTGCAGTCAGGAAACTAGCACAGGCCAGGGATAGAATGTAGGATGCTCCTGGTACCACACCACAAAGTACATTTATGAAGCTGAGTAGTGAAACGGGCTCAACTTCTACCAGATTTCTTCCTAGTCATGGTGCCAGAGCTATTTAATCTCTCATTTCTAGAAATAATACTTCAAATGTCTTGTCTGTTTGACAAGTCTGATTAAATAATTTTTTTCCCGAATTAACCCATTGTGAGATCAAGTAACAATAGTTTGAAATCTAGCTTTGAATGTTGTTTTGTTTCCATAAACAAACTTGGTTTTATATTTGTTTTGTATTAACATGCCTACATTGTTACATGCAGCTGCAACCATAGTAAAATCTCATGCTATACAGTTAATTGTTAAAAATGCCGTTGACCTAGTTTTACAAGGATGCAGCTCTGTGGTCGAGAGATGGGAAAGCAGAATGAGCCCAGCTGTTCTGGCTGTACTGAAGTGTGGAGATGATCTTATAATCCTAAAAGTGTGGGAGGTCATATTGATCATCTCCCCCAAAGCTGTGGCTATGATTATAATATTTGTAAGTTTGTGTGTGTGTGTCTATATTGTATTCTGAACTGTTACAAGGCAATATATAGATCATAATCTGGCACTCATTGTATATGCCATGTCAGATACGTAAAATTTGAAATTAAATGTAAATATTTGGAGATTTTTGATTGGTTTGTGATTTCAGGGAAAGTTCCTGCCTCCCCCTTGCCCCACACACAGCTATCTATGCTTAATTATTATATCCCCACAATAAATGTAACCATTTTGTGGAGCTCACGTTAAGTAAAAAATACTTGTCTGAGGTTTCACTTCAGCTCTTAGCAGTATTTTAATCTGCTTCACTGTATTCCCAGCAATTTGTGTAGGCAAACTGGAATTAACAGCAGTACACTCTAAGGAATCTATGGGCTACATACCAGAATGTATTAAGTGGGTGCCTTTAAAATAGAATGATCCTTTTAAGTTGAACATTTGGCCACTCAAAATTTTAAGAATGTAATTGAATGTTACATTAATAGCCGGTTGTGGCGGAGCCACCAAAGGACTCAGAGCGGTTGTACATAATTCCTTTAATGGCAATGTAGTTACTGTCTGTGCCTGTACCTTTAATTACACTGTTTGACTGTACAATGTCTAGTTACCTTTACAGCATGGTTTCAACGCGATGACGTCATGCCGTTAGTCACGTGATGCCCCAATGGCGGGAAGAACATGATGACGTCATGACGTCAGTCTTCTGACCAGAGGATCAGTCCTCGTGGAGCCCTCAAGGAGAGTAGACCTGTTATTGATGTGTTCTAGCAGTTTCCAGTTTAAACTCGTTTGGTTTCATTAAAGTTCATTAATTTAATTGCCTGAGTCGAACTCAGTCTTTTTCATAGGAACCTCCGTTCCTACATTGGTGACCCCGACTTCTACGAACGATTTTCGTGGAAGATTTGACATGGACACGAACACCGTCACGCTGAAACTGCCACAGTTCTGGGAGCTTTTCCTCTATCAACTGCCTGAACCGGTTCAGGCTGCCCTAGCCAGATCTGACATTACAGACTGCGCCAAGCTTGCGGCCGAAGCCGATAAGATTTTCACGGTTACCCAGCAGTGCTGCGCGGCCACGAGGCGCCCACAGACGCGGTCCCAGCTTCTCCTACAGCGGGCTGGTGCTCCTACCACACCCGTTTTGCCGCAAAAGCACGATGCTGCCGTTCCCCCTGCAGTTTTTCGCCCAAAAAAACAAGAGGACGCGGGCGGCGTCCCCGGCGACGGGTGACCAAGTCTAACGGGCGTTCCGCGGTGGCGATGGCCGTCGGTTCTACGGGGAAACTCCTCTATATCACCGATTCCCTCTCTGGCCGCCGTTTCCTTTGTGACACCGGGGCGCAGTGTAGCATTCTACCTGCATCGAAGCTCGACATGCGGACTGGGAACCTCGGGTTTTTCCCTCGTAGCGGCTAATGGCACAGCTATTCGAACGTTCCGAAAGCGGCGGGTCGAAGTCTGTTTCGGCGGTCAGCGCTTCTTTTGGGAATTCGTCACGGCCACAGTCTCACAGGCTATCCTAGGGGCAGATTTTCTGTGTGCCAACAGCCTACGAGTCGATGTCCGGCACCGCCGGCTGATCAACGTGGCCACCTTCCACTCAATTCCGTGCTTCTACGGTGCCTCCGTGGCGCACTCCATTGCCTGTGCTTTCCCTCCTCCAGATGACTTCACACGGCTCCTCGGGGAGTTTCCGGAGCTGACAAGGCCCACCTTCTCTTTGGCGACGAAACATGGTGTTGAACATCACATCACCACTACTAGCTCCCCGGTTTATGCGCGGGCTCGAACCTGGCAAGCTCGCAGCTGCGAAGGCGGAGTTCGCCACAATGGAGCGGCTCGGGGTCATTAGGCGATCGAAGAGTCCCTGGTCCTCGCGCCTCCACATCGTGCCGAAACCAGGCGGCGGCTGGCGGCCATGCGGTGACTACCGATGCCTCCACGACGCCACCACTCCGGATCGGTACCCAATCCCGCATATCCAGGACTTCTCGGCCCACTTGGCGGGAAATTCTATCTTTTCTAAAGTCGACCTCGTCCGTGGATATCACCAGGTTCCAGTGCTCCCACAAGATGTCCCGAAAACCGCAGTCATCACCCCTTTTGGCCTCTTTGAGTTCCTGCGGATGCCGTTTGGCTTAAAGAACGCAGCACAGGCATTCCAGCGTTTAATGGACTCCGTTCTTCGAGACCTGTGTTTCATTTTCGTCTACCTTGACGACATACTCATCGCCAGTGCCAGCAAGGAGGAGCACATCTCCCATTTGCGTTCCCTCTTTACGCGCCTCAGTCAACCCGGCCAAGTGCCAGTTTGGCCTGCAACAAATCGACTTCCTGGGACATCGCATAACATCGGACGGCGCCGTCCCTTTGTCGACGAAGGTTGAGGCGGTTACTTCTCCCGCGGCCGTCGACAGTCAAGGCCTTGCAGGAGTTCTTGGGGATGGTCAACTTCTACCACTGTTTCGTCCCCAAGGCGGCTCAACTCATGCAACACTTGTTCGGGGCTCTCGAGGGCAAGTCCGGTAAAGATCCAATCAGCTGGACAGCTGAAATGGTCCAGGCATTCGGCGACACCAAGAACGCTTTGGCCAACGCAACCATGCTGGCGCACCCACTTCCAGGTGCTACTATCGCCCTTACCACCGACGCGTCAGACTACGCCATCGGTGCAGTGCAAGAACAGTGGGTCAACGGCACATGGCAACCGCTGGCGTTTTTCAGCCGTCAATTACGAAAGAATGGAAAAAAAAGTACAGCACCTTCGTTAGGGAGCTACTGGCCCTTTTCCTCGCCATTTACAGTTTTTATTGGAAGGGCGCCCTTCACGGCTTTTGTCGACCACAAACCCCTTGCGTTCGCCATGGCCAAGACCGCCGAACCGTGGTCCGCTCGTCAACAACGTCACTTGACGTTCATTTCCGAATTTACCACGGACATTCAACATGTGTCTGGTAAGGACAACCTGGTGGCAGATTGCCTCTCCCGTGCGACGGTCCATGTGGCACACCTGGGAATCTACTACGCCCTCATGGCGGCAGATCAGGCTTCGGACTCGGAGGTCCAATCATATAGAACCATTCCCTCTAGCTTCCAAGCGACCGACATCATCTTCCAGGCCGCAGGTGCCACGCTCCTTTGCGACGTTTCCATGGGAGTTCCTCGACCTATCGTGCCAGTCGCATGGCGCCGGAAGGTTTTTGATGCCATACACGGGTTGTCGCACCCGGGGATGAAGCCTTCGCAACAGCTTATGTCGGCCAAGTTCGTCTGGAAGGGTATGCACATCGATGTCCGTAACTGGGCTAATACCTGAGTCGTATGCCAAAAGGCCAAAGTCCAGCGTCATGTCAAGGCTCCAGTGGCTGCGTTCACTGTTCCGGAGCGCCGTTTCGACCACGTGCATGTGGACCTCGTGGGGCCGCTTCCGCCTTCTCACGGTTAGACTCATCTCCTCACCATAGTGGACCGTACCACTAGGTGGCCAGAGGCAATTCCTTTGGTTTCCACCACTTCGGCAGACGTCGCTAGAGCTTTCATCTCCTGTTGGGTTGCCCGTTTCGGGGTACCGGCGGACATCTCTTCTGACCGCGGGCCACAGTTTTCCTCGGATCTTTGGAACGCTGTGGCTCAGGGGCTCGGTACCAAACTTCATCGCACCACCGTCTATCATCTGCAGGCAAACGGCCTTTGCAAGCAATTCCACAGGTCGCTTAAAGCCTCTCTTCGGGCCAGTCTTCAAGGCGCAGGATGGGTGGACAGACTCCCATGGGTCCTGTTGGGTCTTCGTACAGCGCCCAAAGACGACCTACAATCGTCTTCGGCTGAACTCGTCTATGGCCAGTCGCTCCGTGTACCAGGAGATTTCCTCCCTTCTCCCACAGAGCCATGGTCCGCCTCCCGGCAACTTGTTCGCCACCAAGAAGCGGCCAGATGCTTTGCTCCGATACCTACGTCCAATCACGGTTTGTAGAACTTCTACGTGCTCCGATACCTACGTCCAATCACGGTTTGTAGAACTTCTACGTGCTCCGATACCTACGTCCAATCACGGTTTGTAGAACTTCTACGTGCTCCGATACCTACGTCCAATCACGGTTTGTAGAACTTCTACGTGCCACCAGGACTGAAGAATGCGGAGTATGTCTTCATCCGCCACGACGCTCACCGGGATCTGCTCAAGCCCCTTACACTGGTCCTTTCCGCGTCATCGAACCAGGAGACAAATCCTTTTCGGTCGACGTCGGAGGGAAGCCGGATCACATCTCGGTGGACCGCTTGAAGCCGGCTTACCTGGACCTGGACCACCCTGTCTTAGTCGCTCAACCAGCCAAACGTGGCCGACCGCGGTTGCCGCCACACCAGATCAACCGAAGCCGCCTGCCAACTCGACCGCGCTCGCCGCGCCTGCTCAGCCACAACTGACTGCCAACTCGACCACCGGTCGTCAACTTCCTCTACCAGGGTATCGAAGTCGATTGGACAGGCTCATCAGGCCTCCTCCTCGCCTCACCTTTTCTGTTAAAGACAATTCTGGGGGTGGGGGGCGCATGTGGCGGAGCCACCAAAGGACTCAGAGCGGTTGTACATAATTCCTTTAACAGCAATGTAGTTACTGCCTGTGCCTGTACCTTTAATTACACTGTTTGACTGTACAATGTCTAGTTACCTTTACAGCATGGTTTCAACGTGATGACATCATGCCGTTAGTCACGTGATGCCCCAATGGCGGGAAGAACGTCATGACATCAGTCTTCTGACCAGAGGATCAGTCCTCGTGGAGCCCTCAAGGAGAGTAGACCTGTTATTGATGTGTTCTAGCAGTTTCCAGTTTAAACTCGTTTGGTTTCATTAAAGTTCATTAATTTAATTGCCTGAGTCGAACTCAGTCTTTTTCATAGGAACCTCCATTCCTACAAGGTATTCATTACTGTACCACACCACTTTACAGTCTGAATCGAAGTATAAAACTCCTGCATGTTACGTGCCAAAGGCTGTGACATCTACAGGAGAATCTTGTACTCTGTTGTTTTGCAAGCCATATAAACACTTGTGGTAAAGGTTGTGCAAGTGTGGTAGAGTTTGTTAGTAAGCCTAAGTGATATGTCACAGTGAGGACTTACTGATGTACATGAACAGATCAATTGATTTTGTATCTCCTCAGTTATGTCTGTATAAGGGTAGTAGCATTTATACTGTGCCTGGGGATTTGTGTATTGTTAAAAAAAAAAGGACTTGGATTCATATAGTGCCTTTCACGACCATCGACGTCCCAAAGCATTTTACAGCCAATGATGTAATGGAGGAAACGTGGCAGCCAATTTGCGCACAGCAAGCTCTCTCAAACAGCAATGTGATAATGACCAGATAATCTGTTTTTTGTGATGTTGATTGAGGGATAAATATTGGCTAGGACACCGGGGATAACTCCCCTGCTCTTAATTCAAAATACAGGAAACTTTCGATTAACCGGCCTCTAAATAACCGGAAATGTCGGTTAACCGGCAAAATTCAGGAGTCGGTTCAGAGAACTTTTTTTACTTTTAGTTTTTTTTTTACTCATTTCTGGCTGTGCAAGCGTCTAACTGAAGCTGTTGCTAAGCTACAGAGACGCTTGCAAGCTGTGCTGATTGTTTTGAAGCTGTTGCTAAGCAACAGGGTTTGTTGCTAGATACGGAGCTCAGATGCTCCGTATGTTTTAATTATAGCGCTCGATTCTCCAGCATTGTTGATAAACCGGCACCAGCTCGGTCCCGTCCGTGCCGCATACCAGAAAGTTTCCTGTAGTGCCTTTGGATCTTTTATGTCCACCTGAGAGGGCAGGCGGGGTGAAAGACGGCACCTCCAACAGTTCAGCACTCCCTCAGTACTGCAGTGGAGTGTCAGCCTAGATTTTTGTGCTCAAGCCCCTGGAGTGGGGCTTGAACCCACAACCTTCTGACTCTGAGGAGAGGGTGCTACCCACTGAGCCACGGCTGACATTTCCCAAGTCCCATTTATAATTTTTGCAGTACTATAGACAAAGAAAGATAGTAAATCATCACCAAAAGCACCAGTTCATGCTTAATTCATGTTTAAGGTCAAAGCAATAGCATTATTATGCAGTGTCATGACTCATCTGCTTAGCATTATATGCTCTAATGGCTGATTGGTTGAATTTACATCCTCCATTTATCTCATGGGGATCATAAACATTTCAAAAATGTTATTCCGACTAATGTTTTGATGCACATTTTCTTCTTTTAATTAATATACAAACCTTGCTGCAGAGGAGCAAAAGAATGTCAGAAGTCCACCTTTGGCATCACTGGAGCAAACATCTTGTGTACAGATATATAAATATTAACCTTGTACACTGTAGTACAGCACATATTTGTCTCTTTGAAGGTTGTGCTAGTGAAACACAGTCACTCGATTGAAAGGAGATGGGGGAAAGAGAACATGTGGGACACGGCTTTTTCGACTGGTAAAATCTTCCATTCAGCAACAAAAACTTGCATTTATATAGCACTTTTAAATGTTGTAAAACATCCCAAGGCACTTCACAAGTGTTATCAAACACCGAACCACATAAGGAGATATTAAGGCAGATGACCAAAAGTATGGTCAAAGAGATGAGTTTTAAGGCATGCCTTAAAGGAGAGAGAGGTTTAAGGAGGGAATTCCAGAACTTAGGGCCTGGGCAGCTGAAGGCACGGCCGCCAATGCAAATTGGGGATGCGCAAGAGTCCAGAATTGGAGGCGCGCAGAGATCTCGGAAGGTTGTAGAGCTGGTAGAGATGGAGACGGGCAAAGCCAAGGAGGAATTTGAACACTGAGAATTTTAAATTCGAGACGTTGCTGAACCGGGAGCCAATGCAGTTCAGCGAGGACAGGGATGATGGATGATCGGGACTTGGCGTAAGTTAGGATACGGGCAGCAGAGTTTTGGATGAGCTCAAGTTTACGGAGGGTTGAAGGTGAGAGGCTGACCAAGAGAGCATTGGAAAAATTAAATCTGGAAATTACAAAGACATGGATGAGGGTTTCAGCAGCAGAAATAGGCTCTCTTGGTGATGGAGAGGATATGGGGACAAAAGCTCAGCTCGGGGTCAATTAGGATGCCATGGTTGCGAACAGTCTGGTTAAGCCTCAGACAGTGGCCAGGGAGCAGGGTTGGAGTCTGTGGCTGGGAACAGATTTTGTGGCAGGGACCGAAGACACTTACTTTGGTCTTCCTAATATTTAATTAGAGGAAATTTCTGCTCAACCTCTAGTGGCTGTCAGGCAAGCAGTGTTCATGCCGTGACTTGATGAAATCTAAGTGACCGCCACTTTCATGATCAACATCCTAAAATCACAGTGCACATTGGCCCAGATTATTATTTAATGGCACAAAATTGCGATTATAGTAGAATCATTGGCTGGCCACCAGTAGGGTACAATGAAAGGCATATGTAAGAAAACCATTTTTGCGGGCCTTCCGCAGAATAAGGCTTTCTATTGAATATTGTTAGCATCAGCAGTCCTTCAGCTAAAGATTGTCCAAGCTTTGTTTAGTTAATGCGCCCTTGATGAATACTATGAAATGAAACACCCTGCTTCCATTTATTACCTCTTGTTTATAGGAAACGTTACTATCTGTTTCTGTCTTGTTGTGGAATGTCAGCAGGTGGCTGCTTGGCTTGGGAGACAGTGGGCACAAAGCAGGCTCAAGGTCCTGTAAGCTAATGAGTGATTAATGTATACAAGACTGGACGTAAAACATAAATGTTAGAATATTCTCAGAGCGAGACTGGACCTCTCCACTGTTCTCTCAAGGCCATTTGAGATTGATCACCTAGGAACCTTGTTGGTGTTGAGGTTGTATCTCAACGTCTTATTTATTATGTTATATTGTACTCTTATTTTAACATCTTTACCACTTCTTAATAAAACCTTTATACTTTGGAACAAAACCTTCGAGCCTCTTTGTGCAAGAGACCAAACCTTACACACATTACTCGCAGCATTGATGCAAGTGTTTGAAAATTTGTTATAAACGGATGAAGCAGCTTCCTGTTAATGGCACCCTAGTGTTAGAATTGCGACCTAGCACAATTTTATTCAGATCTTTTCTTAACCACTTACCATCTCGCAATACAAAGTCAAGTCTTGATTTTGAAGTATCAATGTTTTGAGACTTCTGGGCATGCCCTTTGTCTACCTACTGTGTTATGGAGTACGGTCCAAACTGAAAATAGTTTGCTATTGTGCACCGCTAAACAAGTTACCATTGTAAATCTCCCAACAAAGCTACATCCATGGCTAACGAGCCTCCTCTCAAATTCGTCTCTCTGGGTTGTCATACAAAAGAGTGAGCACAAGCCTTCGAATTAAGGATTCTCCAAGGTTCTGTCCTGTGTCGCTGTTTCTTTTCCTTATCAATGACCTTCACTTATTATCCAATCCTATCCTTGCTTGCTGCTGAATTTACTTTGCGTTCAACAACTTCTTTTAAATCTCTCATACTTATATATCAAAGGAAATGCTAAGGCCAAGAATGTCATTAAATGAAAACCTACGGGTGGAACCAAAGGTCAAGTGGTAGTTGCTGGCTGGATTTGTTACGAAGAAACTATCTTTGGACAAGTGAAAATATTTTCAATGCCTTGTAGAATGACATGGAGGCCATTCCAGCCATTGACCAATTTGGATTGAATTTCTGAATCTTTGTCATTGATGTAAATTAGAAACCCTAGTGGTCTCCACCAATCCCTGAGGCACCCCACAGAAAGGTGTTTCTGAAGGTAGCTCCCCAGTGAGTCCCTCATAATCCACAATGACCCGGATTTTACGGGGCCGATAACGGCGTACCCTGTCCTCAGAATGGCCCCGCAAGTTCTGGGTTTCCACATGTGCTACGAATGCACGAAACCCGGCACTTGTGATCTGTCGAGTTTCTCCGGACAGATTGTCCGCATGCACCCCAAAAACACACTTTCGCTGGTGCAGAGTTGGGTTATTTGCCCAACTACTGCCCAGCGAATGCCCACGAAACCCTTACGCCTGCTTTTACCAGCGTAAAGGTTAAAATAAATGTCAAATTAAAATTTTAAAAATGATTAAAACATACATACAGAAACATTTAAATTTAGTTCATGTAAATTTCAGGCTGAATTAAAATGTTACTTTTTTCAAATTTAATTTTTATTTTAAATGCTTAATCAAAGGGACTTATTTAATTTTGAACATGGGAATATTTATTTTTATTAGAATTGTTTTAATTATTTATTTGTGGATTCCGTTGGTAAATGGAATCTGTTGTGTATGTACCTTTAAGAGAAGAATTGATTCTATACTGCAGTACCGGCAGTGAACACCCCTGTATATAAAGCCATAGCAGGCTTCTATATTTCAGTCTTAAGTTACCCTCTGTTCAGTAAATACCTGTTATTATTGTTCTCCTGCAGTCCGTGTATTATTTATACTCGGACACTACATTGGCGACAAACGGGTTCGAACTCACCTGCAGTACTGCATCACCTCACGGGGATCTTTCCCTGAGAAGAAGCTTTTGGAGGTCGAAGTCAGAACAACAGGCGTCGACCGCGGGCAACCGCCCAAGGATCCATCGGAGTTCGGAGAGTTGCAGGAAAGGCTGTGGAGAGCTGGGCTTGGCTCCCCAGTCAAGGTGTTCCAGCAAATCGTGCTGGTAGCAGGTAGTGCGCTGACCCTTCCGGACTGCGGCGGGCTCGAGCTCGATCGAGCGGCTCTGCAAAGGGGCCGTGCAGCGTCGTCGGGAGGAAAAGAGAGAGAGGGTGGAGCGCACAGGGTGCTCAAGAACCGGGCAGCGTAGCGAAAATAAAACGAGGGGAAGGAAAAGTGAGACACGCCGAAGCCGCGGGTCGCCGCCATTACCCTGCAGAACGCTCGGAGCAGCGTAGCAGCAAGGGGAAGAAGGCACCATTTTAATCCATTGGTGAAGAAGAAAAAGCACGGGAGGCGCCATTTTAAATCACCCAAGATGCCGAAAAGTGGCAGTATCACTGCTTTCGACAACGAGGTAGAAGACTGGACCACGTATGTGGAAAGAATTGAAGTGTACTGCAAGGCAAATGAGGTGGCCGATGGAAAGAAGGCGTCGGTATTATTAAATTTGATGGGCGCGAGAACGTATGGCCTATTGCGGAATTTAATTACCCCAGCTAAACCAATGGAGAAAAGTTTTGAAGAGATTGTTAATACCTTACAGGAACACTTAAACCCTACACCGCTGCTAATAGCAGAAAGATTCAAGTTCCATAAAAGAAACCAGCACAAAGATGAGAGCAATGCTGACTATCTTACGGAACTACGCAAGTTATCGAAGCACTGCCAGTTCGGAGCAGGACTGGCAGACACCTTACGGGATAACTTTGTCTGCGGGCTCCAGAGTGAAGGAACCCAGAAACGACTACTTTCGGAAAAGGACCTGACGCTAGAACAGGCTTTCAGCGTGGCAGTATCCTACGAAGCAGCAGCACGGGGAGCTGCGGAAATACAACAGAAACCACAAGAATACAGCGCTAACGAAATGGCGTATGGAGCAGAAAAGTGCTATCGTTGCGGCAGAACAACCCATGATCAGAAGGACTGCTGGGTTAAGGACAAAGTATGCAGGCAATGTGGGAAAATGGGACACATAGCAAGAGTCTGCAGGTCGGGAAAGAAAACCAACACTACAAGAACTACTAAGGAAAAGTACAAGAAAGTAAAGAAATTGACAGACAGTCGTTCAGAAGATCAGGAGAGTGATAAGGACTCCGGGAGCAGGAGACTAAGTTGTCTAAAGTTACACAACGTGATCGCAAAGGAGGATCACCGAACCATTTGGGTCACCCTCATGATAGCAGGGTCCCCAGTAAAGATGGAATTGGACACAGGATCAGCCCTAACCGTCATGAATCGACGAGACTATGAGCGGCTATTCCCACACATACCCTTGAAGGACACGTCCATTGTATTGAAGACATACACGGGGCAAAAAGTCTACCCCAGAGGAAAAATAAGGGTGCCAGTTGAATACAACGGCAAGGAAACACAGAAACTGTATCTATATATACTACCAGATGGAGGACCACCATTATTGGGACGTGAATGGATCTGAAAAATACAATTGGATTGGCATTCCATTCAGGCGCTAACTGTGACTGATAAAAAGGATGATGACGTCACACCTGGATGACTGTCAAAGATTCTAACTGACGTGAAAGAGGTGTTCCAACAAGGACTTGGGACTCTAAAAGGAGTAATGGCAACGATAAAAATCGAAGATAACGCAAACCCAAAATTTTTTAAGCCCAGACCGGTACCTTACGTGATCCGCCCAGCCGTTGAAGCAGAGCTGGAGAGTCTGGAGCGTTCGGGTGTGCTGTCCAAGGTGGACTGGAGCGAGTGGGCCACACCCATCATTCCTGTAATGAAGAAATCATTGAGCAGCACGCCTGGGGAACCGAAGAAGGTTCGCATCTGTGGGGACTTCAAGCTAACTGTGAACCCAGTCCTGCACACAGTACAATATCCACTTCCACGGATAGAAGATATTTTCGCCGCACTATCTGGAGGGAAACGCTTTACAAAGATTGATCTGGCCCAAGCGTATCTACAAATGGAGGTGGAAGAAGCATCTAGAAAATACCTCACGATAAACACTCACAAAGGCCTTTACCAGTACAATCGACTGGTATTCGGGGTAGCATCAGCCCCGGCTATTTGGCAGAGGGCGATGGAACAAGTCCTGCAAGGGATCCCGGGGACCCAGTGTTATTTGGACGACATCCTGGTTACGGGCGAAAATGACAGTGAACACCTTGCCAACCTGGAGCAGGTGCTCACGAGATTACAGGAATATGGACTACGAGCCAACCGCCCCAATTGCGAGTTCTTCAGGAGACAAATCTCGTATTGTGGCCGCATGATTGATGAGGAAGGGTTGCATAAGTCGCCGGACAAGATTGAGGCTGTAGTCAAGGCTCCAGCACCGGAAAATGTGTCGCAACTGAGGTCGTTCCTCGGGTTGGTGAACTACTACCATAAGTTCTTGCTGAATTTATCTACAATTCTGCACCCACTGAACGCCCTGCTGCAAACTGGAGTAACATGGAAATGGAGTGATGAGTGTAAGCGTGCCTTTCAGAAATGTAAATGCCTAATCACTTCAAAAGAAGTATTGGCCCACTACAATCCAACACTACCGATTCGGTTAGCATGTGATGCGTCTCCCTATGGCATCGGAGCGGTGCTGTCACAGAAATTCCTTGACGGTTCAGAGAGGCCAATAGCCTTTGCGTCACGCTCGTTAACCTCAGCCGAGCGTAACTACGCCCAGATTGACAGGGTGGCCCTCAGCCTGGTGGGGGTGAAGAAGTTCAATCACTATTTGCACGGGCAGAAATTCACCCTACTGACCGATCATCAGCCCCTGGTCTCCATTTTTAACCCAAAGAAGGGCGTTCCGGTGATGACGGTGCAATGGCTGCAAAGATGGTCACTTTTTCTAGGGGCACATCAGTACGACATAGAGTGCAAGGGTACGAAACAGCATGGAAACGCTGATGGGCTGTCGCGCCTACCGTTGCCTATGGTAGAGGAAGCACCTGCAGTGGACCCTGTTGAGATATTCCATGCGACCATAGTCGAATGTCTACCTGTTACAAACTCAAGTATACAGAAGGAAACCCGAAATGACCCGACACACACTCGGGTCTATGACTTGACGGTGAAGGGATGGCCAGCACATGGCGACTCATTGTTGCCAACATTCTTGCCAAGGAGAGAACAGCTGTCAGTGTGCCGGGGGATCTTGATGTGTGGATCCCGAGTGGTAATTCCACCCAAGTTGAGAGAGTGCTCAATGAGCTTCATGAGGGTCATCTTGGAGGGGTAAAAATGAAGAGCCTAGCCAGGGCGTTTGTGTGGTGGCCGGGATTCGATAAAGAAATCGAGGATATGACCAAGAGATGCACAGGATGCCAGAAGGTCCAAAACGCTCCACCACAGGCCCCGCTACATCCATGGGAGTGGCCCTCATCTCCATGGCAACGGGTACACATTGATTTTGCTGGTCCATTTATGGACTCAATGTTTCTAATCGCTGTGGACGCCCATTGGAAATGGCCAGAGGTCATCAAAATGTCCTCCACCACCACGGAGAAAACTATTGCAGTCCTACGGACCATCTTTGCCAGGAATGGCTTCCAGAACAGATTTGCTCCGACAATGGGCCACAGTTTGTGTCAGAGGATTTCCGGAGGTTTCTGAGGAATGATGGGGTGAAGCATTACACATCTGCCCCATATCATCCAGCCACAAATGGATTGGCTGAGAGGTTTGTTCAGACCTTTAAAAAGGCTATAAAGGCAATGCATAATGATGACATACCACTACAACACAAGGTGGATAATTTCTTGTTTGCTTACCGGAATGCGACACATGCAGTCACCAACCAAGCTCCAGCCGTAATGTTCTTCAACCGAAGGCTAAGATGTCGCCTGGATTTGCTCAAACCAAACATAAGACGAGATGTTGAGGATAAGCAATTCCAGCACATAAATGAGAAGCCAACCAGGAGCTTCAAGATAGGGCAATCAGTCTTGGCCCACGACTACCGAACAGAAAAATGGCAGCCTGGAACGATATGCACACAGCAGGGACCACTAATGTACACAGTGGACGTTGGAGAGAGCATTGTGAGACGCCATGCTGACCAGATTCTAGAGTCACAGGAACAAGCCAAACCCATACCACGAGCAGGTGCACCTGGTAATCAACCCGAAGTACAGATTGCGTCTCCCTCAGAAGCAGTGGTATTGGAAGCTGACGAACCAACCAATGACAATGAGCCAGAATCAACTCCGCCGCAAGAACAGGATACTCGAGAAAGGCGCTATCCAGTCAGGATCAGGAAGCCTCCTCAAAGACTGAACTTATAAATGATTATTGCAGTTGATGTATATAGTACAGAGAAAATTGTAATTGTAATTAGTTATTATTTAGTTGTTAAATGAATGTTATGTACTGTTTATCTAAAAGGGGAGGAATTGTTCTGTATGTGCCTTTAAGAGAAGAACTGATTCTATACTGCAGTACCGGCAGTGACCACCCCTGTATATAAAGCCATAGCAGGCTTCTGTATTTCAGTCTTGAATTACTCCCTGTTCAGTAAATACCTGTTGTTATTATTGTTCTCCTGCAGTCCGTGTATTATTTATACTCGGACACTACAGAATCCCCATGAGCTGATGAGTCCCCTTTCTAATTGGTTGGCCTGACCCAAGTGATCCCAGGGACGCTTCTGAACCGCCTGTGTGCCTGGGATCCGTGGGCCTTTACACAGGCGTACACCTGCAGGCCCAGGACCTGCAGCTCCGGAGACACCAGATACTTCCGGATTTTCTTTCAGGTTGGAGGTGTACTCCGGAGGTACATCTCTGACCGCAAATTTCGGCCCAATGTTTCTCTCACCTGCCTAGTCTCACTCAGTTCTGTGGGATAAATACCATCTATCCTTTGGGATTTTTGTTTTGAGCCCTTTTAGGAAATAATCATTCAAAATATCTTGTGATTGTCTATTTTTTCAAGCCTGCTTGCATCTTTTATGGTTTTCATCTCTTTGTGCTCTCTTACTGTTGAAGTATTGAAATAATTTCTTTTTGTTTGTTTTAACTCTGCAGCTATTTTTTTTTCTTGGACTCTTAACCCCTCTTAACCTTTTAACACATTTCTGCATGTTCATCTATTCATCCCAGTGAAACTCATCCCTACAGGATTTGTAGAGGTAAAGTTTTCAACTTGCTGTCGCCGGCTTATAACCTACATTGAGGCTTGTCTGCCCACTATAAAAATCGCCTGCTTTTCATATCCATCAGTTTTTAATGGACATCAAAATTGTGCAGTTTCTGTAACAGACAACTGATCTGCAGTGCAAGTTGAAAATCTACCCCAATGTTTCCTCTTTATTTTCCTTCAATGTGTCAGCCGTGGCTCAGTTGGTAGCACCCTCATCTGAGTCAGAAGGCTGTGGGTTAAAGTCCCACTTCAGGGGCTTGAGCACAAAAATCTAGGCTGACACTCCAATGCAGTACTGAGGGAGTGCTGCACTGTCAGAGGTGTCATCTTGCAGGTGAGGTGTTGAACCGAGGCCCTGTCTGCGCTCTCAGGTGGACGTAAAAGATCCTGTGGCACTATTTTGAAGAGGAGCAGGGGAGTTATACCCGGTGTCCTGGCCAATATTTATCCCTCAATCAACATCACTAAAACAGATTATCTGGTCATTATCACATGGGATAATGTTGCTGTTTGTGGGAGCTTGCTGTGCTCCTACATTACTACAATGACTACACTTCAAAACTACTTCATTGGCTGTAAAGCGCTTTGGGACTTCCGGTGGTCGTGAAAGGCGCTATATAAATGCAAGTCTTTCTGTATATAATCGATTTAGGGCCATCCTCGTTTAGTCTGAGCTTGCTGATTCTAGGTATGTTATGCTCAACATTATATCTGTTTAAAGATGTTCCCCATGTCGTTTAACATCCCCTCCCCATCAACTTGCTTACATTGTTCCCTCATTTTCTTTGAAGTTAGCCCTTTTAAGATGGTATGTCTAGCTTCTGTTTGGCGGTATTTCTCAATCAAATATTTTTAACTTTGTCATTTTGTAGTCACTGTTGCTCAAGGATTCCATGTTTTCGATTTCCATTACATTTTCTTGGTCATTTACAAATACTAGGTCTAGATGAACACGGCCTTTTATGGTTTACGTACTGATTCAGAAGCATTCATGCATTGGATTTACTAGCTCTGACTGAACTTTCCTGTTCTCGTATACCCTTTCTATTTCTTGATAGAGCAAGCTGTCTTCATTTTTATGCTGCCCTAGTGGTTTAAATTATGTGCAGGCAGTAAAAAGATAAGCTAGGAATTTAAATTAGGGCACTAATGGTGAACCATTTGTCGCATCATAGTTCTGTTTATTGCCCCTTGCAGGACAATTTAAGCTATTGGAACAGGACCGAGATATCAAGGAGCCCATACAATACTTCAGCAGTGTGGAGGAGGTGGCAAAAGCATTCCCAGAACGAGTGTATGTCATGGAGGAAATAACATTCAATGTTAAGGTCAGATTTTGGAACAAATATTTATGAACACTTGCATGTTTAAGTAAGGCAAGCTATTTTGCAAATGTGAGTGAGACAGCTAAAGTCTGAGGATCCGAAACTGAAATGTTCTTGTGTTTTGCAAAATCTCTAGGCTTGACTGAAAAGGTTACAAGTTAGCATCTTGACACTCTGATGCCGGTCTGTTACTTGAGTAAGAGAGGATTTAATGAAGGTTACTGATTTAAAAATACTAGTTTGTATATTAACTTTTATATAGTTTCAGTAACTAGGATTTAAAATGGAGGGCGCTCTCTTTAGTTGCAAAATGGAAGACAGGAGACTTTTTTAAAATTCATGCACAGGATGTGGGCATCACTGGCAAGGCCAGCATTTCTTGCCCATCCCTAGTTGTCCTTGAGGAGGTGGTGGTGAGCCGCCTTCGTGAACCGGTGCAATTCGTGTAGTGGAGGTACTCCCACAGTGCTGTTAGGTAGGGATTCCATGATTTTGAACCAGCGACGATGAAGGAATGGCAATACATTTCCAAGTCAGGATGGCATGTGACTTGGAGCTGGTGGTGTTCCCATGCACTTGCTGCCCTTGTCCTTCTAGGTGATGGAGGTCGTGGGTTTGGAAGGTGCTGTCGAAGAAGCCTTGGCGAGTTGCTGCAGTGCATCTTGTAGATGGTACACACTGCAGCCACGGTGTGCTGGTGGTGGAGGGTGAATGTTTAAGGTGGTGGATGAGGTGCCAATCAAGCGGGCTGTTTTGTCCTGGATGGTGTTGAGCTTCTTGAGTGTTGTTGGAGCTGCACTCATCCAGGCAATTGGAGAGTATTCCATTACACTCCTTACTTGTGCCTTGTAGATGGTGGAAAGGCTTTGGGGAGTCAGGAGGTGTGTCACTCGCTGCAGAATACCCAGCCTCTAACCTGCTCTTGTTGTCACAGTATTTATGTAGCTGGTCCAGTTAAGTTTCTGGTCAATGGTGACCCCATGGATATTAATGGTGGGGAATTCGACGATGGTAATGCCATTGAATGTCAAGGGAATGACAAGTGGTTAGACTCTCTCTTGTTGGAGATAGCCATTCTCTGGCATTTGTGTGGCAAGAATGTTACTTGCCAGCCCAAGCCTTAATGTTGTCCAGGTCTTGCTGCATGTGGGCACGGACTGCTTCATTATCTGAGGAGTTGTGAATGGAACTGAACACTCTGCAATCATCAGCGAACATCCCCACTTCTGACCTTATGATGGAGGGAGGGTCATTGATGAAGCAGCTGAAGATGGTTGGGCCTAGGATACTGCCCTGAGGAACTCCTGCAGCAATGTCCGGAGGTGGAGATGATTGGCCTCTAACAACCACAACCATCTTCCTTTGTACTTGGTATGAGTCCAGTCAGTGGCAAGTTTCCCCCGATTCCCATTGACTTCAGTTTTACTAGGACTCCTTAATGCCACACTCGCCAAATGCTACCTTGATGTCAAGAGCAGTAGCTCTTGCCTCACCTCTGGAATTCAGCTCTTTTATCCATGTTTGGACCAAGGTTGTAATGAGGTCTGGAGCCACAAACTGAGCATCGGTGAGCAGATTATTGGTGAGTAATTGTCGCTTGATAGCACTGTTGACGACCCCTTCCATCACGTGCTGATAATTGAGAGTAGGCTGATAGGGCAGTAATTGGCTGGATTGGATTTGTCCTGCTTTTTGTGGACAGGACATGCCTGGACAGTTTTCCACTTTGTCGGGTAGATGCCAATGTTGTAGCTGTACTGGAGCAGCTTGGTTAGAGGCGCGGCTAGTTCTGGAGCACAGGCCTTCAGCACGACAGTTGGAATGATGGCGAGGCCCATAGCTTTTGCTGTGTCCAATGCGCTCAGCAGTTTCTTGATATCGCGTGGTGTTGTAGCTTCAACAGGTTAGCACCTCATTTTTAGGTACGCCTGGTGCTGCTCCTGGCATGCTCTTCTGCACTCCTTATTGAACCAGGGTTGCTCCCCTGATTTGATAATGGTAGAGTGAGGGCTGTACCGGGCCGTGAGGTTACAGATGGTGGTGGTATACAATGCTGCTGCTGATGGCTCAGAGCGCCTCATGGATGCCCAGTTTTGAGCTGCTAGATCTGTTCTGAATCTACCCCATTTAGTACGTTGGAGGGTGTTCTCAGTGTGAAGATGGAACTTGTCTCCGCAAGGACTGTGTGGTGTTCACTCCTGCCAATATTGTCTTGGACAGATGCATTTGTGACGGGTAGATTGGTGAGGTCAACGAGGTTTTTCCCCTCGTGTTGGTTCTCTCACCACCTACCACAAGCCCAGTCTGGCAGCTATGTCCTTCAGGGCTCAGTCAGTAGTGGTGCTACCGAGCCACTCTTGGTGATGGACATTGAAGTCCCCCACCCAGAGTACATTCTGTGCCCTTGCTGTCCTCAGTGCTTCTTCCAGAGCTGGAAAGTGGGATTAGGCAGGATAGCTCCTTTTCGCCAGCACAGATGCGAGGGGCCGAATGGCGGCCTCCTGTGCTGTAAATTTCTATGATTCTATTCTGTATTCTGTGGGACAGCTCTCCCAATTTTGGCACAAGTCCCCAGATATTGGTTAGGAGGACTTTGCAAGGTCGACTGGACTGGGTGTTCCGTCCGTTTTTTTAATTCTTATATACTTTGTCATAGCTGAGTCGGTACAACTGAGCGGCTTGCCAGGCCATTTCGGAGGGCAGTTAAGAGTCAACCACATTGCTGTGGGTCTGGAGTCACATATAGGCCAGACCAGGTATGGACATGAACCAGATAGATTTTTACAATAATCTGGTCATTTCATGGTCACCATTGCTGATACTAGCCTTTTATTGCAGATTTATTTAATTAACTAAATTTAAATTCCCCAGCTGCCATGGTGGGATTTGAACATGTCTCTAGACTGCTAGTCCAGTAACATAATCACTATGCTACCGTACCCCTCCATTTCACATTGTAACATTTGTTTTGATCAGAAATAAAGTGTGTGAATGGCTAGATAGGATGTTTAAAATGCTATAGCATAGATTTGTGACGGGTCGGTCATGACTGACTAATCTAGTTGAATTTTCTTGGATGTTCTTTCTACTCCTAACCCCCCCCCGTCTCTGCACCTGCTTAATATCTGTTACATCTCCAGCTTTTTCCAGTTCTGATGAAGGGTCCCAGACCTGAAACGTTAACTCTGTTTCTCTCTCCACGGATGCTGCCTGGCCTGCTGAGTATTTCCAGCATTTTCTGTTGTTATTTCAATAGACCATTGTTGGGTAAGGGTACCAAGGGATATAGAGCAAAGGTGGGTAAAGGGATTGGAGATACAGATCAGCCATGATCTAACAGATGGCTGAATGGCCTGCTCGTGCTCCTATGTTCCCAAACAAAGCACCTCCAACAATGCAGTATTCCCTTCAGTACTGAGCTGTTTTCTGAGTGGCGTATCTGCTCAAGTCCTGGAGTGGAGCTTGAACCCACACCTTCTGATTCAGGTGAGAGTGCTACCACTGAGCCAAGGCTGCACTGGTAACAGATAGGAAGTATTTGCAGTGACTCTATTCTTACCATTCAGTCACACTAGAAACCAATGCCATTGCAGCAAGGACAATGATCTTTACAGACTCTTATTATCACAGTGCTGCTTGTGGGAGCTTGCTGCCGCATTTCTTACATTACAACAGTGACTACACTTCAAAAGTAATTCATTGGCTGTAAAGCGCATTGGGACGTCCGGTGATTGTGAAAGGCATTATATAAATTCATGTCTTTTATTATACGATGAAGCAATTGATCAGTGGGAAGAAATTTCATTGTAGAGTACTGTGCATTAATTTGAACTTCAAGGTTAATTTAGAGTTGCAATAATGACATTTTTGCCATTTGCACTGCCAATTCTCATTGAATGAAAATAGTTTAACGACTGCTTTTGAGATTGGTGTCTGCTGTGATGTTTAATGTTTCTACGAGGTTGGAAAGACAGCTGGAATTACAGTAACTGGTACGGTAGCATAGTATTTGTTACAGGACTAGTAATCTAGAGGTCTCGACTAATCCGGAGACATGAGTTCAAATCCCCCAAGGCAGTTTGTGAGTTTGAATCTGGAATAAAAAGCTAGCAACAGTAATGGTGATCATGAAGCTATCGGATTGTTCACTAATGTCCTTTAGGGAAGGAAACCTGCCATCTGGCCTATATGTGACTCCAGACCCACAGCAATGTGGTTGACTCTTAACTGCCCTCTGAAATGGCCGAGCAAGCCACTCCATTGTACCAAACCTGCTACAAAAAGGTATAATAAGAATACAACAGGACAGACCACCTAGGCATTGGATTTGGACACGACAAAGGCACACCCAACCCAATGACCCTGCAAAGTCCTCCTCGCTAACATCTGGGGACTTGTACCGAAATTGAGAGAGCTGTCCCACAGACTAATCAAGCAACAGCCTGACAGGTATGATTTTGTGAGTATGACAATCAGCCAATGTCCCATCACCATCGCTGGGTATGTCCTGTCCTGACCATTGACTCCGGACCCCATGAAGTCTCATGGCATCAGGTCAAACATGGACAAGGAAACCTCCTGCTGATTATCACCTACCGTCCTCCCTCAGCTGATGATTCAGTACTCCTCCATATTGATCACCACTTGAAAGAAGCACTGAGGGTAGCAAGGGCACAAAATGTATCCTGGGTGGGGGACTTCAATGTCCATCACCAAGAGTGGCTCAGTAGCACCACTACTGGCCAAGTCTGCCAGACTAGGCTTGCGGCAGGTGGTGAGAGAACCTACTTGAGCTAGGCTTCACCAATTTACCTGTCGTAGATGCATCTGTGCATGGCAGTATTGGTAGGAGTCACAACCTTGTGGAGACGAAGTCCCGTCTTCACACTGAGGACACCCTCCATTGTGTTGTGTGCCAAATGAACAGATGTAACAACTCAAAACTCGGCATCCATGAGGCACTGTGGGCCATCAGCAGCAGCAGAACTGTAATCCATTACAATCTGTAACCTTGTGACCATGCATATCCCTCACACTATCATTGCCAGGCAGCCAACCCTAGTTCAATGAGAAGTGTAGAAGAGCATGCCAGGAGCAGCACCAAGCGTAACTGAAGATGAGGACTACATGCATGCGGAAGCAGCATGCTATGGGCAGAGCTAAGCAATCCCACAACTAACCGATCCGATCAAAACTCTTCAGTACTGCCATATCCAGTCATAAATGGTGGTGGACAATTAAACAAATAGTGGGAACAGGCTCCATGAACATCCCCATCCTCAACGATGGCGGAGCCCAGCACGTGAGTGCAAAAGAAAAGGCTGAAGCATTAGCATCCATCTTCAGCCAGAACTGCTGAGTGGATGATCTATCTCAGCCTCCTGAGTTGCCCACCATCACATGCCAGTCTTCTGCCAGTTTGATTCACTCAAGAATCAGCTGAGCACATTGGATGCTGCAAAGGCTATGAGCCCCAACAGCATCCCGGCTGTCGTGCTGAAGACTTGTGCTCCAGAACTAGCTGCGCCTCTAGTCAAGCTGTTCCAGTACAGCTACAACACTAGCATCTACCCGACAATGTGGAAAACTGCCCAGGTATGTCCGGTCAACAAAAAGCAGGACTAGTTCAATCCAGCCAATTATCACCCCATCAGACTACTCTCGATCATCAGCAAAGTGATGGAAGTTGTCCTTGACAGTGGTATCAAGCGGCACTTACCAATAACCTGCTCACCGATGCTCCGTTTGGGTTCCACCAGGACCACTTGGCTCCAGATGCCATTACAGCCTAGGTCCAAACATGGATAAAAGAGCTGAATTCCAGAGGTGAGATGAGAGTGACTGCCCTTGACATCAAGGCAGCATTTGACCGAGTGTGGCACCAAGGAGCCCTAGTAAAATTGAAATCAATCGGAATGGGGGGGGGGGGTAACTTTCCACTGGTTGGCGTCATGCCTAGCGCAAAAGAAGATGGTTCTGGTTGTTGGAGGCCAATAATATTGGCCCCAGGATGTTGCTTCAGGAGTTCCTCCGGGCAGTGCCCTAGGCCCAACCATCTTCAGTTGCTTCACCAATGACCTTCCCTCCATCATAAGGTCAGAAGTGGGGATGCTCTGATTTGTAATTTCTCAGATAATGAAGCCCGCACTCTGTGCCTCTCCCTCCCTCCCTCCCTCGCTCGCTCGTCTGGCACCCGGGGAAGGGCTTTGAGAATTGAGCCCGGCCACGGTGGCCGTGCGGGGCCTAGCGGTTCAGGCCCGGCCAGGCGCTCGGGCCGAGACGGACCCCAGCTGAGCTCCCGGTGCGGCAGGGTGCCGCGCTGCGGTTTACGCCCGGCCGCTGATGCTCCCCCGCCCGCTCTGTGTCTCGGGCCGAGCGGTTGTGAGCCCCGGCCCGAGTGACTCCAACTCACCTCCCGGAGCCGCAATGTGGGGGTTTGTTTGGCTGGTGCTGTCACTGTGGGGATGAAAAAAATGGCGGCGAAGTTTCAGGAGGCTGCAGGATTAGGTCCCACCCGTGATGCACCGATTGGTGAAGCATCAGGTCACTGAACTGTAGGATTGGTCCACCATCACGTCACTCAACGCTAATGAGCAGTAAGATTGGTCAACCGCTAATGAGCGGATTTTTGAACGTTTTTTGTCTACTGTCCGAACAATTTTTGTTTGACCAAGAAGTAAATACGCCTATTAGACTCCCCTGATCACAACCTTTCTTTTGATATAACATACGTGTAGGTACGCGCTATAACTTTTGAGTGTATAGCAGATAGACAGACCAACTCTTTTTTTTAATATATGTATAGATAGATGAACTGGCCTCCACCGCCCTCTGTGGCAGAGAATTCCACAGGTTCACCACTCTCTGGGTGAAGAAATTCCTCCTCATCTCAGTCCTAAATGGCTTACCCCTTATCCTTAGACTGTGACCCCTGGTTCTGGACTCCCCCGCCATCGGGAACATCCTTCCTGCATCTAGTCTGTCTAGTCCTGTTAGAATTTTATAAGTTTCAATGAGATCCCCTCTCATTCTTCTAAACTCTAGCGAATACAAGCCCAAGCTTGGGCTGATGAGTGGCAAGTAACATTCGTGCCAGGCAATGACTACCTCCAACAAGAGAGAGTCTAACCACCTGACCTTGACAATCAATGGCATCACCATCGTGGAATCCCCCACCATCAACATCCTGGGGGGGGTCACTATTGACCAGAGACTTAACTGGACCAGCCACATAAATACTGTGGCTACAAGAGCAGATCAGAGGCTGGGTATTCTGCGGCGAGTGTCTCACCTCCTGACTCCCCCAAGCCTTTCCACCAACTACACGGCACAAGTCAGGAGTGTGATGGAATACTTTCCACTTGCCTGGATGAGTGCAGCTCCAACAACACTCAAGAAGCTCGACACCATCCGGGACAAAGCGGCCTGCATGTTCGGAACACCATCCACCACCTTAAATATTTACTCCCTGCGCCGTGGCTGCAGTGTGTACCATCGACAAGATGCACTGCAGTAACTCGCCAAGCTTCTTCAACAACACCTCCCAAACCACAACCTCTACCACCTAGAAGGACAAGGACAGCAGATGCATAGGAACACCACCACTTCAAAGTTCCCCTGCAAATTACACGTCCTCTTGACTTGGAAATATATTGCCCTTCCTTCATCACTGGGTCAAAATTCTGCACCCCCTACCTAATAATATTATGGGATTACCTTTAGCACACTACCTGCAGCGGTTCGAGAAGGCAGCTCCCCACCACCTTCCCAGTGACAGTTAGGGATGGGCAATAAATGCTGGCCTTGCCAGCGACGCCTACATCCCGTGAATGAATTAAAAATAGTATGGTGGGTTTGAATGTGAGTGAATGGTAAGGATGCACTCGTACATTCTGCGTTGCTGCTGCCGATGAGTTATCAGCAGCTTGTTGACATCTACTTTATTTCCAAACCTCTGCAAATTCTTGACCTTTGATTGTGTATGTGCAATGTCGTACTCTGGAATACTTTAACCAGATGAACAATTTTATATTAAGAATATCAAATCAAATTGTTTGGATATGTAACTGAAACATCTGAGTGGCAGCAATCTAGTACTAGTTTGTTTCAAGGCATAAGCTGAGTTGGGGGGTCTTATTAGTGCTGCCATCATGGCTTTATTCAAGTATGCTATCTTATAAATGTGCTGAGCAACTACCTAAACATCACCTATCTTGAGGACCCTGTGCTTCAGTAGAGCAGTTTGTTCAGATTGTTTAATGTGAAACCTGTACAAGATTGTAACAAAATACAAGACGACCTTAATAAACTTGCAGAATGGGCGTGTAATTGGCAGATTAATTTCAGTATAGATAAATGTTAGATGTTACATTTTGATGGGAAGAATAAGGAGGCCACATACTGCTTGGATAATAAATTAAATGGGGTAGAAGAGCAAAAGGATCTAGGAGTACCGATACACAAGTCACTAAAAGTAGCGATGCAGGTTAATAAGGCCATTTTTTTTTAAAAAAGCAAGCCAAGCACTGGTTCATTTCTAATGGGATAGAATTGAAAAGCAGAGAACTTATATTAAACTTGTATCGAACTTTGGTTAGACCACACTTGTAGTACTGTGCACAGTTCTGCTCTCCATATTATATAAAAAAGGATAAAACAGAGGCACTGGGGAAGATGCAAAAAAGATTCACCTTGGACGATACCAGAACTGAGCGGATATACTTATCAGGAAAGGCTGAATAGGCTGGGGCTCTTTTCTCGAGTAAATAGAAGGCTGAGGGGTGACTTAATAGAAGTCGTTAAAATTATGAAGGGGTTTGATAAGGTAGATGTAGAGAAGATGTTTTCACTTGTGGGGAGACTAAAACTAAGATAGTCACCAATAACTCCAATAGGGAAATCGGGAGAAAAGTCTTCACCCAAAGAGTGATAAGAATATAGAGCTCGCTACCACAAGGAGTAGTTGAGGTGACTAGCATAAATGCATTTAAGGGGGAAGCTAGATAAGCACATGAGAGTGAAAGGAATACAAGGATATGCTGATGGGGTTAGATGAAGAGGGGTGGGAGGAGGCTCATGTGGAGCATAAATTCAAGCTTACACCAGTTGGGCCAAATGGCCCGTTTCTGTGCTGTAGACTCTATGGGCCGGATTTTCCGACTCCCACGGGTGCGTACGCGCCCATAGGGGCCTCGTAAGTGCCGGTTTCAGGCATGCGAAGCGCATGCGCTGAAAACCGGCACTTGCGATCTGTCAAGATTTCTCTTGACAGATCATCCGCCTGCCTGGGAAAAGTGCCTCTGTGGGTGGAGAGTTGCGCTTTTTGCACAACTTCCGCCCACTGAAAGGCCATAGAATTCTTACGCCTGGTAAAAGCAGGCATAAAGCTTGAGTGTTGAAAAATCGAAAAATTAAATTTGATAACTCACTTAGAAATTAAAAATACTCTTCAAAAAGGTAAATTTATTTTTAGCCCCCTAAAAACATTGGCCCAGAAATTAGGATCGGGGGCTTGCCACGCGTGCAAGCCCCCGATGTGCACTTACCTGGCGCGCCGACAGCTGAAGCCTGGGACTGCTTGGAATTCCTGTCACTGGCCCGGTTCAGCTGTCGGCGCGCTGTGCTTGCCTGATCCAGCGGCGTAGTTAGTGCGATGTGCCGGATGGGATCAGGTGAGCACTGGGCAGCCAATCAGGGGAGGGGAAACTTCATTCATGAGTTTGATAGTAAGAACTGTCAAACTCATGAAAACTACGGGCGCCCAAAACACTACTTAAACTTTAAATAAAATTTTTAAAAACATCCCACTAATTAAATGAACTATAAATAACTTTAAAAAACTATTTTAAACAATTAATCAAATTTTTGAAAAAAATAATTTTTTAAGAAATCGGGTCTAAAAATAAACTTACCTTACTGTAAAGTCCTTAAAAACAATAAAGCTGTTGAAAAAATGTTATAATTTTAAATAATAGACCACTTACTTAAAGAATCAAGTCCTTACGCCTCCTTTTTATGTCTTAAAAAGTTCAGGCCCTTACACACGGGCAAACCTGTCAAAAAGAAGGAAGTTCAACGCGTGCGCGCAGAGTCCTGCGCGCACGCGTTGGACCTCTGAACCCCTTGGAGGAAATGCCGGTTTCCCACGCATGCGCTGTGCATGCTGAAATCCGGCACTTCCAATGGGCCCACGCGTGAGTACCCCGTCCGTACTCGCGCGTTGGGACCGGAATTACTGGCCCATTAATTTTTTTTCAAAAAATAATTTTTTTAATTAAATGGAATTTTAATTATGTAATGTTTTAAAAATGTATTTACTGTTTGTGTGTTTTTAAATGTGATCCCCATTCATACTTTTGACAGTTCTATGCGTAGAGAACTGTCAAAAGTATGAAGGGGGGTTCCCTTCTTTGATTGGTTCGCCTAGCCCACGTGATCCCAGGGGCGTTTGCGAACTGCATGCGCCCCTGGGATACGTGGGCCTCTGCGCATTTCCAACAGGAGAGGCCCAGGATCGGAAGCCTCGGGATCTACAGAACCAGCAGGTAGGTTCATAGATTTTTTTCCAGTTGTTGGCATCTGCCCGCAGGATGCCTCCGATCGGAAATTCAGGGCCTATGTAATTCTATTTAACTCTATGTGCAGTCTAAGTGGGAAGAGAAAAATTGTGGTTGTAATTTCAACATAAATTTGGCTTTACGTAGTTTGAGCCATATGCATTTAATCCCAAGCTACTGTGTATAGTTACTGCAGCAGATTAATTTTGTGTAGTGAGAAACCTTTAATAATTTCCTGGATTGAGTAAGAAGAAGCAATTAGTTATAGCTCACAGTTAGCCCTCTCACCCCTGAATCAGAAGGTTGTGGGTATAAGTTCCACTCCAGAGCCTTGAGCGCAAAGTCTAGGCTGACACTAGTACATTGTTGAGGGAGTGCAGCAGTGTCAAGAGGTGCCGTCCTTCGGATGAGACATTAAACCGAGATCCCTTTTTACCATCTCGGGTGGCTGTAAACAAAATACATAGAAGATAGGAGCAGGAGTAGGCCATTCGGCCTCTCGAGCCTGCTCCGCCATTCAATGCGATCATGGCTTATCATCCAAATTCAGTACCCTGTCCCTGCTTTCTCCCCATACCCCTTGATCCCTTTAGCCTTAAGAAATATATCCAACTCCTTCTTGAATATATTTAATGAATTGGCCTCTACTGCCTTCTGCGGTAGAGAATTCCACAGGTTCACCACACTCTGGGTGAAGAAATTCCTCCTCATTTCTGTCCTAAATGGCCTACCCCTTAACCTTAGACTGTGACCCCTGGTTCTGGACTCCCCGACCATCGGGAACATCCTTCCAGTGTCTAGTCCGGTTAGAATTTTATAAGTTTCCATGGCACTATTTAAAGAGATGGGGAGTTCCCCCGATGCCCTGGCCAATATTTATCCCTCAACCAACATCACAAACAGATTATCTGGTCATTATCATGTTGCTGTTTGTGGGAACTTGCTGTGCACAGATTGTCTGATGTGTTTCCTACATTACAACAGTGACTACACTTCAAATTGTAATTAATTGGCTGTAAAGCGCGTTGGGATATCCTGAGGTCATGAAATGTGCTCTATAAATTCTTTCTTTCGTTAGGATTATTTTGATTGGAGGCGTGTGGGAGGTTAAAATCTCGAAATCGGGGGGCACGAACCCAACCCACCTCCATGCCAGTTTCAAAGGAGGCGGATACCCGACCTGTGCTGGGATCCGCCTCCCCGAGGCGGGAAGGGGATTAGTGCCAATTAATTGCCTGTTAACAGGCAGTTTTTAGCCTAATCCCTATTATTGCTGAAGTGTGGGATTCCCAACGGCTCCAAACCACACCAAGTTAACGAGGTGGACCGTCGGGCTGAAGGGCTTGGAGGGTTCGAGATGTCCGGTGTTCAGGTGAGTGATGGGTGCATGAGTGCAAAGGTAAGTGTGTTTGTTGTGTGTAAAGTGTTTAAAGAAGTTTTACTTGCCTTTACAGCCTTCCTTGCTTCAGGTCTCGGGAGTCCCTCATCTCACCGGCACAGAAAGCAGAATGGCCACGAGCTGTCAAAAGTTGCAGCATTCAGCTTTCTGTTCTGGAGAGATCTCTAAATCAGCCCGAGAGGAAGGAAGTAACTTGGAGTACAGATTGTCAGTGTTTGACAGCTTCAAAGAGCTGTCAAACGCTGATATTTCATCTGTCAAGAACTCTTGACAGATGAAATGTCAATCTGTGATGTCGCCTGTTGCTGGGTGGCCCTTTATTGGCCTGCTGCGCCCGCTGAGCGGGCTCAACAAGGTCAATCAAGTGAAAATCGCGTGGGTTGGCCACAACTCGATGGAGGCGAGACTACAACCCCGAAAGTTGTAGTCCCGCCTCCAGTATCAAAATCCAGCCCACTGAGTCTGATCTTTTATTGACATTCGAAAAACTAAGATGTGGGTGCCATTAAAGTAAATCTAGCCTATTGTCCGATTTGCTAAATGAACAAAACACTCACTGGTAGTTCTTCTCAAGAAAGCAAACTCATGCACGTTGGCTGAAGAAGTGCAGATCTCTTGTGTAGTAGCAGAGTGGCTTCAACCTTGGCTAGGAAGGTGGGAGTTGGGAAGGGGTTTGCTGTAGGTCCTTGTTCTGATCACTATTTAGTTACCCTGCTGCAAAGCATGTGTCTGTAGATAAAGGTTCAGATGTGGCTGAGGTACCTGTCTAGTTGAATAGCCAAGTGACACTGACTGAACTTGTGTGTGAAGAATGGCCATTTGGTCAGTTGTACCCCAACATGAGTCTATATCTTCAAAAGAGCATGGGAGAAACTTTGGAAGCAAAAAATAACTTTTTTCTGTAAACTGTTCAGTGTTCAGTTCAGTCTCGCTGTGTAGAAAAGAGATGGTCAAACTTTTGTTTGAAAAAGATATTACATTATTGTGTTGGGGAGGGGGGGTTCCTGAAATAGCCTAGTCTCAAATGAGTTTGAGCATCCATGTTGCTTCCTCAAGTTTGCAGTGGTGCCATATGAACATTAGTGATGCAATTTTTGCATAGATCTTGCACTTTTTTGATGCAGACAGGGTTGGTGACGAAATATAGAATCATGGAATAATAGAGCACAGAAGAAGGCCATTCGGCCCATCATGTTTATGCCGACTCTTTCGAAGAGCAATTCAGTTAGTTCCACTCCCTTGCTCCTTCCCCATATCCCTGCAATTTTTTTCTCCTTCAAGTATTTATCCAATTCCCTTTTGAAGGCTACTATTGAATCTGTATCCATCATCCTATCAGGTAGTACATTCCAAATCCCAACCACGCGTTGGGTAAAAAAAAAAATTTCCTCATATCGCCCCTGGTTCTTTTACCAATCACCTTAAATCTGTGAAACAGTTTCTCTTTTTTTACTCTATCTAAACCCTTCATGATTTTAAACACCTCCATCAATTCTCCTCTTCGCCTTCTCTGCTCGAAGGAGTACAACCCCAGCTTCTCCAGTCTATCTAAGTAAATGTAATCCTTCATCCCTGGAACCATTCCAGTAAATCTCTTCTGTACCCTCTCCAAAGGCTTCATGTCCTTCCTAAAGTGTGGTGCCCAGAATTGCACACAATACTCCAGCTGGGGCTGAACTAGTGTTTTATATATAAATTCCTGGCTTTTGTACTCTCTCTTTCTCTATTTATAAACCCAGGATCTCACATGGTTTATTAACTGCTTTGTTAACCTTTAAGGTTCTAGCCTTAAATTGTACATTTGTAAAGCCAAGGATTCTGTGTGCCTTTTTAACAGCCTTCACAACTTGTCCTGCCACCGTCAAAGACTTCTGTATGTACAGCCCCAGATCTCTTCCTGCACCCCGTTTAAAATTGTACCATTTACTTTATATTGCCTCTCCTCATTCTTCCTACCAAAATGAATCACGTCACACTTCTGTGTTAAATTTCATCTCCCATGTGTTTGCCCATTTCATCAGTGTATATGTCCTCCTGAAGTCTGTTTCTATCCTCCTCACTGTTTACTACATTTCCAAGTTCCGTGTCATCTGCTAACGTTGAAATTATGCCCTGTATACCAAAGTCCAGGTCATTAATATATATCAAAAAGAGCAGTAATCCTAACCATGACACCTAGGGACGACACCACTGCACATTTCCCTCCAGTCTGCAAAACAAGCATTCACCACTAGTTTCTGCTTTCTGTCCCTTAGTCAGCTGTGGCTCAGTTGGTAGCACTCTCACCTCAGAGCCAGAAGGTTGTGGGTTCAAGCCCCACTCCAGAGACTTGAACACAGAAATCTAGGCTGACGCTCCACTGCAGTACTGAGGGCGTGCTGCACAGTTGGAGGTGCCGTCTTTCAGATGAACTGAGGCCCCGTTACTCTGTAACGTCCCATGACCTGGGATCACATGGCACTATTTCTAAGAAGAGCATAGGAGTTATCCCTGGTGTCCTGGCCAATATTTATCCCTCAATCAACATCACTAAAACAGATTATCTGGTCATTATCACATTGTGGGATCTTGCTGTGCACATAATGGCTGCCACGTTTTCTACATGACAACGGTGATTACACTTCAATAAAATATAGTACTCCATTGGCTGTAAGCACTTTGGGACGTCCTGAGGTCGTGCAAGGCGCTGTATAAATGTAAAGTGTCTTTTTCTTTCTTAATTTCATAACTATGCAGCCACAGCCCCTTTAATCCCACAGGCTTCAATTTTGCTAATAAGTCTATTTATTATGTGGTACAACAATAAATGTATGCAACATCAACTGTACTACACACATCAACCCTCTCCATTACTTCATCAAAGAACTCAATCAAGTTAGTCAAACACAATTTGTCTTTAACAAATCCGTGCTGGCTTTCATTTATTAACCCATATTTTTCCAAATGCCAATTAATTTTGTCCCAGATTTTTGTCTCAAAGTTTCCCCACCACTGACGTTGGGCTGTCTGGCCTGTAACTGCTGGGTTTATCCCTCCCCTTTTTTGAACAAGGGTGTAAAATTTGCAATCCTGTTGGCACCAGTCCCATATCTAAGGAGGATGGGAAGATTGTGGCCCGAGCCCCTGCAATTTCCACCCTTGCTTCCCTCAGCAACCTAGGATGCATCCCATCTGGACCGGGTGGCCTTTCTACTTTGCGCACTGCCAATCTTTTATGTACCTCCTCTTTATCATTCCATGAGACAGTCATCCTCCTGAGTCTAGCCCAACTGGCCATTATACATATATGAGCCTTGACCATAATTATTGCAAAGTTTTTTGACTACAGGAGGCATCACAGCCAAGCCCCCTCCTGTCCTACCTCATGTCCGCACACATTTTCAATAGTGGCGACCTTCCACCTTTTTGAGCAACGTGTTTCTTTGACATGGTTGTGAGATAGCATAAGCAAAGATACACTGTCACTCATATTCAACACTGCTTCATTAATGACCGTACAATAAAAATGGAAAAAATGCCAAAGCTTGAGAGACCACCAACAGCACTGGAACAGAATCATGCATATTTTGTCCAAAAATCAAATTAGTCATTTAAAAAACGTAATTAAAGTACTTTAAGTCTAAAAAGGTGTTAAAAATAAAATCTACACAATTTACTTTTTTTTTTATCCAATCTATTTTCTCTACCACCTCCTCCTTTTACTGTGACATTGGCAGCATCGTCCACTTCGAATCATAGAATGATTACAGCACAGAAGGAGGCCCATCGAGCCCGTTCCGGCTCTCTGCAAGAGCACTTCAACTAGTCCCACTTTCCTCACCCCCCCCCCCCCTCAACCCCGGTCTTTAGTGAAGACAGATACAAAGTACTCATTTAATACCTCAGCCATGCCCTCTGACTCCACAAGACTATCTACTTTTTGTTCCCCAATCAGCCCCATCTTTCCTTTGATTAGAAAAGCGAAATACGGCGGATGCTGGAAATCTAAAATAAAAACCGAAAGTGCTTGAAATACTCAACAGGTCAGGGAGCATCTGTGGAGAGAGAAACAGAGTTAATATTTCAGGTCAATGATCATTCGTCTTTCCTTTGATTACCTTTTACTCTTTATATGTTTATAAATGACTTTTGGGTTCCTTTTTTTGGGCACCTGCTAATCTTCTCATACACTTTGTTTGCCTCTCTTATTCCCTCTTTCAGTTCTCCTCTGATACATTTTGATCTCATCGTTCTTCATCCAGGGAGCTCTAACTTTGGATGCCCTTCCTTTCCCACCTTGTGGGAATGTGGCTTGTCTGTTCCTGAACAGACTCTTTGAAGGCCTCTCATTTCTTATTTACTGTTTTACCCACCAATCTTTGATTCCAATCCGCCTGGGCCAGATTCCTTTTCAACTCACTGAAATTAGCCCTCCTCCAGTTGTGTATTTTCACATTTTATTTACCCTTGTCCTTTTCCATAACTACTCTAAACCTAATGATATTGTGATCACTGTTTCCTAAATGCTCCCCCACTGAAACTTGCCCCACTTCATTCCCCAGAACTAGATCAGCACTGCATCCTTCCTCGTTAGGCTGGAAATGTACTGATGAAGGAAGTTCTCTTGTATACATTTCAAGATTTCCTCCCCATCTTTGCCTTTTATGCTCTTATTTTTCCAGTTTGTGTTCGGCTAACTGAAGTCCCCTACACTTATTACTATAGAGTCATAATGGCACAGATGGAGGCCATTTGACCTATCGAGTCCGTGCCGGCTCTCTGTAGAGCAATCCCCTACTCTATCCCTGTAAGTTTATTTCCCTCAAGTGCCTATCCAGTCTCCCCTTGAAACCACTGAATGTCTCACCACTTCCATCGGCAGCGAGTTCCAGGTCCTCGCCACTCGCTGCATAAAAAAGTTTTTCCTCACATCCCCCCTGTATCTCTTGCCCCAAATCTTAAATCTGTACCCCTAGTCCTTGTACCATCAACTAGTGGGAACAGTCTTTCCCCGTCTAGCCTATACAAACCCGTTATAATCTTGTACACCTCTATCGGATCACCCCTCAACCTTCACCTGCTCTAATGAAAACAAATCCAGCTTCTCCAACCTGTCCTTGTAGCTAAGATCCCCCATCCCGGAACCATTCTGGTAAATCTCCTCTGCACCCTCTCAAGGGCCTTCACATCCTTCCTAAAGTGTGGTGACCAGAACTGGACACAATACTCCAGTTGTGGCCTAATCAGCGCTTTATAAAGGTTCAGCATAACCTCTACTTTTGTACTCCATACCTCTGTTTATGAAGCCCAAGATCCCATATGCTTTGCTAACCACACTCTCAATATGTCCTGCCACCTTCGGAGACCTATGCACATTAACTCCCAGGTCCCTCTGTCCCTGCACTCTTTAAAACTGTGCCATGTCGTGTATATTGCCTCTCCCTGTTCCTTCTGCCAAAATGCATCACCTCACTTCTCTATATTAAATTCCATCTGCCACTTGTCTGCCCATTCTGCTAGCCTTTCTAAGTCCTGTTGCAGTCGATTGGTATCATCATCACTTTGCCACACCCCCAAGTTTGGTGTCCTCAGCAAATTTAGAAATTCTACTCTGTATTCCAATATCCAGGTCATACCTATATCTAAAAAAAAAAGCAGTGGCCCCAGCACTGACCCTTGGGGAACACCACTGTCTACCATCCTCCAGTCAGTCTGAAAAACAGCCATTTACCACAACTTGCTGTTTTCTGCCCATAAGCCAATTCCTTATCCAAGCTGCCTCTAACCCACCTATTCCATGAGCCCCAATTTTGTTAACCAGCCTTCTATGTGGTACTTTGTGTCAAACACCTTCCTAAAATCCATGTACTGTAGACAATATCCATTGCATTCCCTTCATCAATCCTCCCTGTTACTTCATCAAAAAATTCAATTAGATTAGTCAAACACGATCTGCCTTTTACAAATCTGTGTTGGCTCTCCTTAATTAGCTTAAACCTCTCCAATTGCCTGTTAATTTTTTCCTTAATTATTGTTTCTAAAACTTTACCCACCACTGATGTTAAACTGACCAGCCTGTAATTACTAGGATTGCCCTTGCACCCTTTCTTGAACAATGGCGTCACATTTGCCACTTTCCAATCCTCAGGCACCTCCCTTGCATCTAGGGAAGATTGGAAAATTATGGCAAGCCCTTCCGCTATCTCCTCCCCCAATTCCCTTAGCAACCTGGGATGCAAGCCATCTGGACCAGGTGACTTATCCACTCATACCAGCCTTTCTAGTACATCCTGTCTATCAATTTTCACCCCTTCCATTGCTTCCACCTTTTCCATTGCTACCGATATTTTGTCAGCATCCACCTCCTTAGTAAACACCGATACAAAGTACTCATTGAGTATTCTAGCCTTGCCCTGTGCCTCTAAGCATATATCACCTTCTTTGTCCCCAATAGGCCCCACCCCGCCTCTTACTACCCGCTTACTATTTACATGCTGGTCGAAGATTTTTGGGTTCCCTTTTATGTTAACTGCCATTCTGCTCTCATATTCTCTCTTTGCCAATCTTATTTTCACCTTCACTTCCCCTCTCAACTTAATGTATTTGGTCTGGTTCACCCTTTGAAGAATTCACTTGACATTCATCATACACCCTCTTTTTTGTTTTATCATCTTCTCTATCTCACTCTTCATCCAAGGAGCCCTTGCTATGGTTCCCTTACCTTTCCCTCTTGTTGGAATGTACCTAGCCTGTACTTGGAACATCTCCTTAAAGATCACCCATTGTTCCATTACAGTTTTTCCTGTCAGTCTTTGGTTCCATTTTACCCTGGCTAGATCCTTTCGCATCCCATTGAAGTTAGCCCTATTCCAGTTTAGAAGTTCCACTCTAGATTGTTCCTTGCTCCTCTCCATTGCTAATCTAAATCTTATGATACGAAGATCACTTGTATCCAAGTGTTCTCCCACAGACACTTGGTCGACCTGGCCCACCTCATTCCCTAGCATCAGATCCAGCAATGTCTCCTTCCTAGTTGGGCCAAGAGCATATTGGTCAAGGAAATTCTCCTGAACACATTTCTGAAATTCCTCCCCCTCCTTTCCCTTTACCCTAGCATTATCCCATCGATACTCGGGTAATTAAAGTCCCCCAATATCACCACTCTGTAGCTCTTGCATATCTCTGCGATTTCCCTGCATATTTGCTCCTCTACCTCCCTCTCACTATTTGGAGGCCTGTAGAATACCCCCAATAGTGTGATCATACCCTTTTTGCTCCTCAACTCTAACCAAATGTATTCTGTCCTTGTCCCCTCAAGAACATCCTCCCTTTCCAACACTACAATGTCTTCCTTAATCAGCACTGCCAACCCATCTCCCTTTTTTCCTTCCCTATTTTTTTCTGAACACCTTGTACCCTTGAATATTAAGTGCCCAGTCCTCACCGTTTTAAAGCCACATTTCCGTTATTGCCACATCATATTGCCACACGGCTAATTGTGCTTGTAGCTCACCAACCTTATTCACCACACTTTGTGCATTTATGTACATGCATTCTAAACCCATTTTGGAATTTTTAGTCTGCTCCTATCTAATATGTTACTACTTCTGCCTCTAGTACTATCCAACACACTCACTCTTTTATGCACCTTATTCCTCTTTTCTACTCCTATATGCTGGTGCTCATCCCCCTACCAAGCTAGTTTAAACCCTCCCCAGTAGCACTAGCAAACCTCCCCGTGAGAATATTGGTCCCGGTTCTGTTGAGGTGTAACCCGTCTGGCTTGTACAGGTTCCACCTTCCCCAGAAACATTCCCAAACCCTCAGGAATCTAAAGCCGTCCTTCCTGCACCATCTCTCCAGCCACGCATTCATCTGTTCTATCCTCCTATTCCTGTGCTCACTAGCATGTGGCACCTGGAGTAATCCGGAGATTACTACCTTTTGGGGTCCTGCTTTTTAATCTCTTTCCTAGATCCCTATAGTCTGCCTGCAGGACCTCATCCCTCTTTCTGCCTATGTCGTTGGTACTGATACGGACAATGACCTCTGGTGTCCTGCAGCCGCTCAGTGACATCCTTGACCCTGGCACCAGGAAGGCAACATATTGTTGCTATCACGGAGACATGGTTGAGGGAAGGGCAAGACTGGCAGCTCAATATTCCGGGGTACAGAATCTTCAGGCGAGACAGAGGGGGAGGTATAAGAGGAGGGGGTGTCGCAATATTAATTAAGGAGTCAATTACTGCAGTAAGGAGGGATGATATATTAGCAGGGTCCTCTAATGAGGCCATATGGGTGGAGCTTAAAAACAAAAAGGGGGCAAGCACTTTGCTGGGAGTGTACTATAGGCCTCCAAACAGTCAGGGGGAGATAGAGGAACAGATATGTAGGCAAATCTCAGAGAAATGTGCAAATAATAGGGTAATAATAATGGGGGATTTCAACTTCCCCAATATTAACTGGGATAGTCAGAGTGTGAAAGGCTCAGAGGGTGTAGAATTCTTAAAGTGCATCCAGGAGAGCTTTTTGAGCCAGCATGTAGAAAGTCCTACAAGAGAGGGGGCGGTACTGGACCTAATTCTAGGGAATGTGGCCGGCCAAGTGGAAAAAGTGCTAGTAGGTGAGCACTTTGGTGATAGTGACCATAATATGGTAAGATTTAAGGTGGTCATGGAAAAGGACAGGGATGGGCCGGAAATAAAGGTTCTAAATTGGGGGAAGGCCGATTTTAATAGGATAAGGCAGGATCTGGCCAAAATGGACTGGGATCAGCTACTTGTAGGAAAATCCGCATCGGAGCAATGGGAGGCTTTCAGAAGGGAGATTGAGCTCATACAATGGCAACATGTTCCCGTAAAGGTCAAGGGTGGTTCCAAAAACCACAGGGAACCTTGGATGTCAGGGGATATACGAGAATGGATTAGGAAAAAAAGGAGGGCTTTTGGTAGATACAAAAGGCTAAAGATGGAGGAAGCCCTAGAGGAGTACAAAAAGTGCAGGGGGATACTTAAAAAAGAAATTAGGAGATCAAGGAGGGGCCATGAAATAACACTGGCAAGCAAAATAAAGGAAAATCCGAAGATGTTTTATAAGTATATTAAGGGTAAGAGGATAACTAGGGAAAAAATAGGGCCCATTAGGGACAAAAGTGGCAATCTGTGTGTGGAGCCGGAAGATGTAGGAGGGGTTCTAAATGAATTTTTTGCATCTGTTTTCACTATGGAGAAGGACGATGTAGACATAGAAATAGGGCGGGGGGACTGTGATATGCTCGAACATATTAACATCGAGAGGGAGGAGGTATTGGCGGTTTTAGCTGGCCTAAAAATGGATAAATCCCCAGGCCCGGATGAAATGTATCCCAGGCTGCTGTGTGAGGCAAAGGAGGAGATTGCGAGGGCTCTAACACATATATTCAGGACCTCTCTGGCCACAGGGGATGTGCCAGAGGACTGGAGAACCGCTAATGTAGTACCATTATTCAAGAAGGGTAGTAGGGAAAAACCGGGGAACTACAGGCCAGTGAGCCTAACATCAGTGGTAGGAAAATTATTGGAAAAAATCCTGAGGGACAAAATTTGTCTCCACTTGGAGAGGCAAGGATTAATCAGAGATAGTCAACATGGCTTTGTCAAGGGAAGATCATGTCTGACTAATTTGATTGAATTTTTTGAGGGGGTGACTAGGTGTGTGGATGAGGGTAACGCAGTGGATGTGGTATACATGGATTTCAGTAAGGCCTTTGATAAAGTCCCGCACAGGAGACTGGTCAAGAAGGTAAGAGCCCATGGAATCCAGGGTGCCTTGGCACATTGGATACAAAACTGGCTTAGTGGCAGAAGGCAGAGGGTGATGGTCGAAGGTTGTTTTTGTGACTGGAAGCCTGTGGCCAGTGGGGTACCACAGGGATCGGTGCTGGGTCCCTTGCTGTTTGTGGTCTACATTAATGACTTGGATATGAATGTAAAGGGTATGATCAGTAAGTTCGCGGATGATACAAAAATTGGTAGGGTGGTAAATAGCGAGGAGGGTAGCCTCAGTCTGCAGGACGATATAGATGGGTTGGTCAGATGGGCGGAACAGTGGCAAATGGAATTTAACCCGGAAAAGTGCGAGGTGATGCACTTTGGGGGGACTAACAAGGCAAAGGAATACACAATGAATGGAAAGACCCTAGGCAAGACGGAGGGTCAGAGGGATCTGGGTGTGCAAGTACACAGATCCCTGAAGGCGGCGGAACAGGTGGATAAGGTGGTAAAAAAGGCATATGGGATACTTGCCTTCATTAGCCGAGGCATTGAATATAAGAGCAAGGAGGTTATGATGGAGCTGTATAAAACACTGGTTAGGCCACAGCTGGAATACTGTGTGCAGTTCTGGTCGCCACACTACAGGAAGGATGTGATCGCGTTAGAGAGGGTGCAGAGGAGGTTCACCAGGATGTTACCAGGGCTGGAGCGCTTCAGCTATGAAGAGAGACTGGGCAGATTGGGTTTGTTTTCCTTGGAGCAGAGGAGGCTGAGGGGGGACATGATTGAGGTGTACAAAATTATGAGGGGCATAGATAGGATGGATGCTGAGGAGCTTTTTCCCTTAGTAGAGGGGTCAATAACTAGGGGGCATAGATTCAAGGTAAAGGGCGGGAGGTTTAGAGGGGATTTGAGAAAGAACTTTTTCACCCAGAGGGTGGTTGGAGTCTGGAACTCACTGCCTGAAAGGGTTGTGGAGGCTGGAACCCTCACAACATTCAAGAAGCATTTGGATGTGCACTTGAAATGCCATAGCATACAAGGCTACGGGCCAAATGCTGGAATATGGGATTAGATTAGACAGGGCTTGATGGCCGGCGCGGACACGATGGGCCGAAGGGCCTCTATCCGTGCTGTATTACTCTATGACTCTATGACCATCCTGGAGTCACGTCTTCGTCCACAGAAAAGCCCATCTGTTCCCCTAACCAATGAATCCCCTATCACTATTGCTCTTCCACTCTTCTTCCTCCCCCCCCCTGTGCAGCTGAGCCACCTGTGGTGCCGGGACCTTGGCTCTGGCTGCTCTCCCCAGAGGAACCATCACCCCCACCAGTTTGCAGAACTGTGAACCTGTTAGTGAGCGAGATGCACTCTGGGGATTCCTGCCCTACCTGCCTGGTCGTCCTCCTCTGTCTGGTGGTCACCCATTCCCTCTCTGCCTGCACATTCTGAGGCTGTGGGATGACCACTTCTAGAAACGTGCTTTCCAAGTATTTCTCAGCCTCGGGATGCACTGTAGTGACTCCAGCTGCCGCTCAAGCTCTGAAACACGGAGCTCGAGTTGCTGCAGTTGGCGACACTTCCTGCACACGTGGTCGTCCAGGCCACAAGAAGCATCCAGGATTTCCCACATGGCACAAAATCTGCAAATCACGGGACTGAGCTGCCCTGCCAAGCCTCTATTTACCAGACTATGGAGGTAATTTAGCAGAAATAAACTTAAAACTTACAAGAAACACTCAACAGCTACCCACTAATCAGCACTTCCCTCTATTAGATAGGCTATGAACTACTTAGCAGAAATATACTCAAAACAGGAAAAAAAAACTTACCACAAATACTCAGCTCCCTTGTGCCAGCGACACCTTTGAATTGTGACGCCACTCCTTCGTCATTGCATCTTTCTACAATTTGCCTGCAAATTTACCCCTCAATCATCTTCACACTATTTGGTGGCCTGTAGTATACACCCAGCCGTGTAATAGCTCCTCTATTGTTCCATACTTGTAACCAAATAGATTCTGTTTTTGAACCCTCAAGTACATCCCTTTCTAGTGCTGTAACAATATCTTTGTTCAATACTGTCGCCCCTCCCCTCCTTTTTTTCCTTCTCTATCTTTCCTGAATACTTTGTAACTAGGAATATTAAGTGCCCATTCTTCCCCTTTTTGAGCCAGGTCCCTGTTATTGCCACTATATCATAATCCCATGTGGCTACTTGTGCCTGCAGCTCACCAACAATGTTTACCATGCTCCATGCATTTATGCACATGCACTCCAGACCTTAATCTGCCTCGCATTTCCCCCATCTGGACCCTCCTATTTTGCACTTTATTCTCATGCTGTTTGTCTCTCCCAGTCCTCTGAGCATCTTTTATCTCCTCTCTAATGCTTCATCCTGGTGTCCCTCCCCTGTCAAAATACTTTAAACTCTCCCCTACAGTGCTCGTTAATCTCCGTGTGAGGACATTGGTCCCAGCCCTGTGGAGGTGTAATCCATCCCTCTTGTACAGTCTCTCCTTCCCCAGAACTGGTCCCAATACCCCAGAAATCTGAAGCTGTGTGCGGGCGTGTGTCCTTTGATCGAATTAATTACTTGGATTACTTATTTATATATTTACTCTGTCCCTACTTTCCATTCTCACCAAATTAGTTTTTAAGTTTTTGTACATATCCCTTTCAGAAACACACGAGTTACAACTTGTCAGTCAACTTCCAACCATAATAATTAGCAACTAGTCAGGGACCCACTTGCAGCTGACTGCTACTAACTTGCAGTTTTACAAAACTAAGTTAAATTTCAGTTTGACAACCTACTTTCTGTACTACTTACCACTTTCGCCAGATTCCCATTTTTAAAGTCCTATTTGCAATAATGAGGTTCACTTAACTCTGTCCTCACCAAGCTCTGTGCTCAACCAATGAAAGCATTAGCCTCCCTTTCCAGTGTAAAATTTTAGGTGTCTAAATGAGTAGCATTGAAGGTAAATTTATGGTGGCATGCAGAAATTGCCGACAGCCAAGGTTTATGATAAAGGTGGTTATTAGTTGTGAAATCGCATGAAAATGATATCCCATCGTATAATGTGAAATGGAGTGTTAAACTGATGTTTTTGCTCTCTGTCTCTGAAGATAGTAAGCTATAGACTGGAATCATTGAAGCCACAGGAAAAGTTCTACTTTATAAGTAATTCCAAGTTTTATTATGGCTAATGATTTGCCCTTCCTCTATAGGTAGCCTCGGGAGAGTGCAATGAAGATACAGAAGTGTACAACATCACTTTGAGCACTGGGGATGAACTTACTCTAATGGGGCAAGCAGAAATCCTTTATGCCAAAACATCGAAGGAAAAGTCACGACTTAACACTATTTTTAAGAAAATTGGAAAACTAAATTCCATCAGCAAGTTTGGACGAGGAAAGATGCCTTGCCTTATTTGTATGAATCACCGGACCAATGAAAGCATTAGCCTTCCCTTCCAGTGCAAAGGTCGATTCAGTACACGTAGTCCCCTTGAGATACAAATGCAAGAGGGTGAGCACACTATTCGCAACATTGTTGAAAAGACTAGGTTACCAGTAAATGTTGTTGTGCCGTCTGCTCCCCCACGAAATCCCTATGATCTACACTTCATTCGGGAGGGCCATCGCTATAAATTTGTTAATATCCAAACTAAGACTGTTGTTGTGTGCTGCGTACTTCGCAACAACAAAATGATTCCAGTGCACTTTCCACTTCATTTAGTTGTGCCAAAGTTTACCTTAGCTGAAGGTCTCCTTAAGGGAGAGATGTGGTACGAGAACACAGTTCAGCACTCGTTCAACATTTGTCGGGAGCAGTTCGACATTGAAGAATATTCACGAGCAGTTCGGGATGTGAAGACTGACTGGAATGAAGATTGTAAAAGCCCAAAGAAGACCAGATGTACTGGGCACAGTCACATACCTAACTCCCTTAGTTATGCTCGTGAAGAACTGACGCAGTCTTTCCATCGGCTTTCAGTATGTGTTTATGGAAATAATTTGCACGGAAATAGTGAAGTTAATCTACATGGCTGCAGAGATCCAAGCAGTGAGTGGACTCTCTTTTCTCACGAAACCCTCCCATCTCAAGATTCAGGAGACAGTGGGAGTGATTATCTGCTGCCTGATGGGACTGAAGAATCTGCTGGAATCCAGTCACGGTCAGAACTTCCCTACGAAGAGCTCTGGTTAGATCAGGGAACAGGGAAACGGGATGGACAAGACCTTTCCTCTTTGGGGGAGAGATTGAAATCTGGTAGTCAGAGAGGTTCCATCCACTCGTGTCCGGCTTCTTCAGCCCTTTCTTCTCCAGGTCCTTTGTCTACAGTTAAACCATCATCTGATATTTCTCTACCTCCACCTCCAGTGCCTCCAAAGTCTGAAGCTGTAAGTCCTTGTCTTAGGGCAAATTTGCTAAATGCTGTGCAATCATAGTGCTTAACCATTTTTAGAAAGTTGTAAGGGCGTGTATTCTCCCAAGACTTCAAAACTAAGAATTAACACCAGGTTATAACTCAATCTTTCAATACCATGAGTTGCAAAATATTAATTTTCTTGCAGTGCTTCCTTGGGCTGATATGATCAGTAATTGATTTTATATAGGAATGTTTCAGGCAGCATCTATGAAGAGAACCGACAAATTATCGATTCAGGTGTGGATCCTTCATTTATCTATGGGAACTGAGCTGCTTATGATTAATTCAATGGCCCAGAATTTGCGATCAGCAATGAATCGAAGGCATTCGCTGCTGGCCCCGAAGTACGCTTTGTGCAAAGATCTCGTGGTCCCTGTGTCGAGAACTTTGGGTTTCCCGAACTTCAATTAAAATCAATGGAAGTTAATTGGGATTTCCTTGTGCGAGCTGCTGTGTTGTCAGCAGGCTGTCTAAGCAGCCAATCAAAATGCTGAATTCTCAGTCAGCGAACAAGGAAGTGAGTAAGCCCTTAAAATTCTAACTTTTTATAATAGTTAGACAGAGCAAAAGAAAGATTGGGGCTCACATGGGGAAAAGGCAAACCTGAAATAAAGATGGACAAACTTTTTTTTTTTTTAAAAGCGACTTCTTTTGAAAAGTTGCTTAATTTTAGTTTTTATTAAAATGGACAAATTTCACACTGCACAAAATTGAAATTAGTTTTCCAGGCCCTTAACATTTGTTTAGCAGTAATAACGCTGTCAAATCCCCAGTTAAACCTAATCCCTTGGGCCTAACTTAGTGGGAAATTTAACCACGTACTTTACTGCGGAAAAGCTGACTTGGCTGATTACACAGATTGCCGGCTCTGTGGGTGGGGGCACAGCGCAGCCTGTTTCAGAGCTGTCAATGACTGACTGACTGCAACTTCAGGCACATGCAACAAATCGCAAAGTTGCAATCAGTTTCAGAGGCGAATAACGGCGAACGCTGCCAGGCCACCGTCATCCCGACCGCACATTCCAGTCCAATGAGAGAACAAACTGAGGGAGTTGGGACAGCCAAGCAGTTTGGGGGATTGGCTAGTCTCTTGTAGCTGGTAGAGAACAAATGGTGACTAGCGGGAGAAGAGTTAAGTGCCAGTGTGCTGCACCGTATTTACTCGATGGGTTAGATACAGGAAACTCCACGATATCCGGCACTGACAGAACGGCAGCAGCTCGGTCCCATCAAAACTTCCAGATAGACCAGCGCTAATGTTGTCAGATACAGAGGTTTTCACCTCCGTATCTGACAACAAACACTGTTGCTTAGCAACAGCTTGTAAACACTCGGCCCGTACCTTGGAAGCGTCTCTGAAGCTGTTGCTAAGCTACAGAGACGCTTTCCAGAGCCTAGCTGTTATAAAAAAAAATTTAAAAAAAATGCTAGGAGAAGAAAAAAAACCTAACCAAAATGGCTGCTGATTTCTGCCATTAGATCGAAGTTTCCGGACATACAACCTCCGGATAAACCAAAGTTTCCTGTATGTTGAGTGAAAATTAACTGTTCTCAGCGTTTGACTGGGCTTCCAGCTATCCTGATACTTGTAGATTTAAAAATAAAATAATGTTACAGCTCTTCCCTCTCTCCTGGTAATCCCTTCAATTGAAAATCTACAAAGAGGTGATCTCTACCATTAGAAAACTTAACTTCACTGGGTTCTATTGGAACTGTTTAGAAGCTCATGTGATGTCATTCCGGGAAAGTTTAATTTTGCATTTCCTAGTTCTAAGTTATTTTCTTTCCCTGGTGAGTCTCCATTTGCCATCCACAGCCAACCAGGTGAGTCGCTTGCTCTCAGTTCAGTCTCATTGCTCTCAAATCAGCCACTATGAAATTAGAGTAGGCCAGTTGATTTTCTCTTTTTGGGGCAGGTGGGTGGGGAACAACGACTTTATATTTGGTGCTTATTTGGCACAAATGTAGCTGAAATTGGGAACTTGTGTAGGGAATCATGGATGCAAACCTGTATCTCATCACTTCATGCTCCAGTTCACCAGACTACTACAATGATTCTGTGGTTTAGTCTGCTGCAGTAGCTTAAAGGCAGTATGCAAAAATTCAAATATTCTACATGTTAACCTGATGTAATGCTACAGCTTCTACTTTGGAAAGTATAAAACTTCAGCTTGGTTATGATAAAGTATGTACTTGATTCACTACAAATTGCATCAGTTACCCCTTTTCCAAAATACTGGCAATTGAGTTTCTCTACAACTTCAAACCATTCAACTTAATTCTGGTTCTAAAATATTAATAGATTCTGTAAGCTCCTTTTTACAAATTTATTAGTATCTGTTCAGTATAGCATTATTTCCATTGGCAGGTAAAAGAAGAATGCAGACTTCTGAATGCCCCACCAGTCCCACCACGGAATGTCAAACCATCATCGCACAGTCCATCAATTCCTCCTCGGCAAGTACGCCAACAGACACACTCTCCCAGCCCTACACTATCTTACTATTCTTCTGGATTGCATAACATGTAAGAAACTATTACCAGGTGTATTATGTAAGATGGCAGCTTGACAATCTGACTTCAGCTTTGAGCATTGGATTTGGAAGGACTGGAAAAATGTACGTTGAAATTATTGTGATTGTGGATCATGTGATGAGATATGGCATGCTCCCTGTTAGTGATTGTCCTGTTTGAAAACTTTAAACTTTGCAAAACAAATAAAAGAAATTTGGAATATTACATATTCTAGTCTGTGCAATCTGAACCATTTTCTGAAGTAATTTTATTAGAAAAAGTAGGTAATCTCCAGCATAACATACTACTGTGCAAATTCTGCAGACTTGTTTTAATATGAAGACAAAGTAAATCTTCCTTTTGATTCAAATATTGTCCATTATGCTGGCATATCATACTGTGGCACACTTGGTGCCCCTTTTGAAAATGCAATGAAACATCTTGCCATGAAATGGAAGTTTGAAATTGGAGAGTTAATAATTGCCTACTCCAACTTGCCATTTTATTTCATGTTCCTTTTCATTTCTGCAGGAATTAATATATAGCTGTTACTTTTAAAATGGAGATTTTAATGCGTTTTCTCTCCTTTTGGGGAATCTCTGCACACTGTATGTGGCTGAGCTAGTGATCTGCTCAGAGCTCAGTTTGCTTTCCATCTTGATTCTAAGAGGTTATGCAAGAACAAAACTGAGCTTCCCAATATTTTCCTTCTCTTGTGAGCACCTTCCAATGGCACAGTGAGGTTAAGAAGTTAATGTTTGGAAAATTGTTATCCCGATCCGACATCTGTTAACAGTCCAGCACTGCCAAAATGCCATCCAACCTATTGCTAATCTTACAAAGCTGAAAGCCAGTGTGGAAGAAATGAAGTTGCAAATTGTAATTAGTATTTAAGGTTTTTTTTCAGTTTACATTTATGTAAGTATGCTGATATTAAAAGGGCTTCCCTTAATAAATATCAATTGCAGGACCAGTATAAATAAAAGCTTTCTGTGCAAACACCTACTAATAATGCGGCTGTTATGTTTTTGCGGAGATTTTTTATTTTAGATACTTTTCTGGGGGTTTCCACATCTCTGACCTCTTCCGTAAGTGAGTCCCTGCTTCTGTGTCCCAGAGAGTGCTTTCATTTGCCGAGGTATGTAAATAAATTAGTAGCGTACACAGGCAACAAAGCTCCCTCTTCACTTTGTTTCAGCTTACTGGTTTTATCACATGCCCTCGCATTATCTTTCTTGTCTTTGGAAGGCAGCAGAGTAACGCTGTACTAGACTATGGCCTATTTTACTGCTTAATAAATTTGTTTGGTAGTTAAAGCCTAAATGAGCAGTTGCAATCGCACACTAGATTTTACAGTAGTTTTTATGCTCAACTATCTCTCTAATAAGTAGGAAACAGCATAGTTGCAACACTTGCACTGGACTAAGACTATTGTAGTTTTTCTTCTCGTTGTCCGTGGAATCTATCTAGCCTGACTATTTCTCTATGAAGACACCAATTTGAACCAGACAGGCAGAAAAGTACATTCCAATAAATGATGAGGGCCAAGTGAATATAAATAACAAGTTTCAAATGTTTATCTAGCTTTCCCTTAAAAGATGCAATGGTCTCTGCCTCAATTACTCTGACGCAAAACATTCTAGGCTCTTAACTTTGTGATTCTCCTAACTTTTCTCCTCACTCTTAGTGCCGAGTTTAAATTGATGATCCCTCGTCACTAGCTCCTAACCAGAGGTAATGGGTTGGTCACCCTTTTATAATTTCTCCTTTTAACTTTTTTCTGAACCAGTGGAAATAGTCCCAGTAACTCATTTCCCATCTCCAGTATATTCTTATGTATAGGCACTCTATGCTCTCTAGTTTCAATTTCCTTTCAATAATTGGACACCCAAAATCACACACAGCATTCCAACTGTGGCCAATATAGTTGCTTTATACAAATTTATCACTACCTCTTCACTCTTGTAAACTACGCCTCTACTTAGAAAATGTAAAACGCTATTGACCTTTTATGGTTTTATCTTCCTGCACATGCACTTTCAAGGAATTATGTATTTGAACCCCTAGTTCACTGTTCCGTTGCATCTTTCAGTATCTTTCCATTGTGTTTATACTCCCAATCCTTGTTTTCCCTCCCAAAATGCATTCGTATACATTTTTCTGCAGTAAAATGCTCTGCCACCATTTTACTCATTCTGCTAACCTGTTTGTCTTTCACAGTCTTTGCTTTTTGCCGTCCCCTAATTTTGTATTATCAGGAAATCTTGATATTTTACTCGCCACCCCCAAGTTCAAAATATATCTAATATACCTCTGTCTCTTTCCATGTCTATCTCTACATCTCTGTCTCCCTCTCCCCCTCCCAGTTACATAGAAACATAGAAGATAGGAGCAGGAGTAGGCCATTCGGCCCCTCGAGCCTGCTGCGCCATTCAATGCGATCATGGCTGATCATCCAAATTCAGTACCCGGTCCCTGCTTTCCCCCCATACCCCTTGATCCCTTTAGCCTCAAGAAATATATCCAACTCCTTCTTGAATATATTTAATGAATTGGCCTCTACTGCCTTCTGTGGTAGAGAATTCCACAGGTTCACCACTCTCTTTTAAGGAGTACATTTAAGGAGTTATTTTACAACTTCCAAAAAAAATATATTCCACTGAGAAGAAAAGGGTGTAAAAGAAAAGACAGCCATCCGTGGCTAAGTAAAGAAATTAAGGATAGTATTCGACTAAAAACAAGGGCATATAAGGTAGCCAGATCTAGTGGGAGGATAGAGGATTGGGAAAACTTTAAAAGACAGCAAAAAATAACAAAAAGATTGATTAAGAAAGGGAAGATAGATTATGAAAGTAAATTAGCAAAAAATATAAAAACAGATAGTAAGAGTTTTTATAGTTATATAAAAAGAAAAAGGGTGGCTAAAGTAAATGTTGGTCCCTTAGAGGATGAGACCGGGAAATTAATGGTGGGAAATAGGGAGATGGCAAAAACACTGAATGAATATTTTGTATCAGTCTTTACAGTAGAAGACACTAAGAATATCCCAACACTGGACAAACAGGGGGCTAAAGGGGGGGGGGGGAGGAGCTAAACACGATCAAAATCACTAAGGAAGTGGTACTCGGTATAATAATGGGACTCAAGGCGGATAAATCACCTGGACCTGATGGCTTACATCCTAGGGTATTGAGGGAAGTGGCAGTAGGGATTGTGGATGCATTGGTAATTTTCCAAAACTCCCTGGACTCGGCAAAGGTCCCGGCAAACTGGAAAACTGCTAATGTAACACCCTTATTTAAAAAGGGCAGTAGACAGAAGACTGGAAACTATAGACCGGTTAGCCTAACATCTGTGGTAGGTAAAATTTTGGAGTCCATTATTAAGGAGACAGTAACAGGACATTTGGATAATCATAATTTAATAGGACAAAGTCAGCATGGTTTTATGAAGGGGAAGTCATGTTTGACAAATTTGCTGGAGTTCTTTGAGGAAGTAACATATAGGGTGGATAAAGGGGAACCAGTGGACGTAGTGTATTTAGACTTCCAAAAGGCATTTGACAAGGTGCCACACAGAAGATTATTGCTTAAGATAAAAAATCACAGGATTAGGGGTAATATTCTGGCATGGATGGAGGATTGGCTATCTAACAGAAGGCAGAGAGTTGGGATAAATGGTTCATTCTCAGACTGGCAATCACTAACTAGTGGTGTTCCGCAGGGGTCAGTGCTGGGTCCCCAACTCTTTACAATCTATATTAACGATTTGGAGGAGGGGACCGAGTGTAACATATCAAAGTTTGCAGATGATACTAAGATGGGAGGGAAAGTAGTGAGTGAGGAGGACATAAAAAACCTGCAAGGGGACATAGACAGGCTAAGTAAGTGGGCAGAGATTTGGCAGATGGAATACAATACTGGAAAGTGTGAGGTTATGCACTTTGGCAGGAAAAATCGTAGAGCAAGCTATTATCTTAATAGCAAGAAACTGGAAAGTACTGAAGTACAAAGGGATCTGGGGGTCCTGGTGCACGAAACTCAAAAGGTTAGTATGCAAGTGCAGCAAGTGATTAAGAAGGCCAATGGAATGTTGGCTTTCATTGCTAGGGGGATAGAATATAAAAATAGGGAGGTATTGCTTCAGTTGTACAAGGTATTGGTGAGACCGCACCTGGAATACTGCGTACAGTTTTGGTGTCCATACTTAAGAAAGGACATACTTGCTCTCGAGTCAGTACAAAGAAGGTTCACTCGGTTAATCCCGGGGATGAGGGGATGGACATATGAGGGGAGGTTGAGTAGATTGGGACTCTACTCATTGGAGTTCAGAAGAATGAAAGGCGATCTTATTGAAACATATAAGATTGTGAAGGGGTTGGATGCGGGGAGGATGTTCCCGATGATGGGTGAAACTAGAACTAGGGGGCATAGTCTTAGAATAAGGGGCTGCTCTTTCAAAACTGAGATGAGGAGGAACTACTTCACTCAGAGGGTGGTAGGTCCATGGAATATGCTGCCCCAAAAAGCTGTAGAAGCTACATCATTACATAAATTTAAAACAGAAATAGACAGTTTCCTAGAAGTAAAGGGAATGAAGGGTTACGGGGAGCGGGCAGGAATTTGGACATGAGTCTAGGTTCGGATCGGTCATGGCGCTGTGGGTAGCGGAGCGGGCCCAGGGGCCGTGTAGCCTGATCCTGCTCCTATTTCGTGTGTCTAATTCTGTTAGATTCAGGAGATGGTTCCGTGATAGTGGATTGGCGGTTAGGATCAGATCAGCCATGATCTTATTGAATGGCGGAGCAGGCTCGGGGGGCCGATTGGCCTACTCCTGCTCCTATTTCTTATATGTTATGTTTATGTTCTCTGGGTGAAGAAATTCCTCCTAATTTCTGTCCTAAATGGCCTACCCCTTATCCTTAGACTGTGACCCCTGGTTCTGGACTTCCTGACCATTGGGAACATCCTTCCTGCATCTAGTCTGTCCAGTCCTGTCAGAATTTTATAAGTTTCAGTAAGATCCCCTCTCATTCTTCTAAACTCCAGCGAGTACAAGCCCAATCGTCCCAATGTCTCCTCATACGTCATTCCTGCCATCCCAGGTATCAGCCTGGTGAATCTTCGCTGAACTCCTTCCATGGCAAGAACATCCTTCCTCAGATAAGGCGACCAAAACTACACACAGTACTCAAGATGTGGTCTCACCAAGGCCCTGTACAACTGCAGCAAGACATCCTTGTTCCTGTACTCAAACCCTCTCGCTACGAAGGCCAACATACCATTTGCCGCCTTAACCGCCTGCTGCACCTGCATGCTTACCTTCAGCGATGGTGCACAAGGACACCCAGGTCTCGTTGCACTTCCCCTTCTCCCAATCTATTGCCCTTTGAACAGGTAAAATCGTCTAACATTGCTTTTGAATCCTAATGTTTGCATTTTGCAGTTAGTACATTGCTTGAATTGATCACTGTTAATTTGAAATCAGTTGTCACCTTGAATAACTACATTTGAGAGGAAGGGGGTCTACTATAGGAGGATAATATTGGATTTTCATGTGTCTATAATGATTTACTTTAATGTTTACAGTGGTGCCACAGAGAACGATGCACCTCCACCCAGTGAGAAGCATTCCCCAGCTTCCTGTTACCCTTGTAACTGGATCAACCCTAGTGCTTTGGACAGTGGAACTAACTCCCCCCTCAGAAGCCCCATATTGGACTGCCCTTCAAATCGATCATCGTGGCCAAACCAACATTATGGGGATATTGATGACCAAGATGTTGGTAAATTTGGATCAGAACATAGAAGTTATTACAGTTACCCTCGTCACAAAATGCCAAGTACTCCAAAGAGTATAGTGCCAGTACACTTTCAGTATGGTAGTATTGTGTGTGCTGGGGGCTGTGAGGGGCTACCAGTTAATACCTTCCCTGAACAGCAGCAATCCAAGGACGGAGAATTCCACTTCATTCCTACTGGATGCCCAAGATCTACCAGTTATTCCTCAGAGGGCTATGGAGAAAAATCTTTAGCGGATAACACACAGCAAAGTCAGTCATGCCCCACCTTACCACCACGTACACTAAAATTCAATGATGATGAATTAGTTGACCTAGAAGCACTGTTTCTGCCTTCGACTATAGACGGGGCTGAGGACGAGCTTCAGATTTGTTCAACAGATCTACCTGAAGACAATTTTGGTAACAAAGGTACACAGGACATATTTTCTATTCCTTGTCCTTTATTTTCTTCTCCTCTGCACCTGCAATTAGTACCACGTTCATGTGGTGATGGGTCACCCTGGCAGCCACCATCTGACCTTTGTGGACTTTCTATAGAAGAGGTGTCAAAGTGCCTGTGGTTTATAGGTCTACCTGAGGAGGTTGTGTCACTATTTGTAGCTGAAAAAATTGATGGAAATTTACTTGTACAGCTGACGGAAGAGATCCTGTCCGAAGACTTTAAGCTTAGCAAACTCCAAATTAAGAAACTCTTGCAGTTCATCAGTGGATGGAGACCTAAGATGTAATGCTGTGACTCAAATGACATGGATGCAGTGTATCTGACCTCAACATCTATAGTTTTGCACTAAATAGCCATAATTTTTGTAATGTATAAAATCAGTGCTGTGGCAATGAATGGTTTGCTTGTAAAGGCACTTCATAACTTTTTTATATGCTGATAGAACTGACATCCTACAGAGAGAAATTAACTTGCTGAAAGTGTGCCTTGTGCATCACTTAGCTATCACTGACTGCTTGAATTATCAAAAGAACAGAAGTAAAATGGGTTGTTCCTCAAAATGCTATAATTGTAGTCGAGTTGCAAGTGATTTGCAAGACAAGACGATCCTCTATACCAAGTGCTGGATTCTTGATCAAAAAGTCTACTAGGTTTGTCTCCAATTGTTAGCGCATAGAATTGCGGTTTAACTACTGTTATGGGTCTAGACTACTGCTTAGCCACTGTATTCACATTACATTATCTTGGTAATTAATGTATAAATTGATGGTGACACTTGTTTTTACTACTGGACATAGGATTTTTTGCTGGGGCACATACAAATGCAGATTAATAATACCTAGTTTTTTTGTGATGATCTTGGAATGAGTAAACTGAACAAATTGACGTTACAACAGATACAACCATTTAATATAATAAACCCATTTGAGACTCATTTAAATGTTCTGAAGTGAGTCATGAGGTTTACTGCTTTTGTCTGAAATTCTCTAGTCTCTGTTTAAGCTTTTTCTATTTCATACCTGACTAATTTGAGTGTAGAAATCTGATACTAGGTTGATGAATAGACTTGCTGAAAATGTTTTACCAGCAAAATGGATGCAAAGGGCTTTTTGAACTACCACCCACTTCTAAATGTAGCAGTATACATTAACTGGTTCCTTCTTCAGTTTTATGCTTTAAAATTGCTAGTCCAAAGTAGTCCTGAAATAATTTGTGCAGTTATCTCTGGAAATAATATTTCAAATTGGCTGAGAGTTGCACTCCCAGGAACTACATAAAGTCGATGTATTCTTGCTTCGCAAAGTGCAGAGCAAGACCCACAAGGACACTTCATGATGCTGCTAAAGAAATTCGAGTTTCTTCCCTCCCACCTTGTCATTTTTAATTGCGCTATTACCAGCAATTTTTTAAGCCATAAAATAGCAGGACAATAACTGCAACAGATAAAAGAAAGACTTGCATTTATATAGTGCCTTTCAATACCTTGGGACATCCCAAAGCACTGTACAGTCAATTAACTACTTTTGAAGTGTAGTCACTGTTGTAATGGAAATGCAGCAAGCTCCCACAAACACCAATGAGATAACAAAGATAATTTTTTTTATGATGTTGATTGAGGGATAAATATTGGCCATGATACTAGGGAAAACTCTTCTGTTCTTCTCCAAAGTAGTGCCATGGAATCTTTTACATCCACCTGGTTTAACATCTCATCTGAAAGATGGCATCTCCGACAGTGCAGCATTCCCTCAGTACTGCACTGGAGTGGCAGTCTAGCTTTTTTATGCTCTGGTCTCATGAGCGGGACTTGAACCCCCACCTTCTGACTAGAGGTGAGAGTGCTACCAATTGAGCCACAGCTGAGACAACCTCATTCTACAAGCAAGATGGATACACAACAGGCTAGATTCCACTCATTCGTAACCAATGGGTGGAGAATGTAGTCTAATACTGAGACTCCTTGAATGATTCTCTGCAAATCCAGGCTTTCATTTATTTTTAGATCTTAATCTTCTGTCTACCTGAAAGTAACTGCCAAAGTAATTAATTGTGCAGTGTTTTGAGACATTTGAGAGTTGTGGTCATGCACTATATAAATACAAATCTCCACAAAATTACATGTACTCCTTTCATGTCAAGGTGACTTTTTGTCTCTGTTTCTGAAGGTTGTAACTGAGCTTGAATCTCTTGAGGAGACTCATGTTTTCTCTCTCGCTCGCTCTCAGTCTGTTGGTCCAGTGATCACAAACAACAGACATGTAATAACGTTGGTTTTGGGTATCCTGATAAATAGATGTCAAGAAACCAGGTGAATCCTTAACTCCTTCACTTTGCCAAACTCTTAACATCATCCAGTTTGGATTTAATATGAATCCCCATTTCCAACTCTCAATTAGGATTACCCACAAGCTACTGAGTAAATTAATTAACCCTTTTTTGCCAAATCATCAATGAAGTCTGAAAGCAAGTCATGTACTAACAAATCATTTATTAACTTAAATCATAACTATCACTACTTAAACATTGTGTATACAAACAATTAATAGATATAAATAGTTGTAGACAGGCTTACCTAGCAGTTTGAATAACAAATAATTAATAGGCAAACTTAATTAAATGAATAACAGCGGCTGTAAAAGCCTTTCAGTGGTATCACCATAAGTCAGCATTAACTGGATTTCTGATTATCAAATTATAGTTGAGATCTGTTTCTGAGACTGAAATAAATTGGTGACATTAATATTAAATTCATTAGGTAGCTGACAACTTAACAGCATTGGATAAACAGTCTATTGAGCAGAGTACATTCTATGTGCTGCTGGTTAGTAATGTTTCCAGAGTTTGTATGACCCTGTCCTCATGAGCAGCACGGTTGAGTTGATCATCTTGTTCCCCTGGGACGATGGTGCTAGCTCCTGGAGTGCTGTGTTGATGAACCATTTTGTGGTGGGGTTATCTGTTCCACTTGGATCCTCGATTCTGGATAAACTCACCCAAACCACGGGTAACCTTACCTGAGCTAGCTAGGCTTAACTCTTGCCTTCCTTCATCTTGGAAAATATGTACAATTACGTGACACACTTATCTAGGCCTGTAATTAGCTGGTGTAGCTATACAATTTGATTTCTATAACCTATTACGCTGTCCTGGATATACTTTGTACTTGTGAAGTGTAGGAGCAAAAGGGTGCAAAGTGATTTTACACTTTAATTTGGGGAATTGCCTTTTTATCTCCACATAATTTAATTTTATTTAACATAATGAGGCTCCTTTTCCTCAAACGTCCGGCACAAACCATGGCTTTAGAAAGAAAATAATTTATCATTAATACATTAGAAAATTGACATTAGAATCTAAACAATGGCCCAGAAATTCGGGTCGGGGGCTTCCCGCGGGTGCAAACCCCCGACCTGCACTTACCTTATGCGCCGGCAGTTGAGCTGTGGGCCCCGTGGGATTCCGATCCTGGGCCTGGCCCAGCTGCCGGCGCGCAGTGCTTGCGTGTCCCAGGGGCGCAGTTAGTTCGATGCATCCCCTGGGATCACGTGGGCCATGGAGAGCCAATCTGAGCAAGGAATGCTCCATTCATAAGTATTGACAGGAAGCCCTGGCAAGACTTATAAATACTGCGGCCCCAAAATAGCAGTAAACCTTCAAATAATTTTTTTTTTTAAATCACACTTTTTAAATAAACTATAAATTACATTAAATAACTATTTTAAACAATTTAAATTTTTGAAAAAAATAATTTTATATTCTAACGTGGCTAAAAATAAACTTACCTTGCTTCAAAGTATTTAAAAATAATAAACTTGTGGAAAAAAGTTTTAATTTTAATTAATTGACCACTTACCTTGTAAAAAGCAGGCCTTACGCCTGCTTTTTACATTTCTAAATTCTAAAGACTTACCCTCCCGGAGAAACCTGTTTTAAAAAAAAAAAATAATAATAAAAATAAATAAAATAAAATTTAAAAAAACGTAAGTTAAAAGCGCACGCGCAGACTCCCCCGTGCACGTGTTCGACACGTTCAGAGGAACGGAAGTGCCGGTTTCCCGCGCATGCGCAGTGCATGCAGGAAACCGGCACTTCCATCGGGCCCACGCGTGAGTACCCAGTGCGTACTCACCCGTGGAGACCCGAATTTCTGGGCCAATATCTTGACATAGGAGTAGGAGCAGGCGTAGGCCTTACGGCCCTTCGAGACTGCTCCGCCATTCAATAAGATCATGGCTGATCTTTGACCTCCGCACCACTTTCCTACCCGATCCTATGTCCCTTGATTCCCTTAGAGTCCAAAGATATATCGATCTCAGCCTTGAATATACTAATGACTGAGCATCCAAAGCCATTTGGGATAGAGAATTCCAAAGATTCACAACCCATTGAATGAAGAAATTTCTCCTCTTGGTCCTAAATGGCTGACCTTTATCCTGAGACTATGTCTCTTGGTTCTAGACTCTCCAGCCAGGGGAAACAGCCTCTCAGCATCTACCATTTTGAGCCCTCCTCAAATCTTTTATGCTTTAATGAGATCATCTCTCATTTTTCTAAACTCCAGACATCCAGACAGTATAGGCCCATTTTACTCCATCTCTCCTCATAGAGCAATCTTCTCATCCCAGGAATCAACCTAGTTGCACCCTCTCCAAGGCAAGTATATCCTTCCTCACGTATAGAGACCAAAACTCTGCACAGTACTCCAGGTGTGGTCTCGCCAAAGCCCTGTACAATTGTAGTGAGACTTCCTTACTCTTGTACTCCAACCCCCTTGCAATAAAGGCCAACATGCCATTTGCTTTCCTAATTGCTTGCTGTACCTGTATGTTAACTTTGTGTTTCATGTACAAATACACCCAAATCCCTCTGAACACGACATTTAACAGTTTCTCACCATTTAAAAAAAAAAAAAAAAAAAAAGTTTTTCTATTCTTCCCACTAAAGTGAATAACCTCCCCCTTCCCCACATTATACTCCATCTGCCACTATATTGCCCACTCACTTAACCTGTCTAGATCCCTTTGCAGGCTCTTTGTGTCCTTATTTTCCCACCTAGCTTTGTATGGTCAGCAAACTTGGATACATTACACTCTGTCCCTTCACCTAATTCATTAATATAGATTAGAAGGACAAGGTCAGCAGGCGCATGGGAACACCATCACCTCCAAGTTCCCCTCCAAGTCACACACCATCCTGACTTGGAAATATATCGGCGTTCCTTCATCGTTGTTGCGTCAAAATCCTGGAACTACCTCCCTCACAGTACTGTGGGAGTACCTTCACCACACAGACTGCAGCGGTTCAAGAAGGCAACTCTCCACCACCACCTTCTCAAGGGGAATTAGGGATGGGCAATAATTGCTGGCCTTGCCAACCCCACTAGTAACAGCCTGCCAATCTGAAAATGACCTGTTTATTCCTGCTCTCTGCTTTCTGTCCATTAACTAATCCTCTATACTTGCTAATATATTGGTCTAGAAATTCAGTATAGCCACGTTTGGGGCGCTACAGCCGGCCGTTTGCTAAATTTTGCGTCCGGCGCAACTTAGCACCACCTTCGCCGATATTCAGTTGCATCGCCCCAAGAGGTTGCTGCTGCGCTAAAGCAGGTGATGCACAACTATCATAAGGTGCTAAGCCGGCGAGCCGGGGCGCTACCACCAAGGGCGGGCGCAGCGCAGGTGCGGCGAGTTGCTGATTGAAGGCAGACCGCTGGCGCCGGTCAGCTCTTAAAGGGGTAGGGTGGATTTGTTTGGCTGCCACGCCCTGGCACACTGCAGCCCCGAATCAAGGCCTGAACATAGCTGCTTCAACAGGTCAACGCCCACGACTATGGAGAAGGCCAGCGAGCGCAGCGCTTCAGCGAGGGTGCCCTGAAGGTACTGGTTGGCGCAGTGGAGCGCAGGTGCCTTGTCCTCTTCCCTGATAGTGGCAGGAGGCTGCTGCCCAACGAGTATCGAAAAGCCTGGAGGGAGGTGGCAAACCGGGCGATCTCCAACAGCGTGGTTGGCAGGACTCCTGTGCAATGCAGAAAAAAGTTCAACGACCTCACTCGGGTTTGTCACGGTGAGCACCCTTTCCAGCATCATCCTCATCCCTGCATATGCACCTCACTTTATGGCCAAAGGGACCTGAAAGCCCTAATGCCCAGCTGTCATCCAGCAGCTATGGGACTGTCATGAAAATCACTTGCACATTCAGGACTTTACACACTGTCAGGGCTATTCCACCATGGGAGGCAGTGCAGGCAAGATGAGGGCTTCACACTGTCAGGACTATTCCAGCATAGGAGGCAGTGCAGGCAAGATCAGGGCTTGACACTGTACTTAGAGGCCGTCCTTTCTCTTGCATGACAAGCTGGCCCACAACCGAAGGCAGCAGTGACAGACCGGGGGAGGTCGTCCTGACCTCAAACAGCTAAGCGACCTGGAGCAGCGTGTGGAGCGCATTATGGCAGGCCGGCTAATTGGCCCCGTCGCCAGTGGAGATGCCGACCCTGTTCTGGGCCCCAATGGTAAGGGCATAACCTTTTTGACCCCTCTCTTTCCACTTGCGCCTCACACCAGCATCCTTTGCTACTATCGAACCAATGCAGTGCATAGCAGCACTCATACCTCCCTCGCTGCTGCCCTGTCCTCACTCTAAAGCAACTCTTGTGCCTCCCTGCTTTCAGATGGTGAATCGCCAGGTGACGAGGCGGGCCCTCAAGCTGGCACTGTGTCTGATTCAGAAATCGAAGAGGAGGAAGAGGAAGCCGGCCCATAAGTGACACCCTCAGCCAAGGCAACCCATGGCCATGATGGGGGACACGTCTTCCCTGGAGGGGAGCAGCGGGGAAGGGTCTGAGGCGAGTGAAGCTCCGGGGCCCAGCGGGCTGCAGCAACGTGGGAGGGATGGGGAAGCTCGGCGGCCTTCTCCCCGGAGGGTGAGTGCGGCTTCCAGTCCGGCTACGGTGAGCGCAGAGGAGGTGCGGCTCCTTGCTGAAATGGGCGCCCAGGCTGAGCACAGGCACACTGAGCTCATGGCTGCAGTGGCAAGGATGCCTGACTCCATAGAGTCACTGGCAAGGAGTGTGCAGGAATTCGGGGCACCACAGGCCAGGAGTCTGCAGGACTTCGCGGCAGCACAGGCCAGGAGTCTGCAGGACTTTGCGGCAGCACAGGCTAGGAGTCAGCAGGACTTCGCTGCATCACAGGCGGCTTCCAGCCAAGTGCTCAGTCGGGCCGTGCATTCACTGGCTGGTGTGATGCAGACACAGACCAGGGCCACACAGGCACTAACTGCTGCCACCCTCGCTGGATCGGCCAGGCATCGCCAGGGCACTCGCCGCACCGCAGCAGCCCAGCAGTCTGTGCTTCAGCAGATTGCTGCGCATGCTGCAATGCTGGCCTGTGCCAGTGTATCAGCCGACCAGGGAGTGCCTGTGCTCTGTCAGGTTGGCAGCATTCCTGCAGCCAACACTGTCACTCCTCCACTGCAGCTGCCACTACCCGTAGGACAGACTGCTACCGCCCAAGCAGAGTTGGAGCAGTCAGCAGCCGGCCCCTCCAGGCCCAGAGCTGGTCCAAGCCGACCCCCAAGGGCATCTGCCGTCTCACCATCTGATCCTCAGCAGCCTTCCCCCAGTCTTTCTGCAGCTACTGGGGTCCCATTGAGGAGGAGCTGCAGGGCGGGAAGGGGCCACCCGCGGAAGTGAGACGGATCACCCTCGCAGGGGAAAAAGTAGAAGGTGTGGCCAAATTTTTTTATATGAGGCCGAGAGGGGTTTTTTTTATATATGAAGGCCGAGACTGTTGTGTTTGTTTTTTATAAAGGCTGAGGATCATGGTCATTTTTGTTTAACTGCTTTTTGCATTTTCTGAAGGTTGTGAGAGCCAGTTGTGTCTCTGACTTTTTTGGGGGGTTTCTCTGAATTAGTTTGTCATGCGGGAAGGGCACAGAGTTTGCACAGTAAAAAAATTTCTTTCATCGCATTGTCCATGTTTGCTTTTGGAAGTATTTGTTGCCTTGACCGGCTGAGGGCTTGCGGAGCGGCTACATTCATCTTCTTTCATTGGCACAAGCCATTCCCTGAGAGGGGGCCTAGAACCGAGTTGCAATAAGCCGCCGACGGACGGCCCTTGCACTTTGTACCTCCCTCCCATGTTAGTGCTCCTCCTCCTCCTCTGGTGGTCCTCCAATGTCTGCTGGCAGTGGCTGAGTCCTGCGGATAGCCAAGTTGTGCAGCATGCAGCACACTACAACGAAATGGGAGACTCACTCAGGCGAGTACTGTAGGGCTCCCCCGGAACGATCCAGACAGCGGAACCGTTGCTTGAGCACGCCAATTGTGTGCTCAATGATGTTCCTGGTTGCTTGATGGCTGTCATTGTATTGCTCTTCAGCAGGGGTGCTGGGCGCATGGAGCGGGGTCATCAGCCAGGTGCACAAAGGATAGTCTTTGTCCCCGAGAAGCCACCCTCGTGGGTGAGCCTGGGCTTCGAAAATGTCTGCCACAGAAGTCTGGCGCAGGATGAAGGCATCGTGGCTGCTGCCTGGAAAGCGGGCATTGACAGCTAGTATGAGCTGCCTGTGGTCACACACCAACTGCACGTTGAGCGAATGGTAGCCCTTCCAGTTGCGGTAATCCTCGGCATTCTGTAGAGGTGCCCGCAAAGTCACATGCATGCAGTCAATGGCGCCCTGCACCATGGGGAAGCCTGCTAATGCTGCAAATCCCATTGCACGCTCTTGCTGCTTGTCCAGTGTCATGGGGAAGGAGATGAACTGATGTCTCCTTCTGAAAAGGGCATTGGTCACCTGGTGGATGCAGCAATGTACCGCGAACTGGGAGATGTTGGCAATGTCCCCAGTAGCGGATTGGAAGAAGCCGGTGGCATAGAAGTTGAGAGCCACCATCCCCTTCACTGCCACCGACAGAGACGTCCTGCTCCTCCGCTGTGGCTGCAGATCTCTGCAAAGCAGGTTGCAGATCTTAGTGACCACCTCCCTTCTGAATTGCAGCCTCTGAACACACTGCTCCTCAGACATGTTCAGATATGAGAACTGCTGGCGGTGTACCCTGGGTGGGTAAGGCCTCCTGTGCCGACGCCTGTTGGCCCTTCTCTATCTGGCCATGACTGGCACTCTCTCACGGCGTCTCTGAGCCCTTTGAATGCAATGCAGTAAGCCAACGTTTCCACCCATTGCAGCCCCCATTATATGTTTCGAATCAAGGCTATGGCACTGAAAGTTAAATCTAAGTGCAAAGCTCTGGCCTGAAGCCAGAAGTACCTGTGCGAGCATTGAGTCAAACCAGAAAGCTGTCTCCCTTTGTGTCTCTCCAAATATCCATCTCTCACAAAGAAGGAGTGGAACAAAATGGCTGCCACTTATACTGCAGGAGGAGTCCCCTTTAATTAGCGTCCCCCGCACCCCGCAGTGATTGGGAACCGTTCCCCTCTACCAGTCGCTGGGGGCGCCAGGCGCACATAAGGGCGGCGCCACTGAAGTTCCAGTTCGGGGCGCACCAAGGGCGTTGCACCATGAAATGACATCAGGATCTGCGCGTGCAGCTGAGCGGATGCTGCGGTTTCGCGCCGCTGCTAAATCTTAAGTGAAGTTCGCGAGAGGCGCAGATCGCGCCCCACTTCTCCTAAGGCGCTAGCGGCTGGCGCTAACAACTGAATTTCTAGGCAATTATCCTCAACCCTATGAGACCTTATCTTGCCTAACAACCTTTTATGTGCCACGTTATTGAATGCCTTTTGGAAATCCAAATATATTACGTCCACTGGTTCCCTATTAACTACCCTGCTAGTTACATCCTCAAAAACGCTAATAAATTTGCAAAATATAATTTTTCCCTTTCATAAAACCATGTTGACTCTGCCTAATTGTGTTATGATTTTCTAAGTCCCTGTTACCACTTTCTTAATAATGGATTCCAGCATTTTCCCGACAACAGATATCCAGCTAACAGGCCTGCAATTCCCTATTTTCTCTCTCCTTCCTTTCTTAAATAGCGGTGTTGTATTTGTTACCTTCCAATCCACTGGGACCATTCCAGAATCTAGGGAATTTTGGAAGATCGCAACCAATGCATCCATTATCTCTGCAGCCACCTCTTTTAGAACCCTAGGAGGTAGGCTATCAGGTCATGGGGATTTGGTGACTTTCAGTCCCATTAATTTCTCCAGTATTTTTTCTTTATTAATATTAATTACTTTACATTCATCAATCTCAGTAGACCCTTGGTTTCCCCAATATTTCTAGTATGTTTTTGTGTCTTCTACTGTGAAGAAGGAAACAAAATATTTGTTTAATGTCTCTGCCATTTCTTTATTTCCCATTATAATTTTTCCTGTCTCGGCCTCTAAGGGACCCACATTTATGATACTTGTAGAAGTTATTACAATCTGTTTCATATTTCTTGCTAGTTTACTCTGGTATTCTATTTTCTCTCTATCAATTTTTTGGTCATCCTTTGCTGGTTTCTAAAACTCTCCTAATCCTCAGGCTTACTACTTTTCTTGACAACATTATAAACCGCCTTTTCTTTTTGTCTAATACTTCTTTATAATACTACTTAACTTCTTTAGTTAGCCATGGAGGGATCACTTTTCCCGTGGATTTTTTATTTCTCAGTGGAATGTGTACTCATTGAGAATTATGAAATATTTCTTTAAATGTTCATCATTGCTTATCTACTGTCATTCCTTTTAATCTAATTTCTAAATCTACCTTGGCCTCCTTCCCCCTCATACCTATGTAATTGGCTTTATTTAAGTTTAATAATCTAGTTTCGTACTTAGAATTTCACATCGAGTTCGAGAGTGACATAATTATCATTATTATCACTCTTCCCCAGATGATCCCTTGCTACAAGATCTAAAATAGCCTCTTCCCTGGTTGGTTCCATGATGTATTGTTCTTGGAAACTGTCTTGAATACATATCTTAAACTCGTCCTCCAAACTACTTTTGCTAATTTGATTTGTCCAGTCTACACGAAGATTAAAATCCCCAACTATTATTGCATTACCCTTGTTACAAGCTCCTCTTATTTCTTGATTAATACTCTGTCCAACAGTATAAACTACTCCTGCCAGTGTTTTCTGACCCTTGTCATTACTTACCTCCACCCATACTGATTCTACTTCCTGCTCTTCCGAGCCAAGATCCTTCCTCGCCGCTGTCCTTCTGTCATCCTTTAATATCAGGGCTATCTCCCCTCCTTTTCCATTTTGTCTGTCATTTTGAAACATCAAGTACGCTGGAATATTTAGTTCCCAACCTTGGTGAGCCGACTGCGTGGGAGCTCCAGAGCGCTGCATGGCCGCACAGCTTAAAGGGAACATTGGTCCCTTCCTGTCACACTTATCTTTACCCAAATCACTGCACTGCTCTATGGCCTTGACTGTTCCTTATATTTATAAATTTCCCCTCACTTGAACCCTTCACACCCACCCACCCCCCCCCCCCCCCCCGGCCTTTTTAGTTTAAAGCCCTATCTACAGCCCTAGTTATTCAATTCGCCAGGACATCTTGGGTTTTTACACAAATTAGAATTGCCTTAACAATACAACACCACCTGAATTTCCAAAAAGCATAACCTTTTAGAAATTAAATGCCTTAGACTAACCCTATAACCAAAGTTATACTCGCACGATATCAAAATACTGCGGATGCTGGAAATTCGAAATAACAGAAAACGCTGGAAAAACTCAGCAGGCCAGGCAGCATCCGTGGAGAGAGAAACAGAGTTAACGTTTCAGGCTGATGACCTTTTGTCAGAACTGGAAAAAAGCAGGAAATGGAAAGCAAGGTTAGAGGCTGAGAAAGGGGGGAGGGGATGAAAGAACAAAAGAGAAGGTCAGTGATAGGATAGAAAGCAGGAGAGATTCTCATTACTCATGGTTGGCTCAAACTTGTCTGGAAGATTCCATGTATTTGGACAAAGTTGTAGTGTTGCATAGCTTTCTCTTGTAGCCAGGTCACCTGCTTCACAAGCAATCTGTAAGCATGCATCGAGGTGTGAAGCTGAGAGATGGTGAGCAGTCATGCAGATACCAGGTGAGATGGAGCCGCCAGGAAGCGAAAGGTGAGGTTGGAAAAGTTGTGGTGGAGTTGTGTCTCTCTTCATTCTAGAACTGTCTAGCATTTAAAAGCCCTTTTTAACCAAAACCACACCTCTGGGGTGGTGGCTTGTCAACAATACCATCCATGATTGATTGTGTAAACTGAGAGAAAATAAGTGAAGTGTCAATGTAACATATGCAGGTGTTCAAAATAATCTCCAGCTGGCCTGGACTCGGTCTTGTTGCTGTGGTGATCTATCCTCTGCTGTGTGGTCTTTTACAATGTATCCACAACATAGCCAAGTTAGGTCGGCAGGTAGTCAAATGACCTGTTAAGATTCCTTTTCCTTCAGACATGCTGGAGCCAATTTTTTAATTTATTCATGGTCACTACAGAAAGTACACTTCTACATTGGCTAGGTAAGGATTACTGCAGAAGACTATAGAGAGGACAAAGAGAATCTTCCAACTAAAAGAGAATCTAAGGGAGTATGGGAGAATCTACGAAGGAGTGTGTCTTGTTTTGCACACTTTGTACAAAAATAATAAATTGCAGGACAACAGAGTATTATAATTTAAACTCTTTTATGAAGCATCAGGTCTGTGAACTCAAACATACATACAGCACCGTGTGGGCAAGATGGAGTCAGGACCCCTGGGTCTTCCAAAACAATAGCAGTCTTTACAGATGCCTGCAGGCCAATGATTATTCAGTATGCAAATGTTACATCCCCTTTTAAAAGAAAAATGTTATGCATTACTTTTGAACCTTTCTTCTACATAATGTTCTCAGTAGCATCAACATATAAGTAAACTCAACATTTAACTAGCACTGAAAACATCTCAACGTTTCAATAACGATGTAGTTTTTTTTAGGGCAGCGATCCGCCTACACCCTTAGGCAGTTCACAAGTCAAGGATAACTCTAGGCTTGACCTCTCGTCCCGACCTTGTGTGGTATGGAACTGGGCATGCTCCTGAATCGGTCAACAAATCAGGTTCAGGTAAGTAGGATGTGTTTTGTGTATTGCTCTGTTCATCACACTCTCTTGCACTGATCCTCTCGTCGGAATGACGGTGTTGTTCCTTGGTGTTCAGGAGGTGCCTGCGATTGCGGCGGTACACCTGTCCTTCTGGGGTGCGGATGTGATACGATCGCTCAGTGTCAGCTGGCTGGATGATGACTGCTGGCTTCCAGTGGTCATGCTCCTGGATTCTGACGGATTCTCCATTGTGCAGTGGCGGCAGTAGTCTAGCTGACGTGTCGTAGTATCTCTTTTGGTGTTCCTGTCTCTGTACACGTTTTGCATGCACTTGCTTGCAGCCGACGACCTGCCAGGGCCTGTCTGGGATATGGTGAGGTATTATGGGCTCTTTGACATTTGATGGGCAGTGTTCTAGACAAATGGAACATTTTCTGACAATGTCCTCAATGTGTTTGCATATTCCGGGCCAAAACATAATGTCACGTGCTCTTTGTTTGCATTTTTCCATGCCCATATGTCCAGCATGAATTTTTGTCAACATCTCTTCTCTGAGACTGGTAGGAATTATGATTTTTCTCCCCTTTGAAGACGATTCTGTTGATTTGTGACAGTTCGTCTCTGTGGTTCCAGAACTCAGATATGCACTGAGGGCATTTCCTCCTTTCCTCAGGCCATCCTTCATGTATGACTTTGCTCAGCAGTGTGAGTTGTGCATCTTTCTCTGTTTCTGCTTGGATCTCCTTCAGTTTTGAGTCACTCACAGGTAAGCTGTTGTACACCATGTGCACCTGCACATCCATGCCTTCACTGAGGCTGCTGTCCTGGTAGCTAAGAGACTTTCTGGAGAAAAGTGTCTGCGACAGGAATGTCTTTGCCTGGACGGTGAATGATTGTGAAGTCGTACTTCTGTAGCTGAAGGATTATTCTCTGTAGCCTTGGTGGGGCTGCGGCTAATGGTTTCCTCATGATTGACTCGAGGGGCTTGTGGTTGAATTCCACAATGACTTGTCAGCCATAGACGTACTGGTGGAAATGCTTACATCCAAACAGAATTGCATATAGCTCTCAATTTGAGCATAGTTGATTTCACTGTCTGAGAGAGATCTGGAAGTGTAGCCGATGGGCTTTCCTTCTTGCAGTAATACTGCACCTACTCCGTACTTTGATGCGTCCACTTGTAGTCTGAGCTCTTTGTTGGGGTCGAAGTAGGCAAGAACTGGTCCTGGTTCTCTGGTGATTAGGTCTTTCATTTTCTGAAATGCTGTGTCATGTTGTTTGTCCCATTGGAACTCATTGGATTGCTTGAGCAACTGACGCATGGGTGCGTTGATTTCGGAGAGGCTCGGGACAAACTTGGCTAAGTAGTTAACCATGCCTAGTACTGTCTCTAGCTCTGCGCGGTTCTTCGGCGGCTCCATCTTCTTGATGGCGGAGATTTTCTCTGGATCCGGCTTAATGCCATCAGTTGAGAGGCGATGCCCGAAATAACTGATCTCGGTGGATCCGATTATGCTTTTCTCGGGGTTGAGTCGGATACCTTTCTCCTGTGATCTTTGAAGCATCACACGGAGGTTCCTGTCATGTTCCTCTCTATTCCTGCCATAGATGAGGATGTCATCTACGATTGCGACTACTCCGTCGAGGCCTTCATAGGTTTCGTCGATCTTCCGCTGGAATTCATCCTGAGCTGAGATAAGACCAAATGGTAAACGCAGAAATCGGTAGCGTCCAAATGGTGTGTTGAATGTTGTTAGCTTAGATGACTCTTCCGTGAGCTTGATAGTCCAGTATCCTGATCGTGCGTCCATTACACTGAAGTAACGTGCTCCCACTAGCTTGGGTGTGATGTCATCTAGCATTGGTAGAGGGTAGTGAGGGCGTTTGATAGCCTTGTTCAAATCTCTGGGGTCGAGACAGACTCTGAGCTTGCCTGTACGTGGTTTCTCAACCACTACTAACGCGTTGACCCACTCTGTCGGTTCTGTTTCCCAGACGATGATTTTTGTATTCTCCATGCTCTGCAGCTCCTTCTTCAGGCGACTATGTAGAGCAAGGGGTATCCTTCTTGGTGGGCAAACCACAGGGGTTGCTACTGGGTCAAGGTGAATAGTGCATTCACCTGGGAATAGTCCGATCCCTTTGAAAACGTCAGCAAACTCCTCCATGACTGTCTGCTTCTCAACTGGTGCTGTCAATGATAGCACTAGCTTGATGAGGTACATGTCTAAACATGCCTTTAGACCTAGCACTGGAGGTGCTTGAGTGTCAATAATGTAAAAGTCCAGCATCATGTCGCTTTCTTTGTACTTGCATTTCATCACGCATGTGCCTTTTACAATGAGCTGCTCACCTCCATAGCCGGTCAGTCTGCATGAGATGGGCTGTAGTTCACACTCATCCTTCAAGCTGTGATACTCAGAGAAATTACCTTAACCTGAGATCCAGTGTCTAGTTTAAACTTAAGCTCTTTGCCCTGTTTTCCTATCTCAATATCGGCATAAGCTTGCTCAGTCTCTGAAATCAGTTTTTTCTGTGACACAGAATCAATAAACAGTTCCTCTGCATTTGGCTCTCTATCTGGCATTTGGCTGTCACTCACTGTGTGTACTGCTATTCCGAAAACAGTCTTGCAAACTTTAGCACAGTGGTTCCGTTTACCACATTTAGTACATTGCCTTCCTTTGGCAGGGCAGTACTCCTTTTCTCCACACCAGTTGTTTCCACAATATCCACAGTTTTTGAAGCGTTTTATGTCTGTGTCGCCCATTTTTAGAACTCTCGCTGTTCTTTCTGTTCTGAAATACGCTCTCTGGGCAGTGTTCTTTGATGTGTGTCTATTAACTGCGTGCACTGTCTGTTCTCTCGAGCTGCTCGTGGTGCCGGTTATGGTTTTCAACTGTGCTTGGGCTATCTCGTGCGATCTAGCTATGTCTATAGCTTTGTCCGGCGTTAGCCCGGACCCAACATTCAAAAGTTTCTCACTTTAGCTGAATATATTCCAAGCACGATGCGGTCTCTGACCATCTCATCTTTATCTGCATATGCACAGTCTTTTGCCAGCAGTTTTAACTCAGTCACAAACTGTTCAAACGACTCACTAGCTCCTTGTACTTTCTCCTGAAACTTGTACCTAGCGAATATCGTATTTGTCTTGGGCATCACATATGCTTCAAAATAACTTTTCAGTACCTTTGCTTCATCCGCGGTGAAAGACCATGTGTTAAAAATGTCTCTCCCTTTTTCTCCGATCCACAGGAGTAGATAGCTGCATCTTTCTTCCTCCCCTTTACTTTTCAGTGGAACCGAGAACATCAATTCCACGTGTTGCTTGAACTTGCTCCATTCTCTAGGTAAGTTCAAAGATTCCCAATTCATTCGAGGTAAGGGAGCTCCAACGATGTCCATTTCAAATCCCTGTTCTGACACCATGTCTTGTTTTGCACACTTTGTACAAAAATAATAAATTGCAGGACAACGGAGTATTATAATTTAAACTCTTTTATGAAGCATCAGGTCTGTGAACTCAAACATACATACAGCACCGTGTGGCCAAGATGGAGTCAGGACTCCTGGGTCTTCCAAAACAATAGCAGTCCTTACAGATGCCTGCAGGCCAATGACGACTCAGCATGTGATCACATGTGAACACAATAGGTACTCCCCACAGATGCCTGCGGGCCAATGATAATTCAGTATGCAAATGTTAGAGTGTGCCTAGCACCCTCTTTTATATATTTGAGTTGTAAAGGGTTTTAGATCACAGAGGTTTCTCTCTCTAGAGGCCTCTCTCTCTTGCACAGTAAAACCTTGAGTGGTTCGAACCACTCGCCCCTTAGATTCTCTACTCTGGACTTTGGGGCAGGAACTACAATGTAGAGAAAACTCTTATAGACCAAGTTTGATGAAACGAAATGAAATTTTATTGCATATGGTAAAACAAATCAAATGCAAGCAAATAAGAGAGTACATGGGAGGGAAAAACACAAACAAATCATAACAACACACGGAACATCGAGGGACAACAACTCATGTTAATTATACCCTTAAATATCCACCCCCTTAAACCTATCTAGATCTGATTATGAAGGGCCAGAAACATGCTCACCAATCCACCTAGGAAGTGCAAGGTTTTGAAACAGGTCTGCGTTTGATCCTTTCAGGCGTCCCGTCTCCACGTGGTAGTTGGAGCCCCAGCGAACTGCGCCATACCTCTCTCCTGAGGTGGGGGTCGGGGACGACTGGATGTCGGCGGGGTCGGGGATCGTCTGCTCGACCCCGGTCAGAGGAGCCTCGGGCTGGCCCCCATAGTTTCTTCAGTTTTTTGTTGTCTCTTCTCCCGAGCCGGAGTGGGTCGATGGCCTCCCGTTTCGTCAACGGCCCGGGGTTGGTCGATGATCTCCCGATGTTTTACCCCGGGTCGGAACGCCGGCTCGAACCGTCTTCTTCTCCTTCTTCTAGCGATGACGCCACCGATACGATGGTAGCACCATGATGACTGCTTTTCTTTCTACCCCCGGGTTCCCAGATATACTTCTCATCAGAAGCCCTTATCTCGCGCCAAATCAGGCTAGTCTTTTGTTTTAATTTTGGCAGGCTGGGAGCACAACGAGGTAGTTATTATATTTTAAACTGTTCTTGGATGGCCGGTAACAGGCCATCTCTGGTCTGGAATGACCTTCATTGTTTTTAATGTCCTGGTGATGTCCTTAACGGGTCCTTGGTGCTCTTCTCATGAATATGAAACTGTTCCCTTTTGTCTGGGTCAACATTTAGATGGCCTTTATCTACAGGCCGATCTTGACTGGATCTGCATGCAATCTATATGTATATGTGGGTGTCTGGTTTCGTTCTCTCAGAAACGGCTTCCAGAACTTACTTTGGGCTGAATCCACAAAGCTGTCTGAGGATTTGCAGGAACCATTTTAAACTGTCCCAATAAGTTAGTGATGGGGTCTGGTGGCCATTTTGTATGCCCCTTTTCCTGGGCTTCTTTTAAAATAGTCTTTAAAATCATGGGGCTAGATTTTCAGTTGCTTGCGCCAGCAGTTAGCGCCTTAAGAGAAGTGATTTTCGGGCGCTATGCGTGTAGCGCCTGGGCGCAGCGCAGTTTGCGCCCCGCCCCAAATTAAGTTGCCCGTTAGCGCCGGCGCAAAGTTTAGCGGCCGCCCGGATGCGCGCGCAGAAAATTACGTCACATCCTCGTGCAACGCCCTTTGGCCGCCCCGAATCCAAACTTCAGTCGGACCGCCCCATTGTGCGGCTGGCGTCCAGAGCGTTTGTAAAATGGAACGCAACACACCCTGGGGAGCGCAAATTAAAGTGCACTCGTACAAAAGGCACTCTGCATGTGTTGTGTGGAAGTAAGCAGGGTGTTGTTGTGAACGGTCCATTTATGTTTCTGTCCTCCTCCTCCTCCTCCTCCTCCTCCTCCTCCTCCTCGTCTCGTTTCCCCCCAGACTTTGCATTTGAAAAAAATACATGCACCCTTCCCCTTTAAGAGCTCACTGGCACCAGAGTGTCTGCCGTGCGCTGCGCCCAAGCTCGGGTGTTGCGCTCTCCACCGCCGGCTTAGCGCCTAAAGATACTAGTGGAACGCCTCTTTTAGCGCTCCACCAACCTCTTAGGGCGAAGCCACTGAATTTCCGGCAACGGGGCGCTACTTTGGGGCGGGCGATAACTGCGGGCGCTAAGCTTAGCGCCCCAAAACTGTCTATACTGAAAATCTAGCCCATGGCCTCTTCTGCCATTCGACCCTTTATAATATAAAGTTCAATTTTGCGAATCCTACACTCCCCCCTGATACTGTAACTTGTGTACATTGAGCATCTACAGATGGCAATACTTCAGATGTGAAATTTGACATACTCACTTCCAGGCGTGGAGGGGGGCCTAATACCCCTGCATCACCTGGTGCATACACACTATCTTTTAATAATAACAACACATCTAATAAACTTCAATAATAAAAAATAAAATAAAGTACACACACGAAAATCAAATGCACATGAATACATATCAAAATAATAGAGGAGGGAGGGAAAACTTTAACTTTATACAGAGCAGTAAAAATCTAAATGGGTGTCTCTTCTACCTGCACATAATGCTCCCTCCATTCCCCTCTATTCTTGTACTTTTGCGAATGGTTGACCTTTTTACAGTGTACAAACAGTAAATAAACTACAATGATAACCTGGCACACTACAAGAATGTGGGAGGCTAGCCTAATCCAAGAAGGGACTTCTATATTAGTGAACAGGTCCCACCACGGTGGGGTCACTATATCCAATATGTTTGCCCCTATCTCTAAAGCCTTCTGCTCCAGTGTATAGAAATGTTTCTGTGAAACAACAACGGCTTTTAATATCTTGGTGAGGTGTTCAGGGAGAGGGGGAATGATATATCCAAAATGTGCAACGAATTGCTGCAGATCGGTGAAATTCTCTAACAGTGATGTGAACAGTGGAAGGTTCAGGAATGGGGACAATTCGCTCTTGGGCCACTTGAACTTCTGCCCTGGGCTTGAAACAGAAGCTGCTGTCACTAACCGGACACCAACCGTGCTGTCCATGTTGGTAGTGGGGCGCTGCAGTGGTGACACAGTATGTCCCACCTCCTATATATGCCACCTGCGGGGGCACATGGCCTTGTGCCATTGCCGCCATGGTGCAATTTATAGGCTCCGCGCCAGCAGTTCTGAACCCGCACTGTGGTTTTGAATGGGCATTCAAGTGCTGGGGACACAGGATGATGTGTGCTCCCCGGCTCCGGCACCCCGAGAGGTCGGTACCCGTCATTGCATGCTCCCATCGAATGACGTAAGGTGGGACCCCTGTGTAGCGAATGTGCGCACCCCCCTGAATGACTCCAATGTTCTCCACCCTGTATACCGGGGCAGGTTTAGCTGTCTTTCCCATCACCGGCATTCTTACCACTATACCCATAATGGTGTGATTAGACCGTCCACAGTCCACTGGGACTGGGTAGGCTTCTGAAGCTAGTCTGAGCTGGCACGGACTCGATGCATTCTCAAAAGGGTGGAGGGCTGCGAGGTGCTTGTTGCTGATCCAGGAGGGGACTAAACCTTGTTTCAAATCCTCCAGGTTGCTGCGGCCCTCACCCAGTAACCACGCCCCGTACAGCACACAAGCTTCGTTCTGCGCAGCCTGATCGGACGCATTCCGATCCTCCCTGATGAGAGCATTTACCGTTTTGGCGTGTTTCTCCAGCTCAGCTATTATCTCTTAAGTGTAGTGTCATGGCCTGGTCCTCATGTAACTCAGAACCCACTACCTTATTTTCATCAGTCAGTATCTTTCTTAACTCTGTCTTCAAACCATTGATTTGAGTTTGCAGCTCCACATCATCCAAAGTGTTGATGACGGAAGTTCCTGTATTAAAAGCTGTGAAAATATCATTTACTGCACCCCTTTGTCTCCCTATTCTGTCCAAGACCTCATGTGGTGTGGTGTACAATTCGGCTCTGTCGACATCGGCAAAGTCGAATTTGTAAAACTGTTTAAACATGTTTGTTAACAGGACCTGGTATAATTGCTCCGTTTCCCTGGGGCACCACTCAGGCAAGCGCACCTCGGTTAGGTTTAAAATCACCGAAGCCACCGCGTAGTGCACCCCTTGGTACAGCACCTGGCCTGTGGGTACCAATACCAATCCATTCCCGGGTCCCTTTGTTGTGGTGGGGCACCCTTCCTTGAGGGCTTTAGCTACCGGAATTGTGGGCAGGGGCTTGCGGGGTCGGGTGATGAGCTCAGTGGTATTTACAGGGATCTGAGAGTATGGGACTCCGCACGCCCGTGTGCTGACGTCCCACCTCATTCCTTATCCAGCATCCTGCCACTGCCTTTGGAAAAAGATGGAGACACCTGTGGGGCAAGCGCGTTCTGAACCCCACATACAGATGTAGATCCCCTCATCTGGTTCCCACCATTTGGCCCAACAGACACTCAACCCCCCATGAGTTCCCGTAATAGTCCGATGGGTGTTGTTACCCAGTCTTTCCCACTCAACCGTGGAGTTCTTCATGGTGCTGCTCAACTTGCGCAGCCACCACCAGCGATTCAAAGATACCTGTCCGTGGCAAACAAGGCAAATCTTCTTCCCGGCGGTGACGCTGATCCTGGGTGCGATGACCCTCACCCTGGGGCACATCAGAGACGTTTCTCTATGCGAACCCCGTCTGGCTGGAGTATTCAGTAGAGTTCGACCCCAGCCAGCCTGGCCATCTCCCTTCATGGAAGTATACGGCAGTCTCTTCAGCGTCCCGTGGGCCGGTTCCATCAGTCACGACGGGGCCTCTGTTGCCAGAGCACCCATAAATGGTGGCGTCCTTAGTGCGGCCCCGATAGGCCCAGCTCCACCCGATCATCATGAACGCGATGAGGATCCCTCTCATCTTTCTCCCTATTCCTGCAACAAATTGAACAATGCCGCCAGGCTCCCGAGAGATTCTGGCTTAGGTGAAGGCATGATCGGGTCTTTCGACCTCGATCCAAAACAACACACATACTGAGCAGATTTAAACCTACTTATAACTCTAATCATTTTAATATTTACACACCTTAAACTTAAAACTTAAACTTAACTTATGTACAGCGCCGCCCGTCCCCGGGCGGCTTGCCTAATCTCTGATTGGACTGCAGCTCGCCGCTCCCTGTGGTGGGGCTGCAGTGACCTGTGGCTTGGGTTCCCCGCAGCCTTTTGCTGTCAATCAGGGACTGCGTTTTGTCAGGGATTTCCCAAGTCGGCGTTTATTGAGAACGGGGGAATTGGGCCAAGGTTTTACCGGCTGATACATTCGAGTCGACCTGCGAAGAGGTACTTTGGGCGTGGCTCCCTTAGCGAGCGGACCTTCAGTTGGGGCTTTAGCCCTCACAGCCCGTGGCACCTCCACGGCTGCCGGCTTCAGCTCCCTTCCTCCAGGCTCCGCCCCTTTGGGATTTGGGCAGGCTCCTTTAGCGAGTGGACCTTCGGGTGGGACTTCAGCGTTCACAGCCCGTGGCTCTTCCATGACTGTGGGCTTCGGCTCCCTCCCCTCAGGCTCTGCCCCTTCGGGAATTGGGCCTGTGGCAGATGGCTCCTCCTCACCTGTCCCTACAGGTGGAGAATCTCCGCCCCCAATTTCTACCTCCCCCACGCTTGAGTCGAGGGCGGGACCTCCGTCCTCCAAATCCCCCTCCTCCAGAATCGTGTCGAGGGCGGGGCCTTGCTGTTCGGGCTCCTCCTCGTCTGAGTCCCAGGCCATAGGGGAAGCCTCCCCCCAGGTGGGCAGGACAGCTTCTCCTTCCAAGCAGGCTACAATGCCAGCTTGTGTGGTCTGTGGCTCATCGCACGCCTCAGGCTGAGGATCTTTACCCTCAGACCTGGCTTCGGTTGCTGATACTCTTGCACCTGGCTTAAACGGTTTGCACTGCTTTATGTGAAACCACTTGTTGCGTCGGGACACCTCCACTGCGTGACTGGCGGGGACCGGTGGATTTTGCACCGATTCCTGTCTATCCTGGTCTGTGCCTCTCTTGCCAGCGCGGAGGGTCAGACCCAGGAATTTGACTTCCCGCCGGCCGACCTGTGCTTTCGTTGGGTTGGCCGTGGCATCCTTTACCCCTTTCACGCTCGCACCCGTTCCCCAGAGACAGTGATTTCTCAGGTCCACGAGGATCCCGTGGGCTACCAAGAAATCAGACCCAAGGACTCCCGTTCCACCCCCCACCTCCCACTTCATTAGTGTACACTTCCACATGGTGTGGAGTGGTCCTAAACGAATGGAGAGGGGAATGGAATGTGCGCCAGCCTGTTCTTCGCCCGTGAAGCCCGACAGAAGGTATGGGACCCCGGTGGACAGAGGTGAGGCGGTGGGGTTATCTGCGTGGATCACGGTGCACGATGCTCCCATATCCAACAGATAGGTCCCTTTTACCTCCTCCACTTCCATCTCCACGAGGGGTCGTCTCCATACATCATATCGCAGTGCACACAGGTAGATGGGCTGCGCCAGCTCTAGTCATTTGGGTACAGGAGTCGGGGTTTCGGGAGCGACAAGACCAGTGGTCACGGCTATCTTCCCCTGCGAAATCATCAGAGACTGCATTGTCTCTATGATTGATTCAATCGCAGCAGGATCCATAACTGCACCAGCTCCTTGTATTGGGGCAGGAGCCACGGCTTGGGTTTGGGCGGGTGCTGGGGCGGCGGTTTGGGCTTGGGCTGCAGGAAATTTTCCCTTATTATCCTTCCACGGATTTCTACAGTCCTTGCGCCAATGTCCATCCTTCCCACACCCGTAGCAATTGGGCAGGGCGATTCCCCTCCTGACGCCACTCCTTCTTGCTTGGGGCTGCGGGTTTTGCCTCATGCACCTTTCCCTTCTGGGGAGGTGTTTCCTGATCTCTACAATTCTTATACGCAACGTTGAGCTGGCGGAGCACCGTCTTCTCCGTGACACCGGGACCTTGGGAATCAAACCAAGATCTGGCTAGGGCCCATATCTGCGGCAAGCTGTTGGTAACCAAGCAACGGAGCCAATGAACCCGCTGTTCGTCATTCATTGCAACCCGTTCAGGCATGCCCGGACAGCTGCGTCGATACACTGGCCACAGCCTTTCTGCGAAAACCCATGGGGGTTCTCCAGATAGCTGCACGGTCCCTTCCACATGGTCGAACGGACTACTGTCGTCCACTCCCATTACTTCTAAAACTTCCTCCCTGAGATCCGCATACCCTTTCCGTCCCCTCTTACTCTCATCTGAGAGGCACTGAAGGATTGTGCAATCCAGGGAGAAAAGCAACAGTTTCACCTGTTCCTGTTCCTCACAGTCATTAATGGCTGCTGTTTCCTCTATCTCCCTGAAATGAATCGAGGGATCTCCCTTTACTGTGAGTCGTGTGAGGTGGCTCACCATGGACCTTAATTGCGGGGCAGCGTAGGGCACCACGAGCTGGTTCTGGTGGGGTCTGACATCGCCATTTGCGGCGTTGGGACCGAACCTCTGGTGCCGAGCAGGACATATTGGTGCCGGTCCCGGCTTTGCTACCAGTGGCTGTTCTTCCTCACATTCCACCTCGGCTACCTCTTTTACCACCTCCTGATTTTCCGACCAAGCCTCACTATAGCTCGGCGGTGCTGAGGGCTCAGTGGCTGGTACCACAACTACTTCGGCTGGAATCGGCTGTTTCGATTCCTTTAAAAAGCCCATGTGACTGGCTTTCAGGCTGACGAGACACACCATGCCTTTTGCCTTAACCAGGGCCGTTCTTAGGTCCTCTATGGTCTTTTGGCAGGGGCCGTGGTCTGTGCTCTCAAACCCGTGCTCGAGGACTAGCTTGTAAGCTGCCTTAACCTCCACTACTCTCTCCTTCTGCGCTCTTAGCTGTTGTGCGAGGCGGGCGTTTTTCTCCCGTATCCTCGTTTCTTTCATCTTTGCCTCAGTAACCTGGCACTCCAGGTACTCTATCCTAGCCTGATGTTGACTAGCTACCACTTGGCGTTCCTGATTCAGCGCGTTCCTCTATCTCTGCTGCCTGGGTTGTGATCCTGGCTGCCTGTGCTGCAACGACTCGGTCCAAGATCTAGACCTGCTTCTTGTAACACATCAGCCACACTGCCTTCTCCACTGACTTCTTATGCTCTTTGCTCTCTGTCCACCTGATGGCTGCGTCCACCGGACGCCCATCCAGTAAGAGATCGGAAATCCACTGCTTAGTGAGATTTACCTTCCCAAAGACATAATCTGCTAACCTCTCACCCATTGCATTTCGACCATTCAAACTTGGATCTAGTACATTGCAATCCTGCTGCCAGAGTCCTGCCGCGGTCGCCATTTTCTGTAAGGGGTTTTAGATCGCAGAGGTTTCTCTTTCTAGAGGCCTCTCTCTCTTGCACAGTAAAACCTTGAGTGGTTCGACCCACTCGCCCCTTAGATTCTGTACTCTGGATTTTGGGGCAGGAACTACAATGTAGAGAAAACTGTTATAGACCAAGTTTGATGAAACAAAATGAAATTTTATTGCAGATGGTAAAACAAATCAAATGCAAGCAAATAAGAGAGTACATGGGAGGGAAAAACACAAACAAATCATAACGACACAATACTAACTGAGGCAAATACAGGCATATTATACTCTACAAAGATCATCATGAAATAGGGAAACACACGGAACATCGAGGGACAACAACTCATGTTAATTATACCCTTAAATATCCACCCCCTTAAACCTATCCAGATCTGATTATGAAGGGCCAGAAACATGCTCACCAATCCACCTAGGAAGTGCAAGGTTTTGAAACAGGTCTGCGTTTGATCCTTTCAGGCGTCCCGTCTCCACGTGGTTGTTGGAGCCCCAGCGAACTGCACCACACCTCTCTCCTGAGGTGGGGGTCGGGGACGGCTGGATGTCGGCGGCGTCGGGGATCATCTGCTCGACCCCGGTCAGAGGAGCCTCGGGCTGGCCCCCATAGTTTCTTCAGTTTTTTGTTGTCTCTTCTCCCGAGCTGGAGTGGGTCGATGGCCTCCCGTTTCGTCAACGGCCCGGGGTTGGTCGATGATCTCCCGTTGTTTTACCCTGGGGCGGGACGCCGGCTCGAACCATCTTCTTCTCCTTCTTCCAGCGATGACGCCACCGATACGATGGTAGCACCACGAGGACTGCTTTTCTTTCTACCCCCGGGTTCCCAGATATAGTTCTCATCAGAAGCCCTTATCTCGCGTCAAATCAGGTTGGTCTTTTGTTTTAATTTTGGCGGGCTGGGAGCACAACGGGGTAGTTATTATATTTTAAACTGTTCTTGGATGGCCGGTAACGGGCCATCTCTGGTCTGGAATGACCTTCATTGTTTTTAATGTCCTGGTGATGTCCTTAACGGGTCCTTGATGCTCTTCTCATGAATATGAAACTGTTCCCTTTTGTCTGGGTCAACATTCAGATGGCCTTTATCTGCAGGCCGATCTTGACTGGATCTGCATCCAATCAATATGTATATGTGGGTGTCTGGTTTCGTTCTCTCAAACAGCTTCCAGAACTTACTTTGGGCTGATTCCACAAAGCTGTCTGAGGATTTGCAGGAACCATTTTAAACTGTCCCAATAAGTTGGTCATGGGGTCTGGTGGCCATTTTGTATGCCCCTTTTCCTGGGCTTCTTTTAAAATAGTCTTTAAAATCATGGCCTCTTCTGCCATTCGACCCTTTATAATATAAAGTTCAATTTTGCGAATCCTACAAGTAAACAAAATAAGAATGAAACCGGACGGACCACCCGGCAGCGACCTCGGCACCGGCTATGGACACGACAATGCCACACCCAGCCCAGTCAACCCTGCAAACTCCTCCTCACCAACATCTGGGGACTTGTGCCAAAATTGGGAGCGCTGTCCCACAGACGAGTCAAGCAACAGCCTGACATAGTCATACTCACAGAATCATACCTTTCAGCCAATGTCCCAAACTCCTCCATCACCATCTCTGGGTATGTCCTGTCCCACCGACAGGACAGACCCGCCAGGGGTGGCGGCGCAGTGGTATACAGTCGGGAAGGAGTGGCCCTGGGAGTCCTCAACATTGACACCGGACCCCATGAAGTCTCATGGCTTCAGGTCAAGCATAGGCAAGGAAACCTCCTGCTGATTACCACCGACCGCCCTCCCTGAGCTGATAAATCAGTACTCCTCCCTGTTGAACACCACTTGGAAGAAGCACTGAGAGTAGCAAGGGCACAGAATATACTCTGGGTGGGGAACTTCAGTGTTCATCACCAAGAGTGGCTCGGTCGCACCACTACTGACTGAGCTGCCGAGTCCTGAAGGACATAGCTGCCAGTCTGGGCCTGTGACAGATGGTAAGTGAACCAACATGAGGGAAAAACCTACTTGACCTCGTCCTCACCAATCTACCTGTCGCAGATGCATCTGTCCATGACAGTATTGGTAGCAGTGACCACCGCTCAGTCATTGTGGAGACGAAGTCCCATCCTCACCCTGAGGACACCCTCCATCATGTTGTGTGGCACTACCACCGTGCTAAATGGGATAGATTCAGAACAGATCTAGCAGCTCAAAACTGGGCATCCATGAGGTGCTGTGGGCCATCAGCAGCAGCAGAATTGTATTCCACCACAATCTGTAACCTCACTCTACCATTACCACCAAGCCAGGGGACCAACACTGGTTCAACAAGGCGTGTAGAAAAGCATGCCAGGAGCAGCACCAGACATACCTAAAAATTAGGTGCCAACCTGGGGAAGCTGCAACACAGGACTACATGCATGCTAAAAAGCAGAAGCAGCATGCTATAGACAGGGCTAAGCAATCCCACAATCAACAGATCAGATCAAAGCTCTGCAGTCCTGCCACATCCAGTCGGGAGGAGGAGGCTCCAAGAATATCCCCATCCTCAATGATGGTGGAGCCCAGCACGTGAGTGCAAAAGACAAGGCTGAAGCATTTGCAACCAACTTCAGCCAGAAGTGCAGAGTGCATGATCCATATTGGCCTACGCCCGAGGTCCCCACCATCACAGAAGCCAGTCTTCAGCCAATTCGATTCACGCCACGTGATATCAAGAAACGGCTGAGTGCACTGGATACAGCAAAGGCCATGGGCCCTGACAACATCCCGGCTATCGTGCTGACGACTTATGCTCCAGAACTAGCCGCGCCTCTAGCCAAGCTGTTCCAGTACATCTACAACACTGGCATCTATCCGACAATGTGGAAAACTGCCCAGTTATGTCCTGTCCACAAAAAGCAGGACAAATCCAATCGGGCCAATTACCGCCCCATCAGTCTACTCCCAATCATCAGCAAAGTGATGGAAGCTGTCATCAACAGTGCTATCAAGTGGCACTTACCAATAACCTGCTCAGTGATGCCCAGTTTAGGTTTCGCCAAGACCACTCGTCTCCCAACCTCATTACAGCCTTGGTCCAAACATGGACAAAGGAACTGAATTCCAGATGTCAGGTGAGAGAGACTGCCCTTGACATCAAGGCAGCATTTGCCCGGGTCTGGCAGCAAGGAGCCTTAGTTAAACTGAAATCGATGGGAATCGGAGAAAATGCTCCACTGGCTGGAGTCATACCTAGCACAAAGGAAGATGGTTGTGGTGGTTGAAGGTCAATCATCACAGCCCCAGGACATAGCTGTCGGAGTTCCTCAGGGCAGTGTCCTAGGCCCTACCATTTTCAGCTGCTTCATCAATGACCTTAACTCCAACATAAGGTCAGAAATGGGGATGTTCGCCGATGACTGCACAGTGTTCAGCGCCATTCACAACTCCACAGATAATGAAGCAGTCCATGCCCGCATGCAATAAGACCTGGACAACGTTCAGGCTTGGGCTGATAATTGGCAGGTAACATTCACGCCACAGAAGTGCCAGGCAATGACTATCTTCAACAAGCGAGAGTCTAACCACCTCCCCTTGACATTCAATGGCATTACCATCGCCGAATCCCCCACTATCAACATCCTGGGGGGTCACCATTAACCAGAAACTTAACTGGAGCAGCCACATAAATACTGTGGCAACAAGAGCAGGTCAGAGGCTAGGTATTCTGCAGCGAGTGTCTCACCTCCTGACTCCCCAAAGCCTTTCCACCATCTACAAGGCACAAGTAAGGAGTGTGATGGAATACTCTCCACTTGCCTGGATGAGTGCAGCTCCAACAACACTCAAGAAGCTCGACACCATCCAGGACAAAACAGCCCACTTGATTGGCATCCCATCCACCACCTTAAACATTCACTCCCTCCACCACCGGTGTACCGTGACTGCAGTGTGTACCATCTACAAGATGCACTGCAGCAACTCGCCAAGGCTTCTTCGGCAGCACCTCCCAAACCCACGACCTCTTCCACCTAGAAGGACAAGGGCAGCAGGCGCATTGGAACACCACCACCTCCAAGTTGCCCTCCAAGTCGCACACCATTCTGACTTGGAAGTATATCGCCGATCCTTCATTGTCACTGGGTCAAAATCCTGGAACTCCCTACCTAACAGCACTGTGGGAGTACCATCACCACACGCACTGCAGCGGTTCAAGAAGATGGCTCACCATCACTTTCTCAAGGGCAACTAGGGATGGGCAATAAATGCTGGCATTGCTAGCAACGCCCCGATCCCATAAACAAATTTTAAAAAAGTACGAGTACACAGATGTGTACACTGTGCTAGTTATGAAAGGAGAGCAAGTACTTGATATAGGAGCACTGCAACTCTAGCTGAGGGATTTCTGGCAAGTTGCAGGGCTAGTGATGAATGGATACTGCTTACATTTTTAGGTTTTACCAGCTATTTCTTTGATGTGCACTGTCAAAGACCACTCCCATCATGAGCCCTTGCTCCCTCTGAACCAAAGTTTGGCTTTATATGCATAATATTTGGTGATGTACTATTGCTCAGAGACTGAAGAGAAACACTTGTCCTATATTTAGCTTACTGGACCTGAAGCAAGGCCTCTTCTGTCCAATCTTTGAATAGCATAAGAATAAACGCTACAGAAAACAGAATATATTGACTTCCACCTCCGGGGTACAAAATAAGACATGGCACGTCATTGTCTGTGAAGAGCTTTGGGACATCTTGAGCTCATGAAAGGTGCTGTATAAATACAAATATGTTCTTTCTTTCACTTAACTCTTAATATTAAATTGGACCATCATCCCTAACTTATATCTGAGGTTTTGACCTCTGTCTTGGGCTCAGAAGAACTGAAGAGTTGGGAGCATGCAGTCTGAGATATATCTTTCATATCCTTTGAAATTCAAAATCAGGATACAGGAAATCAATAAAGTGGATATAGCACTTGAAATAGCTCATCAAGGTTGTGATAGTTTCCTGAACTGAAGTAGATGATAGCAATCAACTACTTCAGTTATTTGTATGTGGAGCCATTTACCTTGAATTGATTGTTTCAGGGCCAAGCAAGGAGTCTGTATAAAGTCTTGTAAGCAGTATATTTGCATATGAAAAATACAATGGCCTAGAAATTGGAAGTGCTTGCGCTGGCCATTAAGGCCCGTTTTGGGGAAAAAATGGCAGCTCCCGCAGTGGTGGCCATTTTCGGAAGGTTGGCAGCACTGCCATTTGCCTGCGCTCGCCAAAGTATTGTAATTAGTAAGAACATGATGTCAATCGGCGTGCAACACCGAATTGATGCCCGCTCATACATTTTGGAGACTGCAGCCCCTCTTAACCCCCTCTCAAAAGCACACGCGTGCGTGCAGCCGCTGATGGCGCTTCACCATCGTACACAGCAACTCCCTGAGGACGCTTCAAGTGACAAATGTGCGACAGCCAGAAAGTAATGATAGAATTATCTCCACGTAGCTAATGTAGTCTTTATATTAATCGCAAATCTAGGTCTTTATAGCTAACCCTTTGAAATTTGTAGGTAAAGTTTACATTTTTTTTCGGTGGTTTGCTTATTTGAAACTGTCCAGGCTGAGATTGTAATACTGAATGTGTAACAAATGGGAAGAGGCATAATATTGCAAGTGATTACTTCTGAGTGACGACAAGAGTAAGCTTGAGGTTTGGATTAGGAATCACCTATGGATGTTCTGTGTTTCGATCTTTGAAGTCTGAAGTGTGAATTCAAATTCTTTAAGTTATCAGCTATGAGCACTCTCTCCTCACCATGGAACAGTTAAAAGCCCTCAGTTGTCAGACCCTCCTAAGCCAGTGACTAAAGTGACATCAGCACATGAATGAAATTATGACTACAGTATAATGGTTTCAAAAGCTACAAAGTGCTGGATTTGATCGTTCCTGTGCTATAGCTTTTTCTTCATGAAAATTTAAACAAGCATTTAAAATAAATAGCTTTGCTTAGTCTCTATTCCTTTTGAATGAGATGTGTGGGTAAAATAATAGGGGAGAGTCCTTGAAAGCATTAAATGGGCCACCTTGGCTCAGTGGCAAAAAAAATGAACAGTGTTCCGTTTTAGCTATGGCATCCGCAGGGAACGGTTTCTCTTTAAACATCACTGAATGCTGCATGCCTTCTTCAGTGCAATCAGAGGTATAGACTACAGTATAAACAACATAATTAATTTGCCCTGTTTTACATCCACACCTGTAACATTTGCATATTGAATTATCATTGGCCCGCAGGCATCTGTAAGGAATACCTATTATATTCACGTGATCACATGCTGTGTTGTCATTGGCCTGTAGGCATTTGTAAGGGGTCCTGATTCCATCTTGTCCCCACTGTACTGCTGAGTGTAAGATCAGACCTAATGCTTCATAAAAGAGTTTAATCTGTAATACTCCGTTGTCCTGCAATTTATTATTTTTGTACAAAGTGTGCAAAACAAGACATGGTGTCAGAACAGGGATTTGAAATGGACATCGGTGGAGCTCCCTTACCTCGAATGAATTGGGAATCTTTGAACTTACATAGAAAATGCTGCAAGTTCAAGCAACACGTGCAGTTGATGTTCTTGGGTCCACTGAAAAGCAAAGGGGAGGAAGAACATAAGAACATAAGAAATAGGAGCAGGAGTAGGCCAATTGGCCCCTCGAGCCTGCTCCGCCATTCAATAAGATCATGGCTGATCTGATCCTAACCGCCAATCCACTATGACAGGACTATCTCCTGAATCTAACAGCATTAGATACACGAAAACAGGAGCAGGATCAGGCTACACGGCCCCTGGGCCCGCTCCACTACCCACAGGGCCATGACCTATCCGAACCTAGACTCATGTCCAAATTCCTGCCCGCTCCCCGTAACCCTTAATTCCCTTTTCTACAAGGAAACTGTCTATTTCTGTTTTAAATTTATGTAATGATGTAGCTTCGACAGCTTTTTGGGGCAGCATATTCCATGGACCTACCACCCTCTGAGTGAAGTAGTTCCTCCTCATCTCAGTTTTGAAAGAGCAGCCCCTTATTCTAAGACTATGCCCCCTAGTTCTAGTTTCACCCATCATCTGGAACATCCTCCCTGCATCCACCCGATCCAACCCCTTCATAATCTTATATGTTTCAATAAGATCGCCTCTCATTCTTCTGAACTCCAATGAGTAGAGTCCCAATCTACTCAACCTCTCCTCATATGTCCATCCCCTCATCCCCGGGATTAATCGAGTGAACCTTCTTTGTACTGACTCGAGGGCAAGTATGTCCTTTCTTAAGTATGGACACCAAAACTGTATGCAGTATTCCAGGTGTGGTCTCACCAATACCTTGTACAACTGAAGCAATACCTCCCTATTTTTATATTCTATCCCCCTAGCAATGAAAGCCAACATTCCATTGGCCTTCTTAATCACTTGCTGCACCTGCATACTAACCTTTTGAGTTTTGTGCACCAGGACCCCAGATCCCTTTGTACTTCAGTACTTTCAAGTTTCTTGCCATTAAGATAATAACTTGCTCTACGATTTTTCCTGCCAAAGTGCATAACCTCACACTTTCCGGTATTGTATTCCATCTGCCAAATCTCTGCCCACATACTTAGCCTGTCTATGTCCCCTTGCAGGTTTTTTATGTCCTCCTCACTCACTACTTTCCCTCCCTTCTTAGTATCATCTGCAAACTTTGATGTGTTACACTCGGTCCCCTCCTCCAAATCGTTAATATAGATTGTAAAGAGTTGGGGACCCAGCACTGACCCCTGCGGAACACCACTGGTTACTGATTGCCAGTCTGAATATGAACCATTTATCCCAACTCTCTGCCTTCTGTTAGATAGCCAATCCTCTATCCATGCCAGAATATTACCCCCAATCCCGTGATTTTTTATCTTAAGCAATAATCTTTTGTGTGGCACCTTGTCAAATGCCTTTTAGAAGTCTAAATACACTACGTCCACTGGTTCACCTTTATCCACCCTGTATGTTACTTCCTCAAAGAACTCCAGCAAATTTGTCAAACATGACTTCCCCTTCATAAAACCATGCTGACTTTGTCTTATTAAATTATGATTATCCAAATGTCCTGTTACTGTCTCCTTAATAATGGACTCCAAAATTTTACCTACCACAGATGTTAGGCTAACCGGTCTATAGTTTCCAGCCTTCTGTCTACTGCCCTTTTTAAATAAGGGTGTTACATTAGCAGTTTTCCAGTCTGCCGGGACCTTTGCTGAGTCCAGGGAGTTTTGGAAGATTATTACCAATGCATCCACAATCCCTACCGCCACTTCCCTCAAAACCCTGGGATGTAAGCCATCAGGTCCAGGTGATTTATCCGCCTTGAGTCCCATTATTTTACCAAGTACTACTTCCTTAGTGATTTTAATCATATTTAGCTCCTCCCCCCCCTATAGCCCCCTGCTTGTCAAGTGTTGGGATATTCTTGGTGTCCTCTACTGTAAAGACTGATACAAAATATTCATTCAGTGTTTTTGCCATCTCCATATTTCCCACCATTAATTTCCCGGTCTCATCCTCTAAGGGACCAACATTTACTTTAGCCACCCTTTTTCTTTTTATAAAGCTATAAAAACTCTTACTATCTGTCTTTATATTTTTTGCTAGTTTACTTTCATAATGTATCTTCCCTTTCTTAATCAATCTTTTTGTTATTTTTTGCTGTCTTTTAAAGTTATCCCAATCCTCTATCCTCCCACTAGATTTGGCTACCTTATATGCCCTTGTTTTTAGTCGAATACTATCCTTAATTTCTTTACTTAGCCACGGATGGCTGTCTTTTCTTTTACACCCTTTTTTTCTCAGTGGAATATACTTTTTTTGGAATTTGTAAAATAACTCCTTAAATGTACACCACTGATCATGTATCGTCTTATCCTTTAACCTATTTTCCCAATCCACTTTACTCAATTCCGCTCTCATACCTTCATAGTCTCCTTTATTCAAGCTTAGCACGCTTGTTTGAGATACAGCCTCCTCACCCTCTAACTGAATATGGAATTCAACCATGTTATGGTCACTCATTCCAAGGGGATCCTTTACTAGGACATTTTTAATTAATCCTGTCTCGTTACACAGGACCAGATCTAAGGTTGCTTGCCCCCTGGTTGGTTCAGTTACATACTGCTCAAGAAACCCATCCCTAATACACTCAATGAACTCATCCTCAAGGCAGCCCTGCCCAATTTGATTCGTCCAATTTATATGATAGTTAAAATCCCCCATAATTATAGATGTTCCCTTATTACAAGCCTCAACTATTTCCTGATTGATACTCCGTCCAACCGAGTTGCGACTGTTCGGAGGCCTATATACTACACCCACTAGTGTTTTTTTTCCCCTTATTATTCCTTATCTCCACCCAAACTGTTTCATTATCCTGATCCTTTGACCCAATATCATTTCTCTGTATTACAGTGATTCCTTCCTTTATTAACATAGCCACCCCACCTCCCCTTCCTTCCTGCCTGTCCTTCCTGATTGTTAAATAACCTGGTATGTTTAATTCCCAGGCATTGTCACCCTGCAGCCATGTTTCTGTAATGGCCACAAGATCATACCCATATGTAGCTATTTGTGCCTTTAACTCGTCTAGAAGAAAGATGCAGCTACCTACTCCTGTGGATCGGAGAAAAAGGGAGAGACATTTTTAACACATAGTCTCTCACCGCGGATGAAGCAAAGGTACTGAAAAGTTATTTTGACCGTTTTGAAACATATGTGATGCCCAAGACAAATACGATATTCGCTAGGTACAAGTTTCAGAAGAAAGTACAGGAGCTAGTGAGTCGTTTGAACAGTTCGTGACTGAGTTAAAACTGCTGGTAAAAGACTGTGCATATGCAGATAAAGATGAGATGGTCAGAGACCGCATCGTGTTTGGAATACATTCAGCTAAAGTGAGAGAGAAACTTTTGAATGTTGGGTCCGGGCTAACGCTGGACAAAGCTATGGACATAGCTAGATCGCATGAGATAGCCCAAGCACAGTTGAAAACCATGACCGGCGCCACGAGCAGCTCGAGTGAACAGACAGTGCACGCAGTTACATAAGAAATAGGAGCCTGCTCCGCCATTCAATAAGATCATGGCTGATCTGATCCTAACCGCCAATCCACTATCACAGAACCATCTCCTGAATCTAACAGAATTAGACACACGAAATAGGAGCAGGATCAGGCTACACGGCCCCTGGGCCCACTCTGCTACCTACAGGGCCATGGTCGATCTGAACCTAGACTCATGTCCAAATTCCTGCTCGCTCCCCGTAACCCTTCATTCCCTTTACTTCTAGGAAACTGTCTATTTCTGTTTTAAATTTATGTAATGATGTAGCTTCTACAGCTTTTTGGGGCAGCATATTCCGTGGACCTACCACCCTCTGTGAAGTAGTTCCTCCTCATCTCACTTTTGAAAGAGCAGCCCCTTATTCTAAGACTATGCCCCCTAGTTCTGGTTTCACCCATCATCGGGAACATCCTCCCCGCATCCACCCGATCCAACCCCTTCACAATCTTATATGTTTCAATAAGATCGCCTCTCATTCTTCTGAACTCCAATGAGTAGAGTCCCAATCTACTCAACCTCCCCTCATATGTCCATCCCCTCATCCCCGGGATTAACCGAGTGAACCTTCTATGTACTGACTCGAGAGCAAGTATGTCCTTTCTTAAGTATGGACACCAAAACTGTACGCAGTATTCCAGGTGCGGTCTCACCAATACCTTGTACAACTGAACCAATACCTCCCTATTTTTATATTCTATCCCCCTAGCAATGAAAGCCAGCATTCCATTGGCCGCCTTAATCACTTGCTGCACCTGCATACTAACCTTTTGAGTTTCGTGCACCAGGACCCCCAGATCCCTTTGTACTTCAGTACTTTCCAGTTTCTTGCCATTAAGATAATAACTTGCTCTACGATTTTTCCTGCCAAAGTGCATAACCTCACACTTTCCAGTATTGTATTCCATCTGCCAAATCTCTGCCCACTTACTTAGCCTGTCTATGTCCCCTTGCAGGTTTTTTATGTCCTCCTCACTCACTACTTTCCCTCCCATCTTAGTATCATCTGCAAACTTTGATATGTTACACTCGGTCCCCTCCTCCAAATTGTTAATATAGATTGTAAAGAGTTGGAGACCCAGCACTGACCCCTGCGGAACACCACTAGTTAGTGATTGCCAGTCTGAGAATGAACCATTTTTCCCAACTCTCTGCCTTCTGTTAGATAGCCAATCCTCTATCCATGCCAGAATATTACCCCCAATCCTGTGATTTTTTATCTTAAGCAATAATCTTTTGTGTGGCACCTTGTCAAATGCCTTTTGGAAGTCTAAATACACTACGTCCATTGGTTCCCCTCTATCCACCCTATATGTTACTTCCTCAAAGAACTCCAGCAAATTGGTCAAACATGACTTCCCCTTCATAAAACCATGCTGACTTTGTTCTATTAAATTATGATTATCCAAATGTCCTGTTACTGTCTCCTTAATAATGGACTCCAAAATTTTACCTACCACAGATGTTAGGCTAACCGGTCTATAGTTTCCAGCCTTCTGCCTACTGCCCTTTTTAAATAAGGGCATTACATTAGCAGTTTTCCAGTCTGCCGGGACCTTTGCCGAGTCCAGGGAGTTTTGGAAAATTATTAACAATGCATCCACAATCCCTACCGCCACTTCCCTCAAGACCCTAGGATGTAAGCCATCAGGTCCAGGTGATTTATCCGCCTTGAGTCCCATTATTTTACCGAGTACCACTTCCTTAGTGATTTTGATCGTGTTTAGCTCCTCCCCCCCTTTAGCCCCCTGTTTGTCCAGTGTTGGGATATTCTTAGTGTCTTCTACTGTAAAGACTGATATAAAATATTCATTCAGTGTTTTTGCCATCTCCATATTTCCCACCATTAATTTCCCAGTCTCATCCTCTAAGGGACCAACATTTACTTTAGCCACCCTTTTTCTTTTTTATATAACTATAAAAACTCTTACTATCTGTTTTTATATTTTTTGCTAATTTACTTTCAAAATCTATCTTCCCTTTCTTAATCAACTTTTTTGTTATTTTTTGCTGTCTTTTAAAGTTTTCCCAATCCTCTATCCTCCCACTAGATTTGGCTACCTTATATGCCCTTGTTTTTAGTTGAATACTATCCTTAATTTCTTTACTTAGCCACGGATGGCTGTCTTTTCTTTTACACCCTTTCCTTCTCAGTGGAATATATTTTTTTTGGAAGTTGTAAAATAACTCCTTAAATGTACACCACTGATCATGTATCGTCTTACCCTTTAATCTATTTTCCCAATCCACTCCACTTAATTCCACTCTCATACCTTCATAGTCTCCTTTATTCAAGCTTAGCACGCTTGTTTGAGATCCAACCTTCTCGCCCTCTAATTGAATATGGAATTCAACCATGTTATGGTCACTCATTCCAAGGGGATCCTTTACTAGGACATTTTTAATTAATCCTGTCTCGTTACACAGGACCAGATCTAAGGTTGCTTGCCCCCTGGTCGATTCAGTTACATACTGCTCAAGAAACCCATCCCTAATACGCTCAATGAACTCATCCTCAAGGCAGCCCTGCCCAATTTGATTTGTCCAATTAATATGATAGTTAAAATCCCCCAGAATTATAGATGTTCCCTTATTACAAGCCTGAACTATTTCCTGATTGATACTCCGTCCAACAGAGTTTCCATTGTTCGGAGGCCTATAGACTACACCCACTAGTGTTTTTTTCCCCCTTATTATTCCTTACCTCCACCCAAACTGTTTCATTATCCTGATCTTTTGACCCAATATCATTTCTTTGTATTACAGTGATTCCTTCCTTTATTAACATAGCCACCCCACCTCCCCTTCCTTCCTGCCTGTCCTTCCTGGTCGTTAAATAACCTGGTATGTTTAATTCCCAGGCATTATCACCCTGCAGCCATGTTTCTGTAATGGCCACAAGATCATACCCATATGTAGTTATTTGTGCCATTAACTCGTCTATTTTGTTACGAATGCTACGTGCATTCAGATAAAGAACTTTCAAATATGTTTTGTGACACTTAGTTCCTGCTTTTGCCCTTTTTATTACTTTACCTTTTACTCCATACCTTCTGCCCCTTCCTGACATGCTCTGGTTTTTAATTTCCCCACTGCTACCTAAGTCTATGACCTTCTCTGTTGTCATTTTTATTATTTGCTCTCTAGGAACCCCCCCCCCCCACTAGTTAGTTTAAAGCCCTCTCTACAGCCCTAGTTATATGATCCCCCAAGACTCTAGTCCCAGCACTGGCCAAGTGAAGCCCGTCCCAACGGAACAGCTCCCTCCTGCCCCAGTACTGGTGCCAGTGTCCCAGGAAGCAAAACCCATTTCTCCCACACCAGTCTTTGAGCCACGCATTTAACTCTCTAATTTTATTTGTCCTAGCCAAATTCGCTCGTGGCTCAGGTAATAATCCAGAGATTATTGCCCTTGAGGTTCTGTTTTTTAATTTGACCCCTAGCTGCTCATACTCCTTTAACAGAACCGGCTTCCTTGTCCTACGTTGTTTGTACCAACATGGACCACGACAACTGGATCAACCCCCTCCCACTGCAAGTTTCTTTCCAGCCCAGAGGAGATGTCCTAAACCCTGGCACCGGGTAGGCAACACAGCCTTCGGGACTCACTCTCGGCTGCAGAGAACTCTATCTATCCCCCTAATAATACTATCCCCTACCACTACAACATTTCTATTTACTCCCCCCTCTTGAATGGCCCCCCATTCCACGGTGCTGTGGCCAGGTTGCTCATCCTCCCTGCAGTCCCTGCTCCTGTCCCCACAGGGAGTAAGAACCTCAAACCTGTTGGACAAGAGCAAGGGCTGCGGCTCCTCCAGCTCTACCTCCTGGATCCCCGTACCTGCCTCACTCGTAGTCACACCGTCCTGTCCCTGACCATGGGCTACATCTGAATTACTTAACTTCATAGGTGTGACCACCTCCTGATACACAGAGTCCAGGTACTTCTCCCCCTCCCTGATGTGTCGCAGTGTCTGAAGCTCAGACTCCAGCTCATCAACACGGAGCTGGAGTTCCTGTAGCAGCAGACACTTGTCACAGACGTAATCACCGTGAGCCTCAATGGGGTTCACTGGCTCTCACATCTCGCAACAGTAACACATCACCTGCTCCATTCTATGTAATTAATTACATTTTTTATTGTTAGTTATGGACACCCTCTGCCCGATTTTAGATGCTACTATCCCCTTTAATTAATTGGATTTAAATTAAATCAATCCCTCTAGTTACACCAGTTAAATGGTTTACCAACAGTCACTCTGCACCAGAAAGGCCTTGGTACACCACAGCAACCTTAAAAACTATAAACCACAGACTTAAAGTTTTAAAACAAGAGAAATACTCCAACCAAGAGAAATACTCCAACCAATCACCTACCTGTTTTGTGGTGACATCACACCTTGAATACTTTATACCTCTCTCCTTGCCTGAGATTGGAGATTGGTACGCCTACCTGAGCCTCTGGGGCCTCTTGTAGTCGCTCTGCCGCGCTGCGCCGCTGCCGATGCCGCACTGAGACCTACCTGAGCCTCTGGGGCCTCTTGTAGTCGCGCTGCTCCGCCTCCCGCCAATGCCGCACTGAGGCCTACCTGAGCCTCTGGGGCCTCTTGTACTCGCGCTGCTCCGCCTCCCGCCACTGCCGATGCCGCACTGAGGCCTACCTGAGCCTCTGGGGCCTCTTGTAGTCACTCTGCCGCGCTGCTCCACCTCCACCCACTGCCGATGCCGCACTGAGGCCTACCTGAGCCTCTGGGGCCTCTTGTAGTCACTCTGCCGCGCTGCTCCGCCTCCACCCACTGCCGATGCTGCACTGAGGCCTACCTGAGCCTCTGGGGCCTCTTGTAGTCGCTCTGCCACGCTGCTCCGCCTCCACCCGCTGCCGATGCCGCACTGAGGCCTACCTGAGCCTCTGGGGCCTCTTGTAGTCATTCTGCCGCACTGCTCCGCCTCCACCCAATCCAATGAGTTCCTGTGGGACAAACAACATGACACAGCATTTCAGAAAATGAAAGACCTAATCACCAGAGAACCAGGACCAGTTCTTGCCTACTTTGACCCCAACAAAGAGCTCAGACTACAAGTGGATGCATCAAAGTATGGACTAGGCACAGTATTACTGCAAGAAGGAAAGCCCATCGGCTGCACTTCCAGATCTCTCTCAGGCTGAAATCAACTATGCTCAAATCGAGAAAGAGCTATATGCAATTCTGTTTGGATGTAAGCGTTTCCACCAGTACGTCTATGGCCGGCAAGTCATTGTGGAATCCGACCACAAGCCCCTCGAGTCAATCATGAGGAAACCACTAGCCGCAGCCCCACCAAGGCTACAGAGAATGATCCTTCAGCTACAGAAGTACGACTTCACAATCATTCACCGTCCAGGCAAAGACATTCCTGTCGCAGACATGCTCTCCAGAAAGTCTCTTAGCTACCAGGACAGCAACCTCAGTGAAGGCATGGGTGTGCAGGTGCACATGATGTACAACAGCTTACCTGTGAGTGACTCAAAACTGAAGGAGATTTGAGCAGGAACAGAGAAAGATGCACAACTCACACTGCTGAGCAAAGTCATACATGAAGGATGGCCTGAGGAAAGGAGGAAATGCCCTCAGTGCATATCTGAATTCCGGAACCACAGAGACTAACTGTCACAAATCAACGGAATTGTCTTCAAAGGGGAGAAAATCATCATTCCTACCAGTCTCAGAGAAGAGATGTTGACAAAAATTCATGCTGGACATATGGGCATGGAAAAATGCAAACAAAGAGCACGTGACATTATGTTTTGGCCCGGAATATGCAAACACATTGAGGACATTGTCGGAAAATGTTCCATTTGTCTAGAACGCCACCCATCAAATGTCAAAGAGCCCATGATACCTCACCGTATCCCAGACAGGCCCTGGCAGGTCGCGGCAACGGATCTGTTCACATGGAACAACGAGGACTATATAGTGACTGTTGATTACTACAGCAGATTTTTTGAACTGGACAAGCTTCACAGCACCACATCTGCAGCTGTGATCCACAAGCTAAAGGCAGCCTTTGCCAGGCATGGCATAGTAGAGACTTTAGTCTCAGACAATGGCCCCCAATACAAATGAAAAGAGTTCGAGTCATTTGCCAAGGTATGGGATTTCACACATGTCACATCAAGCCCACACTACCCTCAAAGTAATGGCCTTGCTGAAAAAACTGTCTAGATTGCAAAAACACTCATGGACAAAGCCAAAGTGGACAAAAGAGACCCCTACATCAGCCTCCTTGAGTACCGCAACACTCCGGTTGACAACTTCAAGTCACCAGCACAGCTGTTGATGAGCCGCAGACTTCACTCAATCCTTCCAAGCACCAACCAGCAGCTGCAGCCAGCGGTCATCAACTGCAAGCAAGTGCATGCAAAACGTGTACAGAGACAGCAACACCAAAAGAGATACTATGACAGGTCAGCTAGACTACTGCCGCCGCTGCACAATGGAGAATCCGTCAGAATCCAGGAGCATGACTTCTGGAAGCCAGCAGTCCTCATCCAGTCAGCTGACACTGAGCGATCGTATCACATCCGCACCCCAGAAGGACAGGTGTACCGCCGCAATCGCAGGCACCTCCTGAACACCAAGGAACAACACCGGCATTCCGACGAGAGGATCAGTTCAACAGAGTGTGATGAACAAAGCAATACACAAAACACATCATACTTACCTGAACCTAAACCTGAACCTGATTTGTTGACCGATTCAGGAGCATGCTCAGTTCCATACCACACTAGGTCGGGACGAGAGGTCAAGCCTAGAGTTATCCTTGACTTGTAAACTGTCAACTGGTGTAGGCGGATCGCTGCCCTAAAAAAAACTGTACATCGTTATTGAAACATTGAGATGTTTTCAGTGCTAGTTAAATGCTGAGTTTACTTATATGTTTATGCTACCGAGAACATTACGTAGAAGAAAGGTTTAAAAGTAATGCATAACATTTTTCTTTTAAAAGAAAGGGGATGTAACATTTGCATATTAAATTATCATTGGCCCGCAGGCATCTGTAAGGAATACCTATTATATTCACGTGATCACATGCTGAGTTGTCATTGGCCTGTAGGCATCTGTAAGGGGTCCTGACTCCATCTTGTCCCCACTACTGCTGTAAGATCAGACCTATGCTTCATAAAAGAGTTTAAACTGTAATACTCCGTTGTCCTGCAATTTATTATTTTTGTACAAAGTGTGCAAAACAAGACAACACCCTCCCCCCTTCTCCAATCACATAAAACCCACGTACAATTAAACCACAGATGTCCCCGGCACAGTCGACAGACTCCCCACAAATGAATAAACAAGTTACCAAACCCTTTTACCATCTGTCGAAATTTTGTGAGCTGGAGCCTGAGCCGATTTAAAAGTTAACACACTTCCATAGGTAGATTCCAAAGCTTTGCTTGTCACTTTGATGCACTTTAAACGACAAGCGCTTTCTCCACAAAAGCTGAATGCAATACTGCAACATTGATTTGTGAGCGGGTGGCAGGTATATTACTACAATAAATACGGCAGCTGTTCCGTACATGGGCTACAGGTTGACTCATTTGTTCCTCATTCTCCTTAAATCCAAGCTGTAACAGATGCGACCTTCAGCCTCCTGCTCAGGTAAGCACTGGAAATAATGCATTGCACCACAGATTCTGCGCTCTGCTGATGTAAATTACCAGTGCTGCCTGCGCTCTTTCTGTGGGCGGCTGTTAGCCTTGGCCAGCGCTGTTCCGAGCAGGTTTCCGGCCTACTTGAATTTCTAGGCTAATGTCTCTGGCTCCTTTATGATGGTGATTTATAACCACCCACAAGGTCACTGACCTCATCTTCTCTGGAGATCTTCCCTGCATAGCCTCCAAACTCATAGTTCCCCTACCCCACACTGTCCACTTCTACCTCCTTCCCAAGATCCTCAAACAGGACTACCCTGGTAGACCCATCATTTCAGCCTGTTCTTGCCCCACAGAACTTATTTCTTCTTATCTCAACTATATTTTTTCTCCCCTTGCCCAGTCTCTTCTGATGCCCTCTGCCACTTTAACAGTTTCCAGGCCCTAACTGTCTCCTTTTCACCATGGACACCCAGCCCCTCTACACCTCCATCACCCACCAGGACGGCCTGTGGGCCCTCCGCTTCTTCCTTGAATGGGGCCCAACTAATCCCCATCCACCACTACCCTCCTCTGCCTGGCTGAACTTATTCTTACATTGAACAACTTCTACTTTGATTCCTCTCACTTCCTCCAAATAAGAGGTGTTGCTACGGGAACCTGTATGGGTCCTGGCTATGCCTGCCTTTTTGTGGGTTATGTCGAACATTCTTTGTTTCAATCCTACTCAGGATCCCTCCCTCGCCTCTTTCTCCCAGTACATTGATGACTGTATCAGTGCCGCTTCATGCTCTTGCATCAACTTTGCTTCTAATTTCCACCCCTCCCTCGCCTCCACATGGTCCAACTTCGACTCTTCCCTTCCCTTCCTCGACTTCTCTATCTCCATTTCTGGGGATAGACTACTATAAACCCACTGACTCCCACAGCTACCTTGATTGCACTTCCTCCCACCCCACTTCCTTTAAGGACTCTATTCCATTCTCCTAGTTTCTCCGTCTCCATTGCATCTGTTCTGATGTCACCATCTTCCTCACCAGTGCTCCTGATATACCTTCCTTTTTCCCCAACCAAGCCTAGAGGAGTATAGAAAGTACAGGGTGAAATCAGAGAAGGAAATTAGGAAAGTAAAGAGAGGGAATGAAAAAATATTGGCAAGTAAAATCAAGGAAAACCCAAAAACTGCGTACAGTTCTGGTGACCACATTACAGGAAGGATGTGATTGCGTGAGAGAGGGTACAGAGGAGATTTATGAGGATGTTGCCAGGACTGGAGAATTTTAGCTATGAGGAAAGATTGGATAGGCTGGGGTTGTTTTCTTTGGAACAGAGGAGGCTGAAGGGAGACTTGATTGAGGTGTATAAAATTATGAGGGGCCTAGATAGAGTGGATAGGAAGGACCTATTTCCCTTAGCAGAGAGGACAATAACCAGGGGGCACAGATTTAAAGTAATTAGTAGAAGAATTAGTTGAAGAGAACTTTTTTCACCCAGAGGGTGATGGGGGTCTATAACTCACTGCCTGAAAGGATGGTAGAGGCAGAAACCCCAATCACATTTAAAAAGTACTTGGATATGCACTTGAAGTGCTTCAGGGCTATGGACCAAGAGCTGGAAAGTGGGATTAGGCTGGATAGCCCTTTTTTGGTCGGTACATACACAATGGGCCGAATGGCCTCCTTCTGTGCCATAGATTTCTATGATTATGAAATGCACAAAAAGCAAGAGGATAGCTAAAGAAAGAGTAGGGCCTATTAGAGACCAAAAAGGTAACCTGTGTGTTGAGGCGGAAGATGTGGATATGATTCGTAATGAATACTTTGCGTCTGTCTTCAGAAAAGAGAGGGACAATGCAGACGTTGTACTTGAGGAGGAATGTGAAATATTAAATGAGATAAACATAGTGAAAGAGGAAGTATTAATAGGTTTAGCATCTTTGAAAGTAGATAAATTGCCAGGCCTGGATGAAATGTAGCCCAGGCTGTTAAGAGAAGCAAGGCAGGAAATAGCGGAGGCTCTGACCATCATTTCCAATTTTCTCTGGCTACAGGTGTGGTGCTGGAGGACTGCTAAAGTACCATTGTTTAAAAAGGGAGAAAGGGATAGACCGAGTAATTACAGGCCAGTCAACCTAACCTCGGTGGTGGGCAAATTATTGGAAAAAATTCTGAGGGACAGTATTGAGCGTCATTTAGAAAGTCACGGATTAATCAAGGACAGTCAGCAGGGATTTGTTAAGGGAAGGTCATATCTGTCTAACTTAATTGAAATTTTTGAGGAGCTAACAAGGATGGTCAATGAGGGTAGTCTACATGGATTTTAGCAAGGCTTCTGACAAGGACCCACGTGGCAGGTTGGTCAAATAAGTAAAAGCCCATGGGATCCAAGGGAAAGTGGCAAGTTGGATCCAAAATTGATTGTGGCAGGAAGGAAAGGTTAATGGTCGCCGGATGTTTTTGTGGCTGGAAGGCTGTTCTGCAGGGCTCAGCACTAGGTCCCTTGCTTTTTGCATTATAAATCAATGATTTAGACTTCAATGTAGGGGGCATGATTAAGAAGTTTGCAGATGATACAAAAATTGGCCGTGTGGTTGATAGTGAGGAAGAAAGCTGTAGACTGCAGGAAGATATCAATGGATGGGTCAGGTGGGCAAAAAAGTGGCAAATGGAATTCAATCCAGAGAAGCGTGTGGTAATGCATTTGGGGAGGGCTAACAAGGCAAGTGAATATGCAATAAATGGTAGGATACTGAGAAGTGTAGAGGAAAAGAGGGACCTTGGAGTGCATGTCCACAGATCCCTGAAAGTAGCAGGACAGGCAGATGGGATACTTTTCTTTATTAGCTGAGGAATAGAATATAAGTGCAGGGGGGTTATGCTTGAACTGTATAAAACATTATTTAGGCCACAGCTAGAGTACTGTGTACAGTTCTGGTCACCGCATTACAGGAAGGATGTGATTGCAGTAGAGAGGGTACAGGGAAGATTTACGAGGATGTTGCCAGGACTGGAGAATTTTAGCTATAGGGAAAGATTGGATAGGCTGGGGTTGTTTTCTTTGGAACAGTGGAGGCTGAAGGGAGACTTAATTGAGGTGTATAAAATTATGAGGGGCCTAGATAGAGTGGATAGGAAGCACCTATTTCCCTTAGCAGCGAGGTCAGTAACTAGGGACATAGATTTAAAGTAATTGGTAGAAGGATTAGAGGGGAACTTTTTTCACCCAGAAGGTGGTGGGGGTCTGGAACACACTGCCTGAAAGGGTGGTAGAAGATAAAACCATCATTGCATTTAAAAAGTACTTGGATATGCGCTTGAAGTGCCTTATCCTACAGGGCTACGGACCAAGAACTGGAAAGTGGGATCAGGCTGGATAGCTCTTTTTCGCCCAGCACAGACACGATGGGCCGCATGGCCACCTTCTGTGCCGTAAATTTCTATGATTCCCCTCCACCATGATTGACAATGTCTTCGACTGTGTCCGTCCCATTTCCTGCACTTCTGCTTTCACCCCTTTCCCCCTCTCTCAGAATCACAATAGGGTTTCCCTTGTCCTCACCTTCGACCCTGCCAGCATCTACATTCAACAATCATTTTCTGCCACCTCCAACGTAATGCCACCACCAAACACATCTTCCCCTCCCCTTTCAGCATTCCAAAGGGACTGGTCCCTCTGCAACACCCTGTTCCACTCTTCCATCACCCCCAACTAGGGTTGCGAAGGGGTGGAAAGTTTCCGGGAAATTTCCAGAAATTTTCCACGGGAAGTTTAGCTTGGGAATTTTGGGAATTTTGCCCAAAAAAGCACATGCTAGCATAATATTGGTTTTTTTCATATTTCTTTCATTTTTTTTCACAGAGCCTCTCTTAAAATTACTAACAGAGATGGAACTTAATTACTAAGGAATTTCTTAATTAATATATGTTTATCTTCTTACTTGGCTTCTTTTAATAATTACAAGTTTTGTGTGTGACTGTGAAAAAATGTGTCCTGATTGGGTGGATGAGCAATTAGCTCCCTCTATTGGTGATGTAGCATCGTACATGCACAAGTCATGCTTCCATCACATGGAGCATCAGGAAAAATGTACTCACCCTATTGCAATCGTGCTGATCGACTGCAGTTCAACACAGAGATGAATGCCCTTTATTTCTCTGCATAGAACAATGCCACATTTACCATTGGATGTGTGGAAGCATTTTACCCCAGGCATCAAAGATGGAAAGACTGTGTACATGTGCAAACACTGTACAAAGCCATATGTAAAGAATGCCACAAAGATGCAGCAGCATTTATCCAAATGCAACAACTTCACTCAAAACTCTCAGCAGTCAGCCCAGAGTTCCTCTGCTTCCATTCAAGAAGATGATGGTTCTCATTCAGCATCAGGCTCCTTATCATCAGCAACTCCTGGCCCACTTGGAAGGTTCTTTGATACAATGGATAACCATAGCCAGAAGAATGCAGATGAGTGCCTTGCCCAAGCTGTATATGTGACAGGCTCACCCCTCACGCTCACAGCCAATGTGTACTGGAAGAGATTTTTTAATGTTATTCGCCCGGCATACTGTCCTCCCACCAGACATGCTTTGTCTACTTATTTGCTGGAGGCTGAGTATAACAGAGCCCAAGGAAAGCTCAAAGAAACGATAGAGATGGCAGACTGTGTTGCAGTTATCACGGATGGGTGGTCAAATGTACGAGGGGAGGGCATCATAAACTACATCATCTCCACTCCTCTCCCAGTGTTCTTCAAGAGCACAGACACGAAGGACAACAGACACACAGGCACATACATTGCTGATGAGCTGAAAGCGATCATCAACGATCTTGGATCACAAAACGTCTTTGCTGTAGTTACTGACTGCTGCGAATATGAAGGCTGCTTGGGCTCAAGTGGAGGAGGCCTACCCTCATATTACGTCTATTGGGTGCGCATCTCATGGGCTCAACCTGCTCCTCAAGGACATCATGGGTTTGAGAACCATGGAAACACTGTACAAGAGAGCCAAGCAAGTTGTTAAGTATGTCAGGGGAAACCAGGTAGTTGCAACAACCTACAACTCCAAGCAAATGACAAAGAACAAGAACACCACACAGAAGCTGCCCAGCAACACTAGATGGGTGGCGTTGTCATAATGTACAACAGGCTTCTGGAGGGTAAGGAGTCGTTGCAAGAAATGGCAATATCCCAGTCTGGGGATATGGAAACCACCATCAAGAAAATACTGCTGGATGATGTGTTTTGGGAGAGAGTGGTTAGCAGCCTTAAACTACTCTCGCCAGTAGCATCTGCAATTGCTCAGATTGAAGGAGATGACGCTATCTTGTCAGATGTTCTCAGGCTTTTTGCTGATTTAAAAGAACAAATCAGCATTGTCCTACCCACATCCCTGCTGCTCAAAGCAGAGGAGAAGGCAATTGTTCAATTCATACAGACGCGTCAAGAATTTTGTGTCAAGCCGATTCATGCTGCAGCATACATGCTGGACCCAAAGCATGTTGAGAGACCAATATTTTCTGGAGAACAGATCAACAGCACTTAGTGTGATTTCTATCCTCTCACGCCACCTCAAACTGGACGTGGGCAAAGTTCTGGGAAGTCTGGCAAAGTTCTCTACCAAGCAAGGTCTTTGGAATGGTGACGGGATATGGGAATCATGCAAGCATATCGGTGCACATACCTGGTGGAAGGGACTTTGTGCATCTGAGGCCCTGTCACCCATTGCATCGGTGATACTCCAAATCCCACCTTCATCAGCGGCCTCTGAACGAAACTGGTCACTTTTTGGGAATACGCATACAAAGGTGCGTAACAGGCTGACTAACGAGAGAGTGGAGAAACTGGTGGCTATCCGGGCGAACCTACAACTTATTGAGCCAGATACAGAAGTGTCCACCACACAGCTAGACAGTGACACAGAGGAGGAAATGGACACGTCAGAGCCAGAGTCAGAGAATCAGGAGGAGCAATGATGAGTAGAAGACTCAAAGGGACAAAATAAGGACAAATTACAGGTTAAATAAGCTGATGCTCTTTTTATTTTATTTTAAATGGTTCTTTTTTGTGGAGGTTCTGTAAAGTTCAAAATTATAACCTAAATAAAGTTTTGAAAGCCTGTTTTTATTCGTATGGAACAGTATGTCTATTTTGATGAGAAAGATATTATAAAGGTCAGAGACAAAAAAAAATCAGTGTGCAAAAAAACTCAAAATTCCCATGGAAAGTTTCCTCTTTTAAAAATTCCCGGAATTTTGCAACCCTACCCCCAACACCTTCCCATGGCTTGCCATTATAATTCTCCGTCGCACTCCCACTCTGACCTCTCTGTCCTCAGCCTCCTACATTGTTCTAATGAAGCTCGGGGAACAGCATATCACTTATCAATTAACCACTTTACAACCTTCTGGACTCAACACTGAGTTCAACAATTTCAGATCATAACCACAGCTCCCTTTTTTCAAGACAGCAGGTGTTGGGAATGATTCTGCTGTTGCCATTTACAGTTCCTCTCGACCCATCATTTGTTTCTTTACTTGTCCCATTACCTCCCCCTTTGGCCTTGCACCATCATCCCTTGTGTCATTTAATCACTCCTGCCTTGCACCTGTGACAGACTTTTCCTTTTGTTCTTTCCTCCCCTCTCTACTCCTGTCCCCCTTTAACCCGTCTGACGAAAGGTCACCGACCTGAAACTTTAACTCTGTTTCTCTCTCCATAGATGCTGCCTAACCTGCTGAGTATTTATAGCATTTTCTGTTTATGTTTCACAGATAAAGAATATTGATTCTACCCTAATCCAGAGAAACTAAACCTGCAGTAAAACACATTTAAAGTGACTTGCCACATTTCATACAAGTCTCTCTTTTTAATAAGATATCCATCACACCCATTTTAATGGAAATTGTACTTCAACCCCGATGTGGCTTGATTTTATTTTTGCACATTTGAAATTATGAAATTGTTGACTATACCTGTGGTGCAAATTTTTAAGTATGACCTTTGTTTTGTAAATATGACTTTCGAATAAAAAGAATGATATGTTTTAAAATTGAGTTCATTTAGCTGTGGCTGAGACAGAGTACTTTTGTCAGTGTCTAGAGAGAAAGAAAATGAGCTTTTTGTTCAAAATAATGAGCTGTTTGGAAAAAGCTATTGGTTTTACGGGAAGGTGGCCAGTTTTTGTTTTCACGTTACTACCCGATCAAAACTATTCAGATGAAGTTTGTTGGTTATATCGTTGTGCCTTTGAAATTCTAATATATGCCAATTTACAGATTATAACACGTTGCGAATTAATTTTAGGTGTCTTGAGCAAATGACTTAACAGACAACCAAGAATCTACCATTCACATCTTGGGTGTTCTAAATGATCAGTATTCGAGTTGCTATAGAAAAATAATCTGTTCGTCAAAGAAACCTTGCATCCAAAGAAAGACAAGCCTATATGTGGGCAGCATTCCTATGATTGTCAGCTTGCTGCATTGATTGCTCGTTTCCAACAGAGGTAGCCTAGAAGTGTTCTGTAGTGTTAATTGTCCATTAACCATTTTGCCAAAAGTTATTGGAAATGAATTCTAAAGATTCAGCACTTCCATTGTTTAAAAAAACTGTTTATGCAGCAAGTCAACATCTGTACTGGTAGTTGTTTTGCTGTGTGCTTCTGCTGTATAATTAAGCTGCTTATCAAAAAAGTTCAATAGCTAGTTTCAGCATAAATGCAACAGGCTGACTGTTATATTTACTGCCTTTGAGTGATGGACACATTACCTTGGTGCATAATACGATGGAAGAAGGGGAATTTTTAATCCTGCAACATGCTGTTCCATTCATGTGCCAAAGTTTGTAGGGGACAGTGGTCTCCTTGTCAAAACTGTCTTTTTGCTGTGAACATGAAGTTAAAAGTGTTGGGAGTGAGGCAGAAATGTAACACTGTCCATTCCAAACAACCCGACAAACACTTTTTGGTTAGAGTTGTCATTTTGTTTGCAAACTGTTTTTCCCCTATAAGAACATAAGAAATAGGAGCAGGAGTAGGCCACTCGAGCCTGCTCCGCCATTCAACAAGATCATGGTTGATCTGATCCTAACCGCCAATCCACTATCACAGAACCATCTCCTGAATCTAACAGAATTAGACACACGAAATAGGAGCAGGATCAGGCTACACGGCCCCTGGGCCCGCTCCGCTACCCACAGGGCCATGACCGATCCGCACCTAGACTCATGTCCAAATTCCTGCCCGCTCCCCGTAACCCTTAATTCCCTTTACTTCTAGGAAACTGTCTATTTGTTTTAAATTTATGTAATGATGTAGCTTCTACAGCTTTTTGGGGCAGCATATTCCATGGACCTACCACCCTCTGAGTGAAGTAGTTCCTCCTCATCTCAGTTTTGAAAGAGCAGCCCCTTATTCTAAGACTATGCCCCCTAGTTCTGGTTTCACCCATCATCGGGAACATCCTCCCCGCATCCACCCGATCCAACCCCTTCACAATCTTATATGTTTCAATAAGATCGCCTCTCATTCTTCTGAACTCCAATGAGTAGAGTCCCAATCTACTCAACCTCTCCTCATATGTCCATCCCCTCATCCCCGGGATTAACCGAGTGAACCTTCTTTGTACTGACTCGAGAGCAAGTACGTCCTTTCTTAAGTATGGACAACAAAACTGTACGCAGTATTCCAGGTGCGGTCTCACCAATACCTTGTACAACTGAAGCAATACCTCCCTATTTTTATATTCTATCCCCCTAGCAATGAAAGCCAACATTCCATTGGCCTTCTTAATCACTTGCTGCACCTGCATACTAACCTTTTGAGTTTCGTGCACCAGGACCCCCAGATCCCTTTGTACTTCAGTACTTTCCAGTTTCTTGCCATTAAGATAATAACTTGCTCTACGATTTTTCCTGCCAAAGTGCATAACCTCACACTTTCCAGTATTGTATTCCATCTGCCAAATCTCTGCCCACTTACTTAGCCTGTCTATGTCCCCTTGCAGTTTTTTTATGTCCTCCTCACTCACTACTTTCCCTCCCATCTTAGTATCATCTGCAAACTTTGATATGTTACACTCGGTCCCCTCCTCCAAATTGTTAATATAGATTGTAAAGAGCTGGGGACCCAGCACTGACCCCTGCGGAACACCACTAGTTAGTGATTGCCAGTCTGAGAATGAACCATTTATCCCAACTCTCTGCCTTCTGCTAGATAGCCAATCCTCTATCCATGCCAGAATATTACCCCCAATCCCGTGATTTTTTTATCTTAAGCAATAATCTTTTGTGTGGCATCTTGTCAAATGCCTTTTGGAAGTCTAAATACACTACGTCCACTGGTTCCCCTTTATCCACCCTATATGTTACTTCCTCAAAGAACTCCAGCAAATTTGTCAAACATGACTTCCCCTTCATAAAACCATGCTGACTTTGTCCTATTAAATTATGATTATCCAAATGTCCTGTTACTGTCTCCTTAATAATGGACTCCAAAATTTTACCTACCACAGATGTTAGGCTAACCGGTCTATAGTTTCCAGCCTTCTGCCTACTGCCCTTTTTAAATAAGGGTGTTACATTAGCAGTTTTCCAGTCTGCCGGGACCTTTGCCGAGTCCAGCGAGTTTTGGAAAATTATTACCAATGCATCCACAATCCCTACCGCCACTTCCCTCAAGACCCTAGTGTGTAAGCCATCAGGTCCAGGTGATTTATCCGCCTTGAGTCCCATTATATTACCGAGTACCACTTCCTTAGTGATTTTGATCATGTTTAGCTCCTCCCCCCCTTTAGCCCCCTGTTTGTCCAGTGTTGGGATATTCTTAGTGTCTTCTACTGTAAAGACTGATACAAAATATTCATTGTATTTTTGCCATCTCCATATTTCCCACCATTAATTTCCCGGTCTCATGCTCTAAGAGACCAACATTTACTTTAGCCACCCTTTTTCTTTTTATATAACTATAAAAACTCTTACTATCTATTTTTATATTTTTTGCTAATTTACTTTCAAAATCTATCTTCCCTTTCTTAATCTTTTTGTTATTTTTTGCTGTCTTTTAAAGTTTTCCCAATCCTCTATCCTCCCACTAGATTTGGCTACCTTATATGCCCTTGTTTTTAGTCGAATACTATCTTTAATTTCTTAGCCATGGATGGCTGTCTTTTCTTTTACACCCTTTTCTTAGTGGAATATATATTTTTTGGAAGTTGTAAAATAACTCCTTAAATGTACACCACTGATCATGTATCGTCTTACCCTTTAATCTATTTTCCCAATCCACTCTACTCAATTCTGCTCTCATACCTTCATAGTCTCCTTTATTCAAGCTTAGCATGCTTGTTTGAGATCCAACCTTCTCACCCTCTAATTGAATATGGAATTCAACCATGTTATGGTCACTCATTCCAAGGGGATCCTTTACTAGGACATTTTTAATTAATCCTGTCTCGTTACACAGGACCAGATCTAAGGTTGCTTGCCCCCTGGTCGGTTCAGTTACATACTGCTCAAGAAACCCATCCCTAATACACTCAATGAACTCATCCTCAAGGCAGCCCTGCCCAATTTGATTTGTCCAATTAATATGATAGTTAAAATCCCCCATAATTATAGATGTTCCCTTATTACAAGCCTCAACTATTTCCTGATTGATACTCCGTCCAACAGAGTTGCCACTGTTCGGAGGCCTATAGACTATGCCCACTAGTGTTTTTTTCCCCTTCCTTACCTCCACCCAAACTGTTTCATTATCCTGATCTTTTGACCCAATATCATTTCTCTGTATTAGTGATTCCTTCCTTTATTAACATAGCCACCCCACCTCCCCTTTCTTCCTGCCTGTCCTTCCTGATCGTTAAATAACCTGGTATGTTTAATTCCCAGGCATTGTCACCCTGCAGCCATGTTTCTGTAATGGCCACAAGATCATACCCATATGTAGCTATTTGTGCCATTAACTCATCTATCTTGTTACGAATGCTACGTTCATTCAGATAGAGAACTTTCAAATATGTTTTGTGACACTTAGTTCCTGCTTTTGCCCTTTTTATTACTTTACCTTTTACTCCATACCTTCTGCCCCTTCCTGACACACTCTGGTTTTTAATTTCCCCACTGCTACCTACGTCTATGACCTTCTCTGTTGTCATTTTTATTATTTGCTCTCTAGGAACCTCCCCCCCACTAGTTAGTTGAAAGCCCTCTCTACAGCCCTAGTTATATGATCCGCCAGGACTCTAGTCCCAGCACTGGCCAAGTGAAGCCCGTCCCAATGGAACAGCTCCCTCCTGCCCCAGTACTGGTGCCAGTGTCCCAGGAAGCAAAACCCATTTCTCCCACACCAGTCTCCTACCCATAGGGGTAGTACATCAGTCTCAGCAGTAGGTCCTGAGTATAATGCTCAGAAAAAGCTGTTTTTTTGTTGGAGATTGTTTTGTATGTCCTCATTTTCCCCCATTGCAGCAATTGAAAATATTTTGTCAGGAATTTCCGCATCCCATCTGCTGCTGAAACCCCTATCCATACTTCTGTCACCTCGAGACTTGACTATTTCAATGCTCCCCTCGCTGGCCTCCTCTCTTCAACCCTCCTCTCTTCAACCCTCCATAAGCTTAAGCTCATTCAAAACTCTGCGGCCCGTATCCTTACCCGCACAAAGTCCTGCTCATCCATCACCCCTGTGCTCACTGACACTATAGTGGCTCCTGATCCATCAATGCCTCCACATTTAAAATTCTTATTCTTGTGTTCAATTGCCTTCATGGCCTCACCCATCCCTATCTGTGTAACCTCTTCCAACCCTACAACCCTCCGAGTACTTTCTGTTCCTTCAACTCCAGCTTATTGCTCGTGCCCAACAACTCTGCCCCATCATCGGTGGCGATGCTTTCAGCCATCTAGGCCAGAAACTCTTAAATTCCCTCATTTAAATCTCTCCACCTCTCCTCTTTAAGAGCCTCCTTAAAACCTATCTCTTTAGTCACCTCTCCAGTATCTCCTTCTTTGACAATGTGTCAATTATTATCGGATTACACATCTGTGAAGCACCTTGGGACATTTTCCTGCATTAAAGGCACTATATAAATGCAAGTACAAGTAGTTGGAAACTTAATTTCTGCCACACTACTGGCGAAGTTACGGTGGAGTAGCGAGAGCAACGCCAAGGAAATTCCTGGCCTTTGATACTTTTTGATCAAAATGTTTGCTCATTTTTCACAAGATAATTAGGGATGAGGAAGACCATTCAGCCCATTTAATGCATCTATCAACGGCATCCATTGCTTCTTAAATGATTTCAGGACTTTTTGCTCCACTACTGTTCCTGGACATTTTTCAACACGTTGATCACTTTGTGTGAAGAAGAATTTCTTGACATTAGTCCTAAAATCACCTTTTCATTAGTTTGAACCTGCATCCCCATGTTCTACCCCAGTAATAGTCTGGGTTAACTTCTATTATATTCTTAACAAACATGTGCACCACTATAACATCGCCTCTCAGATACCTTCTTTCTAGGCTGAAAAGCACAACTTTCTTCCGTATTTCCTCATAACTCAGACCCCTGACATTGAAGGATCAGCTTTATGACTCTTCCCTGCACCACCACCAGCACTTGAATGTGTCTTGTTTCTTGATGACTAAACCTGGACATAGTATTCAAGGTATGGTTTAACCAGAGCACTATAAACTTTGATCACTGCCTCCTACGACTTGTACTCAAGTGTTTTGGCCTGTAGTTGAACATTCTGTTGGCTTTGTTGATTGCTCTGCATTGGTTGGACATGTTTTAGCATAAGAACATAAGAATTAGGAGTGGGGTAGGCCATATGGCCCCTCGAGCCTGCTCCGTCATTCAATAAGATCATGGCTGATCTTCGACCTCAACATCGGGAATGGTAGCATAGTGGTTATGTTACTGGACTAGTAATCCAGAGGCCTGGACTAATGACCCAGAGACGTGAGTTCAAATCCACAGCAGTTGGGGAATTTAAATTCAGTTAATTAAAAATAAATCTGGAATAAAAAGCTAGTATCAGTAATGGTGAACATGAAACTATTGAATTGTCGTAAAAACCCATCTGGTTCACGAATGTCCTTTAGGGAAGGAAATCTGCCATCCTGTCTGGCCTATATGTGACTCCAGACCCACTGTAATGTGGTTGACTCTTAACTGTCCTCTGAAATGGCCTAGCAAACCACTCAGTTGTAACAAACTGCTACGAAAAACAATGGCCCAGAAATTCAGGTCGGGGGCTTCCCGCGGGTGCAAGCCCCCGACCTACACTTACCTTGCGCGCCGGCAGTTGAGCTGTAGGGCCCCGTGGAATTCCGCTCCGGGGCCTGGCTCAGCTGCCAGCGCGCTGTGCTTGCGTGTCCCAGGGGCGTAGTTAGTGCGATGCGTCCCCTGGGATCACGTGAACCATGGGCAGCCAATCGGAGGAGGGAAAAGCCCATTCATAAGATTGACAGGAAGACCTGTCTAAACTTATGAATACTACGGGCCTCAAAATAGCATTAAACCTTCAAATAATATTTTTTTTAAATCACACTTTTTCAATAAACTACAAATTACATTAAATAACTTTTAAACAATTTAAATTTTTGAAAAAAATAATTTTATAAAAAAACAGGGCTAAAAATAAACTTACCTTGCTTTAAAGTATTTAAAAATAATAAAACTGTGGAAAAAATGTTTTCATTTTAATTAATTGACCACTTACCTTGTAAAAAGCAGGCCTTATGCCTGCTTTTTAAATGTGTAAATCCTACAGGCTTAACCTCGCGTGAAAACCTGCAAAAAAAACCTAAGTTCAAAGCGCACGCGCAGCCTCCCCTGCGTGCGCGTTCGACCTCTGAACCCCTTCGTTCAGAGGATCGGAAGTGCCGGTTTCCCACGCATGTGCAGTGCATGCAGGAAACCCACACTTCCATTCGGCCTACGGGTGAGTACCCCGTGCGTACTCACCCGTGGAGAGCCAAATTTCTGGGCCAATAATAAGAATAAAACCGGAGGGACCACCCAGCATCAACCTTGGCACCGGCTACAGACATGACAACTGCACACCCAGCCCGTCGACCCTGCAAAGTCCCCCTCACCAACATCTGGGGACTTGTGCCAAAATTGGGAGAGCTTGTTGCCCACTCACTTAACCTGTCTCTCTCCCTTTGCAGGCTCTTTGTGTTCTCCTCAGAACTTGGTTTCCCACCTAGCTTTGTATCATCAGCAAACTTGGATACATTGCACTTGGTCCCTTCATCTAAGTCATTAACATAGATTGTAAATAGCTCAGGCCCAAGCACTGATCCTTGCGGCACCTCACTAGTTACAGCCTACCAACTGGAAAATGACCCGTTTATCTCTGCTCTGTTTTCTGTCCATTAACCAATCCTCTCTCCGTGCTAATATATTACCCCCAACTCCATGAGTCTTTATCTTGCGTAGCACCTTATCGAATGCCTTTTGGAAATCCAAATATACTACATCCACTGGTACACCTTTATCTACCCTGCTAGTTACATCCTCAAAAACTGTAATAAATTTGTTAAACATAATTTCCCTTTCATAGAGCCAGGTTTTTTTTAAATTTGTTTACGGTATCAGGGCACTGCTGGCAATGCCAGTATTTATTGCCCATCCCTAGTTACCCTTGAGAAGGTGGTGGTGAGCCGCCTTCTTCAACCGCTGCAGTCCGTGTGGTGATAGTAATCCCACAGTGCTGTTAGGGAGGGAGTTCCAGGATTTTGACCCAGCGACGATGAAGGATCGGCGATATACTTCTAAGTCAGGATGGTGTGTGACTTGGAGGTTGTGGTGTTCCCATGTGCCTGCTGCCCTTGTCCTTCTAGGTGGAATAGGCCGCAGGTTTGGGAGATGCTGCCCAAGAAGCCTTAGTGAGTTGCTGCAGTGCATCTTATAGATGGTATACACTGCAGCCACGGTACGCCGGTGGTGGAGGGAGTGAATGTTTAAGGTGGTGGATGGGATACCAATCAAGCGGGCTGCTTTGTCCTGGATGGTGTTGAGCTTCTTGAGTGTTGTTGGAGCTGTACTCATCCAGGCAAGTGGAGAGTATTCCATCACACTCCTTACTTGTGCCTTGTAGATGGTGGAAAGGCTTTGGGGAGTGAGGAGGTGAGACACTCGCCGCAGAATACCTAGTCTCTGACCTGCTCATGTTGCCACAGTATTTATGTGGCTGGTCCAGTTAGATTTCTGGTTAATGGTGACCCCCAGAATGCTGATAGTGGGGGATTCAGCGATGGTAATGCCATTGAATGTCAAGGGGAGGTGGTTACACTCTCGCTTATTGGAGATAATCATTGCCTGGCACTTCTGTGGCGCGAATGTTACCTGCCAATTATCAGCCCAAGCCTCAACGTCGTCCAGGTCTTGTTGCATGCGGGCATGGACTGCTTCATTGTCTGTGGAGTTGTGAATGGTGCTGAACACTGTGCAGTCATCAGCGAACATCCCCATTTCTGACCTTATGCTGGAGGGAAGGTCATTGCTGAAGCAGCTGAAGATGGTTGGGCCTAGGACACTGCCCTGAGGAACTCCTGCAGCGATGTCCTGGGGCTGTGATGATTGACCTTCAACCACCACAACCATCTTCCTTTGTGCTAGGTATGACTCCAGCCAGTGGAGCGTTTTCCCCCTGATTCCCATTGACTTCAGCTTTACTAGGGCTCCTTGATGCGAGACTCGGTCAAATGCTGCCTTGATGTCAAGGGCAGTCACTCTCACCTCACCTCTGGAATTCAGCTCCTTTGTCCATGTTTGGACCAAGGCTGTAATGAGGTCAGGAGCTGAGTGGTCTTGGCGCAACCCAAACAGGGCATCAGTGAGCAGGTTATTGGTGACTCTGCCTAATCATGTTGGGGCAGATTTTGCAGTGGGTATGACAGCGTACTCTGAGAGTACGCCATCATACCGACTTTGGAATAGATCGCAAGTTCGAGATTTTGCTAGGGAAATACTCATTGCTGGCGCAAATTTGGGCTAATTGCCAAACAACTGCCCAGCAATTACGTTCGAAAATTTTACAGTTAGAGAAAGCAGGCACAAGAGCCTTTTTCATTGTGAAAGGAACCCACTTGTATTGAACGATAGCAAAATACTGCGGATGCTGGAAATCCGAAATAATAACAGAAAATGCTGGAAAAACTCAGCAGGCCAGGCAACATCCGTGGAGAGAGAAAGAGTCAACGTTTCAGGTTGAAACCCTTTGTCAGGACTCTTGTATTGAACATTGAGAGCAAGCAGCGGATATAGTTGTAAGCAATAGAACTTTTACCCTAAAATGTGCAAAATCTGCAAATTGTTCAGTAAGTTTCAATAAAATTGAAATGACACTTTTACCAGAAAACCACCCAGAAAAACAAACTACTTGTACCGAACACACACTGCTTTTATCAGTATTCACCAACAAGCCTTATCATATTCCAGTGTCTCATATACTGTTGGCAGACCGAGGGCTTTAATGTACACATGGAATGTTTAATTATGTTTATTGCACATATACCAAATATCCACACATTTTATAGAACTAAATAAATATCTATGTGCGAGAAAGCAGACATTGTGACAAGTATATTATATGTGAATTTCATACTGATTAGATGGGAAAACACAACTATTTTTTGGTTTAGTTGGCAAATGTTACAGTACATAATCCACTTTTCTGCACCCACTCTCACCGAAGCCTGTTTTGTTTCCGAAAACCTAGTGGGAGTTTTTTGGCTATGACCTTATACAGATATTGCATTTCAAAAATCAACATGAGAGCGACGGACCTGGGTGAGGAGCCGCGGCAAGGCGAGTTTAAAAGCGGCGGATTCAGCAAGGCCCGACCAGAGCGATGGACCTGGGTGAGGAGCGAGGAGCGGCGGCAGTGAGCGAGGCCCGACCAGAGTGACGGACCTGGGTGAGGAGCTAAAAGCGGCGGCAGTGAGCGAGGCCCGACCAGAGCGACGGACCTGGGTGAGGAGCGGCGGCAGTGAGCGAGGCTTACCAATTCAGCAGCGGGGGAGGGAGGTAAAAAGTAATCAAAGTGTGACGTCACCAGGAAGCAGGTAAGTGATTGGTTGGTATTTCTCTCTTTTTAAACTTTAACTCTGGTTTATAGTCGCTAAGGTCTCTCTAGTGTAGCGGAGACTGTTGGTAAACCATTTAACTGTACTGTAATTAGTAGGATTGATTGATTTAATTTAATTTCAATTAATTAAAGGGTAAGTCATGGCAAGATAGCCCGGCCACATGGTATGTTCCTCCTGCAATATGTGGGAACTCAGGGACACTTCCTATGTCCCTGACAACTACATGTGCAGGAAGTGCATCCAGCTGCAGCTGCTGACAGACCATATTGCGGCGCTGGAGCTGCAATTGGATGCATACTGGAGCGCTCACGATGCTAGGGACGTCATGAATAGCACGTTTACAGAGTTGGACACACCGCAGGTAGAGGTTGGACAGGAAGAAAGGGAATGGGTGACCAACAGGCAGAGTACTAGGCACAGGCAGGTAGTGCAGGGGTCCCCTGTGGTCATCCCCCTCTCAAACAGATACACCACTTTGAGTGCTGTTCGGGGGATGGCTCATCAGAGGAAAGCAGCAGCAGCCAACTTCCTGGCACCAGGGGTTGCTCTGCTGCACAGCACGGGAGGAAAAAGAGGGGTAGAGCTATAGTAATAGGGGATTCTATTGTAAGGGGAATAGATAGGCATTTCTGCAGTCGCAAACGAGACTCCAGGATGGTGTGTTGCCTCCCTGGTGCAAGGGTCAAGGATGTCTCAGAGCGGCTGCAGAACATCTTCGAAGCGGAGGGTGAACAGCCAGTTGTCGTGGTGCATATAGGCACCAACGATATAGGTAAAAAGCGGGATGAGGTCCTAAAAGCGGAATATAGGGAGTTAGGAGGTAAATTTAAAAATAGGACCTCAAAGGTAGTAATCTCAGTATTGCTACCAGTGCCACGTCCTAGTCAGAGTAGAAATAGAAGGATATTTCCGATGAATATGTGGCTAGAGGAATGGTGCAACAGGGAGGGATTCAAGTTCCTGGGACATTGGAACCGGTTCTGGGGGAGGTGGGACCAGTTCAAACCGGACGGTTTGCACCTGGGCAGGGCTGGAACCGATGTCCTAGGGGGATTGTTTGCTAGTGCTCTGGCGGAGGGTTTAAACTAAAATGGCAGGGGGTTGGGAACCTGAGCAGGGAGACAGAGGAAAGGGAAACAAGGATAAAAGCAAAAGATAGGAAGGAGAAAAACAAAAGTGGCAGTCAGAGAAATCAACGGTTTAAATCAAACGTGGCCACAGTAAATAATTCGAATAGGTCTAAGAACGTTAAAAAAACAAGCCTGAAGGCTTTGTGTCTTAATGCGAGGAGCATTCGTAATAAGGTGGATGAATTGGCTGCGCAAATAGAGGTAAACGAATATGATTTGATTGGGATTACGGAAACATGGCTCAAGGATGACCAAGGCTGGGAACTCAACATCCAGGGGTATTCGATATTCAGGAAAGATAGGCAAAAAGGAAAGGGAGGTGGGGTAGCATTACTGGTTAAAGAAGGGATTAACACAATTGTAAGGAAGGATATTAGCTCTGATGATGTGGAATCTGTATGGGTAGAATTGAGAAATACTAAGGGGCAGAAAATATTAGTGGGAGTGGTATATAGACCTCCAAACAGTAAGGCGGAGGTTGGGGATGGCATTAAAAGGGAAATTAAAGAAGCATGCAATAAGGGCACAGCAGTCATCATGGGTGACTTTAATCTACATACAGATTGGGCTAACCAAATCAGTAATAATACTGTGGAGGAGGAATTCCTGGAGTGTTTACGGGATGGTTTCCTGGACCAATATGTCGGAACCAACCAGAGATCAGGCCATCTTAGACTGGGTATTATGTAACGAGAAAGGATTAATTAGCAATCTTGTTCTACAAGGCCCCTTGGGTCAGAGCAATCATAATATGATCGAATTCTTCATTAAGATAGAGAATGAAGTAGTTGACTCAGAGACTAGGGTCCTAAATTTAAATGAAGGAAACTACAATGGTCTGAGGAGCGAGTTGGGTCGGATTGATTGGGGAATGTCACTCAAAGGGTTAACGGTGGATAGGCAAGGCAAACATTCAAAGACCGAATGGATGAACTACAGAATTTGTTCATCCCAGTTTGGCATAAAAATAAAACAAAAAAGGTGACTCAACCGTGGCTAACAAGGGAAATTAGGGATAGCATAAGATCCAAGGAGAGGACATATAAATTGGCCAGAAAAGCAATAATCCTGAAGATTGGGAGCAGTTTAGGATTCAACAAAGGAGGACAAAGGGATTAATTAAGAAGGAGAAAATAGAATATGAGAATAAGCTTTCAGGGAACATAAAAACTGACTGTAAAAGCTTTTATAGATATGTGAAGAGAAAAAGATTGGTGAAGTCAAGCATATGTCCCTTGCAGTCAGAATCAGGGGAATTTATAATGGGGAACAAAGAAATGGCTGACCAACTAAATACATATTTTGGTTCTGTCTTCACAAAGGAGGACACAAATAACCTCCCAGAGATGCCGGGGAACATAGGGTCTGATGAAAGGGTGGAACTGAAAGAAATCAGTATTTGTAGGGAAATGGTGTTAGGAAAATTGATGGGACTGAAGGCCAATAAATCCCCAGGGCCTGATAATCTGCATCCTAGGGTACTTAAGGAAGTGGCCCTAGAAATAGTAGATGCATTGCTGGTCATCTTCCAGAACTCGATAGACTCTGGAACAGTACCCATGGATTGGAGGGTAGCTAATGTTACCCCAACGATTCAAAAAAGGTGGTATAGAAAAACCGGGAAATTATAGACTGGTAAGCCTGACATTGGTAGTGGGGAAAATGCTAGAGTCCATTATAAAAGATGTAATAGCAGAGCACTTGGAAAGCAGTGACAGGATCGGACAAAGTCAACATGGATTTACAAAAGGTAAATCGTGCTTGACTAATCTACTGGAATTTTTTGAGGATGTAACTGGTAAAATAGATAAGGGAGAACCGGTGGATGTGGTGTATTTGGACTTTCAGAAGGCTTTCGATAAGGTCCTGCATAAGAGATTAGCGTGCAAAATTAAGGCACATGGGATTGGGGGCAATGTATTGACTTGGATAGAGAACTGGTTGGCGGATAGAAAGCAAAGAGTTGGAATAAACGGGTCGTTTTCTGAGTGGCAGGCAGTTACTAGTGGGGTACCGCAAGGATCGGTCCTAGGACCCCAGCTGTTCACAATATATATTAATGATCTGGACGAGGGATTTGGATGTAATATCTCCAAATTTGCAGACGACACAACGCTGGGTGGGAGGGTATGCTGTGAGGAGAATGTCGTGAAACTCCAGTACGAATTTGGACAGGTTGGGTGATTGGGCAGAAACATGGCAAATGCACTATAATGTGGATAAATGTGAGGTTATCCACTTTGGTGGCAAAAACAGGAAGGCAGACTATTATTTGAATGGCAATAGATTGGGAGAAGGGGAAGTGCAAAGAGACCTGGGTGTTCTTGTGCACCAGTCGCTGAAGGTAAGCATGCAGGTGCAGCAGGCGGTTAAGAAGGCAAATGGTATGTTGGCCTTCATAGCAACAGGGTTCGAGTACAGGAACAAGGATGTCTTGCTGCAGCTGTACAGGGCCTTGGTGAGACCGCACCTTGAGTATTGTGTGCAGTTTTGGTCGCCTTATCTGAGGAAGGACGTTCTTGCCATGGAAGGAGTGCAGCGAAGATTCACCAGGCTGATACCTGGGATGGCAGGAATGACGTACGAGGAGAGATTGTGTCGATTGGGCTTATACTCACTGGAGTTTAGAAGATTGAGAGGGGATCTCATCGAAACCTATCAAATTCTGTCAGGCCTGGACAGACTAGATGCAGGAAGGATGTTTCCGATGGTCGGGGAGTCCAGAACCAGGGGTCATAGTCTAAGGATAAGGGGTAAGTCATTTAGGACTAAAATGAGGAGGAATTTCTTCAGCCAGAGAGTGGTGAACCTGTGGAATTCTCTGCCACAGAGGGCGGTGGAGGCCAGTTCATTAAATATATTCAAGAAGGAGTTGGATATATTTCTTAAGGTTAAAGGGATCAAGGGATATGGGGAGAAGGCAGGGACAGGGTACTGAATTTGGATGATCAGCCATGATCTCATTGAATGGCGGAGCAGGCTCGAGGGGCCGAATGACCTACTCCTGCTCCTATCTTCTATGTTGTAATATAATTTTAACAAAATGCTGACACATGAAATAAGTTCAAGTACCAGTTTAATTAAAAGTTTTTAAAATGTAATTTCAATGCAAGAGACTGAAAATAGTTTCTGTAGGTGTGGCTTAGTTTTGACAATTTGTGGGCATGCCTTCCCTTATGCATAGACTGTACGCTGTGCTCTAAGTATACAGACTGTTCTGGACTTATTACATGCAGATAGCACCCTCTAGTAGTAGTTAGTGTATAGCAGTATTAGTGTGTGGCATTAGGTCATTTGACCTTGTTCCTGTTTTAACCCGGAAGTAGTATTCCAGAAAGAACCTACTGAGTTATGGAGAATCTCCCATGAGGGATTCTCAATCCTGTGTCATCTCATCTTATATGCTGGGCAGGATGCAATGTCTGTGAGTATCTTTGTTTGTTAACATGATAGCAACTTTGTAGTATTTGACAATACTTTGTTTATAAGAAGTTATTAGTTGGTAGTTACCGAAGTTTAGCTCCAGTGCTAGTTAGTTATACAATTAGTCTATTCTGTTGTTATAAATATGTTTATATCTTATGTAACATTTAATGTATAGTACTCAGTTCTATGTACAAAACATACTTTGTCTTTGTTTACAGTTTCACAAATTTGTTCAAGTAAAGCTTCAAAACAGCAAACCTGCTTGTCGAGGAATTATTTGAATGAGTGTTTAGCTGGCTGGATAACTAGATAGGAGCATGTCTAGCGAGACCAGTACACAGACACTTAATTTTTAATTTTGGTATATATTAAAATGCTTTGCCATGCCAAAAGTGAAATAAAGTTGTAACAGACAGTCTTTCACTGATACGTGGACATGGAATGTGCTTTGATGTGCATTAATGAAAGGCAGCAAACATTTGGGAGCAAATGTGCTTTAAAAAAGAGCTGTTGTATTTGCAAGCTGCTTTGTGATGGAGATATTTCAAGAGCTGGGTGTCGGATAGTAGATACTGACAGAACAAATGGTTGTGACTGCAGAGGGTAGTCATAGACAACAGAGATAAACAAACCCCCTTAGATTTGCAGAATTTGCGTGTACAACAAAACAGGCCACAAATTTGTAGAACGACTTTTGGTGGCTAAAAGGGAGGAGTCAAACCTTTTAAGTTCAGAAATACAGGATGCAACGTAACACGTGAAATGTGGCCAAGTGGTTTACTGCCACTTTTGTAAACTTTTATGAGTGACTTAACATTTTTGGGCTTTGATAAAGGCAGCTAACGGTTAGCCACACAAGATGTGTAAGTGTGAAAGTTTGACAGCTCAAATAACTTAGGTCGAACATTAAAGGAACATCTCACAATTTCTGAATGATTGATTTACTGAAAAAGGCAAGGGAAACTGTATAAAAACCAGTGACTAAAAATATCGGCACTGCAGTCAGAAGGAGGGGCCTGGCTGATCATCTCAACTCGAAGAGCTGCAGTCGAAAGGCAAAGAGCTGCAGTCAGAAGGAAGTGGCCTACAATCAACGCTGGACTGATCATCTGCAGGTGGTTGTATGTATGATTTCTTGTAACATTATTGGTGGTTGTGGTTTTGACTTAGGAATAATAAAAGGTTAAAGGCAGAACCTGTGTGTCTGGTGTAATTTCTCATAAGTCTCAAGTCCAAACTCTATAACCTGTTGGACGGAGCGAGGGGTAATTCCACACGTCCTATATGGCTTCCGTGATGTAATACACTGCGCACAACTCTGCAGCACCAAACAGTAAGCCTACATGTGCAGCCTTGCACAAGGTAAGTTAGTATTCATTTTGGAGAGCGGCCGCATACTCCGTAGCTATGCAGCCGACTGCAATTCTTCAACCAATATGATTTTCTGAGTGGATTTCAGCATTTTCCTGATGACTGGCCTGTAGTTCGCTGTTTTCTCTCTCCCTCCTTTCTTGAATAGCGGGGTTGCATTTGCTACCTTCCAATCCGCTGGGACCATTCTAGAATTTAGGGAATTTTGGAAGATTACAACCAATGCATCCACTATTTCTGCATAGAAACATAGAAGATAGGAGCAAGACTAGGCCATTCGGCCCCTCGAGCCTGCTCTGCCATTTAATGAGATCATGGCTGATCATCCAAATTCAGTACCCTGTCCCTGCTTTCTCCCCATATCCCTTGATCCCTTTAGCCTTAAGAAATATATCTAACTCCTTCTTGAATATATTTAATGAATTGGCCTCAACTGCCTTGTATGGTAGAGAATTCCACAGGTTCACCACTCTCTGGGTGAAGAAATTCCTCCTCATCTCTGTTCTAAATGGCTTACCCCTTACCTTTAGACTGTGACCCCTGGTTCTGGACTCCCCCCGCCATCGGGAACATCCTTCTTGCATCTAGTATGTCCAGTCCTGTCAGAATTTTATAAGTTTCAATGAGATCCCCTCTCATTCTTCTAAACTCCAGCAAATATAAGCCCAATCGACCCAATCTCTCCTCATACGTCATTCCTGCCATCCCAGGTATCAGTCTGGTGAATCTTCGCTGCACTCCCTCCATGGCAAGAACATCATTCCTCAGATAAGGCGACCAAAACTGCACACAATATTCAAGGTGTGGTCTCACCAATTCCCTGTACAGCTGCAGCAAGACATCCTTGTTCCTGTACTCAAACCTTCTCGCTAAGAAGGCCAACATACCATTTGCCTTCTTAACCGCCTGCTGCACCTGCATGCTTACCTTCAGCGACTGGTGCACAAGGACACCCAGGTCTCGTTGCACTTCCCCTTCTTCCAATCTATTGCCATTCAGATAATAATCTGCCTTCCTGTTTTTGCCACCAAAGTGGATAACCTCGCATGGCAGATGCAGTATAATGTGGATAAATGCATCTGCCCAAGCACCCAATCTATCCAAATCATACTGGAGATTCTCTGTATCCTCCTCACAGCACACATGCCCACCCAGCTTTGTGTCATCAGCAAACTTGGAGATATTACATCTAGTTCCTTCGTCTAGATCATTAATATATATTGTGAATAGCTGGGGTCCTAGCACCGATCCCTGCAGTACCCCACTAGTCACTGCCTGCCACTTGGCGAAAGACCCATTTATTCCAACTCTTTGCTTCCTGTCTGCCAACCAGTTCTCTATCCAAGTCAATACCTTACCCCCAATCCCATGTGCTTTAACTTTACACACTAATCGCTTATGCGGGACCTTATCGAAAGCCTTCTGAAAGTCCAAATACACCACATCCACTGGTTCTCCCTTATCTATTCTACCAGTTACATCCTCAAAAAATACCAGTAGGTTAGTCAAGCACGATTTACCTTTTGTAAATGCATGTTGACTTTGTCCGATCCTGTCACTGTTTTCCAGGTGCTCTGCTATTACATCTTTTATAATGGACTCTAGCATTTTCCCCACTACCAATGTCAGGCTTACTGGTCTATAATTCCCTGTTTTCTCTCTACCACCTTTTTTGAATAGTGGGGTTACATTAGCTACCCTCCAATCCATGGGAACTGTTCCAGAGTCTATAGAATTTTGCCAGCCACCTCTTTTCGAACTCTCGGATGTAGGCTATCAGGTCCAAGGGATTTGTTAGCTTTTAGTGCCATTAGTTTCTCAAGTACTTTTTCTCTACTGATATTAGTTACTTTAAGTTTCTCAATCTTTTTTTTATTCGTTCCTGGAATGTGGGCATCGCTGGCAAGACTGGCATTTATTGCCCATCCCTAATTGCCCTTGAGAAGGTGGTGGTGAGCTGCCGCCTTGAACCACAGATGGTAGTTAAGAGTCAACCACATTGCTGTGGGCCTGGAGTAACATAGAAGCCAGACCAGGTAAGGATGGCAGATTTCCTTCCCTAAAGGACATTAGTGAACCAGATGGGTTTTTACGACAATCTGGCAGTTTCATAATCATCATTACTGATACTAGCTTTTTAATTCCAGATTTATTTAATTAACTGAATTTAAATTCCCCAGCTGCCATGGTCGGATTTGAACTCACACCTTTGGATCATTAGTCCAGGCCCCAAGATTACTAGTCCAGTAACAACCACTATGCTACCATACCCCTTGGTTCCCCAATATTTTTGGTATGCTTATTGTGTTTTCTACTGTGAAAACAGATACAAATTATTTGTTTAAAGTCTCTGCCATTTCCTTATTCCCCATTATAATTTCTCCTGTCTCAGCCTCTAAAGGACCAATGCTTAATTTTGCTGCTCTTCCTTTTTACATACTTGTAGAAGCTCTTACAATCTGTTTTTATATTTCTTGCTAGTTTACTCTCATTCTATTTTCTCCCTTTTTACCAGTTTTTTGGTTATCCTTTGCTGGTTTCTAAAGCTCTCCCAATCCTTGGGCTTACTACTATTCTTCACAACATTATAAGCCTCTTCTTTTAATCCAATACTATCCATAACTTCTTTAGTTAGTCACAGATGGATCACTTTTTATTTCTCAATGTAATGCACATTCTATGTAATTGGCTTTATTTAAGTTTAAGACTCTCATTTTGGACTTAGAATTTCACATTGGGTTTGAGATGAAATACTTATCATATTATGATCACTCTTCCCCAGAGGAACCTTTACTATGAGATTACTAATTAAACCCCTCTCATTATACAATACAAGATCTAAAATACCCTGTTCTCTGGTTGGTTCCATGATGTATTGTTCCAGAAAATTGTCTCGAATGCATTCCATGAACTCATCCTCCAGACTACCTTTGCCAATTTGATTTGCCCAGTCTATATGAAGATTAAAGCCCCCCACAATTATTGTATTACCTTTGTTACAAGCTCCTATTATTGCTTGATTAATACTCTGTCCAATGGTGTGGCAACTGTTTGGGGGCCGATAAACTACTCCCACCAGTGTTTTCTGCCCCATGTTATTTCTTTTCTCCACCCATACTGATTCTACTTCCTGATCTTCCAAGCCAAGATCCTTTCCCACTACTTTCCTTATGTCACCTTTATTATTAGGGCTGCCCCCCACCTCCCTTCCATTCTGCTTGTCTTTTCAAAATGTCCAGTACACTGGAATATTTAATTCCCAACATTGGTCACTTTGCAACCACGTCTTCGTAATGGCTATTAGATCAAACCCATTTATCTCTTTGTGCCATTAATTCATCTATCCTGTTATGAATGCTTCATGCTTTCAGATAAAGAGCCTTTAATTTTAACTTTTTACCATTTTTCCCTGCTTTCACCTTAGTCGCTGATGCACTTTTACTGTTAAACACTGTCCTTTCCTGTCACTCTGCTTATCTTTACCTAAATACCTGCACTGCTCCATTGCCTTGACTTTTCTCATCAGATTTCTGAATTTCCCCTCACCTGACCACTCCCCCCGCCCCCAACCCCCACCACCGCTTTTTAGTTTAAAGCCTTATCTACAGCCCTAGTTATTTGATTCACCAGGACACTGGTCCTAGCCCATCAGTGGAGCCCATCCCAATGGAACAGCTCTCTCTTTCCCCAGTACTGGTGCCAGTGTCCCATGAATTGGATCCCCTTCCTCCCACACCACTCTTTGAGCCACGCATTTAACTCTCTGATCTGCTTCTCCCTATGCCAATTTGCGCGTGGCTCCGGTAACAACCCAAAGATTATCACCTATGAAGTTTTGCTTTTTAATTTGGACCCTAGCTCCTCAAACTCTCTCAACAGAACCTCATTCCTAGTCCTCCTCTTCCTTGTCCTCCTCCTGCAGTGGTCCCGTAATCCCTGCTGGCAAGGGCTGCACCCTCATGATGGCTAAGTTGTGAAGCATACAGCAGGCCACCATAAAATGGGACACCTGCTGTGCCGAATACTGGAGGGCTACTCTGAGCAGTCAAGGCAGCGGAATCATTGCTTCAGCAGCCCAATAGTCTGCTTGATGATGTTCCAGGTGGAAGCATGGTTCACATTATATGAGTGCTGGATACGAGTTACGGGGTTGCGTAGGGGAGTCATCAACCAGGTGCTGCGGTTCCACCAGAGACCCAATTCATGTACAAATCAGGGTCAAATAAGGCTGTGTCATTGCACCAACGCTCTTCTCGATCTTCCTTGCTGCAATGCTCCATCTCGCCCCCAGTAAGCTCCCCACTGGAGTGGAGCTAATTTACAGAACAAACGGGAAACTGTTCAACCTCTGTCGCCTCCAGTCCAGATCCAAGGTCGTCCCATCCTCTGTCGTCGAATTACAGTATGCAGATGACACTTGCGTTTGCGCTCACTCGGAGGTCGAACTCCAAACCATCGTCAGCACCTTCACCGAAGCGTACTCGAGCATAGGGCTTGCACTAAACATCCGTAAGGCAAAGGTCCTCGACCAACCTGCCCCCGCCACATAGTACTGCCCCCTGATTATCAAAATCCACGACAAGGCCTTAGACAACATGGACCACTTTCCATACCTCGGGAGCCTTCTGTTAACAAGGGCAGATGTCGACGACTAAGTCCAACACCGCCTTCAGTGTGCCAGCGCAGCCTTCGGTCACCTGAGGAAGAGAGTGTTTGAAGGCCAGGACCTCAACCCCGGCACTAAGCTCATGGTGTACGGGGCAGCAGTGATACCCGCCCTGCTGTATGCCTCAGAGACATGGACCATGTACAGCAGGCACCTCAAAGCACTGGAGAGGTAACACCAAGGCTGCCTCCGCAAGATCCTGCAAATCCATTGGCAGGATAGGTGCACCAACATTACTGTTCTTGCTCAGGCCAACATCCCCAGCATCGAAGCTTTGACCACGCTCAATCAGTTCCGATGGACGGGTCACATTGTCCGCATGCCCAATACGAGACTCCCAAAACAAGCGCTCTACTCGGTGCTCTGGCACGGCAAGAGAACCCCAGGTGGGCAGAGGAAACGCTTCAAGGACACCCTCAAAGCCTCCTTGAAAAAGTGTAACATCCCCATCGACACCTGGGAATCCCTGGCCCAAGACCGCACAAAGTGGAGGAGAAGCATCCGGGAAGGCGCCGAACACCTCGAGTCTCTTCGCCGGGAGCAAGCGGAAGCCAAGCGCAGGCAGTGCTAGGAGCGCACGTCAACCCAAGCACCCCACCCACCCACCCCTTCAACCACCATCTGCCCCACCTGTGACAGAGACTGTAGGTCCCGCATTGGACTCATCAGTCACCTGCAAACTCATTTTTAATGTGGAAGCAAGTCATCCTCGGTTCCGAGGGACTGCTTAAGAAAAGAAGCCCTTGTTTCTGAGCAGCCACCCTCGAGTTTGCTGTGGTGGCTGGAAGATTGCTGGCACACCAGACTGGTGCAGGATGAAGGCATCATGACTGCTGCCAGGATAACGGGTATTGTCCATCAGCAAGCGCTGGGTGTGGTCGCACACGAAATGCACATTAAGTGAGTGGTAGCCTTTGCACGTACGGAAGATCTCAGGATTGTTATGTGGTGCCCGCAAAGCCACATGGCTGTAGTCGATGACGCCCTGCACCATGGGGAAACCCACTATCCTGGCAAAGCCACATGCATGCTCGCCCTGCTTCTCTCTGCTCAGAGAAGAAAACAGTCCCTTCTGGTGTAGAGAGCCTCTGTGACCTCTCGGATGCAGCAATGGATGGCGAATGGTGAGATGTTAGCTATGTTTCCTGCTGCAGACTGGAAGGATCCACTGGCGAAGAAATTGAGGGCCACGGTGACCTTGAGGGCTACTGGGAGAACCATGCTAACCCTGCTCTCAGGCTGCAGGTCTGGTTGCAGGACGTGGCCGAGTTCTGTGACCACCTCCTTGCTGAAGCGGAGCCTCCTAAAACACTGCTCCTCACATAAGTGGAGATAAGTGAAGTGCTCTCAGAAGACCCTAGGTGGGTAAGGCCACCTGTTAAGAGCCCTCCTGGCCCTCTTTCTCCTCCCTCTGTGCGCATCTTCTCCTCTTCTTCGCTGCCTGCCCTCCCTCTCCTGAAGATACTCAAGCATGAAAGGGACTGCAAGTAGAGCCCCCATGACTGTGAGCAAGTGTAGTGAGCAGAAGCCTTTTAACATGAATGAAGGTGTTCTCCACTTGCCCCAACACTCCCTGTTACCTTAGGACCTTGAAAGAAGTTTAGAAAGCTGCTGGAGTTGCAGAAAGTTGCACAGTCAAACTGAAGAAACATGTCAGCTGCAAGTTGTTGCTGATGATCCTTTTAAATAATGCAGCTGGAGCCTCCATCCTACTTGTTAACACTTGCTCAGCTGGTTGCACTTGAGGAAAGCCGGTAAGTTGAATGGCGAACTCCAAACTCGCAGATTGGGCGTCAAGTGAGTCTTGCACACTCACTGCTGTCACGATCTATATCATTTCCATTACTTTAGCGATCACTGATATCAGCAGCGCTGCCGGCCCTCCATAAATTGTGGCTGCCATGGGACCAGTTGGCGGAAGACCGGCGGACACCATTTTTTTGCCTGAATCTGGCAGGAACGGGTGGTGCTAAACCCCCGAATTTCTAGGCCATTAGATTTCTGCATTCATGACGATTACAAAATTGTTCTCCTCTCCTTGTTTTAGACAATCCTGTATTTTTCAGTAGTGGGAAAAGATTTCCACCCAAAACATCAACCTAGCTTCTATTTTATGAGATGCCTACAGATATCCTGTGTATTTCCAACATTTAGATGAGAGTTTCACACAGCCATACTATGCAGAGTGACTGTTTAAATCAAGAGTGTCCAAGTTTTTTATTTTCATGGGCCATTTTTGTGCATGCCATGGAACCTCATGGACCGTGGTGGACCATTAAACATCAAACGGGAGGAGGAGGCTCCATGAATATCCCCATCCTCAATGATGGTGGAGCCCAGCACGTGAGTGCAAACAACAAGGCTGAAGAGTTTCCAACCATCTTCAGCCAGAAGGGCCGAGTGGATAATGCTTCTCATAGAAACATAGAAGATAGAAGCAGAAGTAGGCCATTCGGCCCCTCGAGCCTGCTCCGCCATTCAATGCAATCATGGCTGATCATCCAAATTCAGTACCTGGTCCCTGCTTTCCCCCCATACCCCTTGATCCCTTTAGCCTTGAGAAATATATCCAACTCCTTCTTGAATATATTTAATGAATTGGCCTCTACTGCCTTCTGTGGTAGAGAATTCCACAGGTTCACCACTCTCTGGGTGAAGAAATTCCTCCTCATTTCTGTCCTAAATGGCCTACCCTTTATCCTTAGACTGTGACCCCTGGTTCTGGACTCCCCGACCATCGGGAACATTCTTCCTGCATCTAGTCTGTCCAGTCCTGTCAGAATTTTATAAGTTTCAATGAGATCCCCTCTCATTCTTCTAAACTCCAGCGAGTACAAGCCCAATCGACCCAATCTCTCCTCATACGTCATTCCTGCCATCTCAGGTATCAGCCTGGTGAATCTTCGCTGAACTCCTTCCATGGCAAGAACATCCTTCCTCTGATAAGGCGACCAAAACTGCACACAATACTCAAGCATGTGGTCTCACCAAGGCCCTGCACAGCTGCAGCAAGACATCCTTGTTCCTGTACTCAAACCCTCTCGCTACGAAGACCAACATACCATTTGCCTTCTTAACCGCCTGCTGCACCTGCATGCTTACCTTCAGCGACTGGTGCACAAGGACACCCAGGTCTCGTTGCACTTCCCCTTCTCCCAATCTATTGCCATTCAGATAATAATCTGCCTTCCTGTTTTTGCCACCAAAGTGGATAACCTCACATTTATCCACATTATAGTGCATTTGCCTCGCGCCTCAGACCATCGTAGTTTCCTTTGTTTAAATTCAGGACCCTAGTCTCTGAGTCAACAACTTCATTCTCCATCTTAATGAAGAATTTTATCATATTATGATCGTTCCGACCCAAGGGGCCTCGTACAACAAGATTGTTAATTAATCCATTCTCGTTACATAATACCCAGTTTAAGATGGCCCGATCTCTGGTTGGTTCCTCGACATATTGGTCCAGGAAACCATCCCGTAAGCACTCCAGGAATTCCTCCTCCACAATATTGTTACTAATTCGGTTAGCCCAATTTATATGTGGATTAAAGTCACCCATGATTACTGCTGTGCCCTTATTGCACGCTTCTCTAATTTCCCTTTTAATGCCATCCCCAACCTTCGCATTACTGTTTGGAGGTCTATATATCACTCCCACTAACGTTTTCTGCCCCTTGGTATTTCTCAGTTCTACCCATACAGATTCCACATCATCAGAGCTAATATCCTTCCTTACAGTTGTGTTAATCCCTTCTTTAACCAGCAATGCTACCCCATCTCCCTTTCCTTTTTGCCTATCTTTCCTGAATATTGAATACCCCTGGATGCTGAGTTCCCAGCCTTGGCCACCCTGGAGCCATGTTTCTGTAATCCCAATCAAATCATAATCGTTTACCTCTATTTGCACAGCTAATTCATCCACCTTATTACGAATGCTCCTCACATTAAGACACAAAGCCTTCAGGCTTGTTTTTTTAACGCTCTTAGACCTATTCGAATTATTATTTACTGTGGCCATGTTTGATTTAAACCGTTGATTTCTCTGACTGCCACTTTTGTTTTTCTCCTTCCTATCTTTTTCTTTTATCCTTGTTTCCCTTTCCTCTGTCCCCCTGTTCAGGTTCCTAACCCCCTGCCATTTTAGTTTAAACCCTCCCCCAGAGCACTAGCAAACACTCCCCCTAGGACATCGGTCCCAGCCCTGCCCAGGTGCAAACCGTCCGGTTTGAACTGGTCCCACCTCCCCCAGAACCGGTTGCAATGTCCCAGGAATTTGAATCCCTCCCCCTCACACCATTCCTCTAGCCACGTATTCATCTGAAATATCCTTCTATTTCTACTCTGACTAGCACGTGGCACTGGTAGCAATCCTGAGATTACTACCTTTGAGGTCCTATTTTTTAATTTACCTCCTAACTCCCTATATTCTGCTTTTAGGACCTCACCCCGTTTTTTACCTATATCGTTGGTACCTATATGCACCACGACAACTGGCTGTTCACCCTCCCCTTCCAAAATGTTCTGCAGCCGCTCTGAGACATCCTTGACCCTTGCACCAGGGAGGCAACACACCATCCTGGAGTCTTGTTTGCGGCTGCAGAAACGCCTATCTATTCCCCTTACAATAGAATCCCCTATTACTATAGCTCTATCCCTCTTTTTCCTCCAGTCCTGTGCAGCAGAATCACCCCTGGTGCCAGGAAGTTGGCTGCTGCTGCCTTCCTCTGATAAGCCATCCCCCCAACAGTACTCAAAGTGGTGTATCTGCTTGAGAGGGGGATGTCCACAGGGGATCCCTGCACTACCTGCCTGCACCTAGTACTCTGTCTGTTGGTCACCCCTTCCCTTTCTGCCTGTCCAACCTTTGCCTGCGGTGTGACCAACTGATTAAACGTACTATTCACAACATCCTCAGCATTGCGAATGGTCCAGTGTGCATCCAATCGCCGCTCCAGCGCCGCAATGCGGTCTGTCAGTAGCTGCAGCTGGATACACTTCCTGCACACATGGTTGTCATGACAACTGGCTGTTCACCCTCCCCTTCTCGGCCTCCTCCTGAGGTCCCCACCATCACAGAAGCCAGTCTTCAGCCAATTCGATTCGCTCCACGTGATATCAAGAAACAGCTGAGCGCACTGGATACAGCAAAGGCTATGGGCCCCGACAGCATCCCGGCTGTCGTGCTGAAGACTTGTGCTCCAGAACTAGCTGCGCCTCTAGCCAAGCTGTTCCAGTACAGCTACAACACTGGCATCTATCCGACAATGTGGAAAACTGCCCGGGTATGTCCTGTCCACGAAAAGTAGGACAAATCCAATCCGGCCAATTACTGCCCCATCAGTCTACTCTCAATCATCAGCAAAGTGATGGAAGGTGTCGTTAACAGTGGTATCAAGTGCCACTTACTCACCAATAACCTGCACACCGATGCTCAATTTGGGTTCCGCCAGGACCACTTGGCACTCATTACAGCCTTGGTCCAAACATGGACAAAGGAACTGAATTCTAGAGGTGAGGTGAGAGTGACTGCCCTTGACATCAAGGCAGATTTGACCGTGTGTGACATCAAGGAGCCCTAGTAAAACTGAAGTCAATGGGAATCGGGGGTGAAACCTCTCCACTTGCTGGAGTCATACCTAGCACAAAGGAACATAAGAAATAGTAGCAGGAATAGGCCACTTGGCCCCTCGAGCCTGCTCCGCCATTCAATAAGATAATGGCTGATCTTGGGCTCAAAGCCACTTCCCCGCCCACTCCCCATAACCCTTCACTCCCTTATCTTGCAAAAATCTGTCTATCTCCACCTTAAATGTATTTAATGACCCAGCCTCCACAGCTCTCTGGGGCAGAGAATTCCACAGATTTACGACCCTCTGAGAGAAAAAATTCCTCCTCATCTCAGTTCTAAAAGGGCGACCCTTTAATCTAAAACTGTGCCCCCACGTTCTAGATTTCCCTGCAAGGGGAAACATCCTCTCTGCATCTACCTTGTCGTGCCCCCCCAGTATCCTATATGTTTCAATAAGATCACCTCTCAATCTTCTAAATTCCAATGAGTGTGGGCCCAGCCTGCTCAAGCTTTCCTCATAAGTGAATCCCCTCATCTCTGGAATTAACCCAGTGAATTGTCCCTGAACTGCCTCCAATGCAAGTATATCCTTCCTTAAATAAGAAGATCAAAACTGCACGCAGTACTCAAGGTGTGGTCTCACCAATACCCTGTACAGTTGTAGCAGGACTTCCCTGTTTTTATACTCCAACCCCTTTGAAATAAAGGCCAACATTCCATTTGCCTTTTTGATTACTTGCTGTACCTGCATGATAACTTTTTGTGTTTCATGCACAAGGACCCCCAGGTCCCTCTGAACTGTAGCATTTTGTAATCTCTCTCCATTTAAATAATTATTTGCTTTTTTATTTTTCCTGCCAAAGTGTATAACCTCGCACTTTCTCACATTATACTCCATCTGCCAAATGTTTGCCCACTCACGTAGCCTGTCTATATCCCTTTGCCGATTCTTTGAGTCTTCTGCACAACTTGCTTTCCCACCCATCTTTTTATCATTCGCAAACTTGGCTACATTACACTTGGTCCCTTCATCCATGTCATTAATGTAGATTGTAAATAGTTGAGGCCCCAGCACTGATCCCTGTGGCACCCCACTAGTTACTGTTTGCCACCCTGAAAATGACCCATTTATCCTGACACTCTGCTTTCTGTTAGTTAGCCAATTCTCCATCCATGCTAATATATTACCCCCAATTCCGTGAGCTCTTATCTTATGCAGTAACCTTTTATGTGGCACCTTATCGAATGCCTTCTGGAAATCCAAATACACCACATCCACTGGTTCACCTTGTCCACCCTGCTCGTTACCTCCTCAAAGAACTCCAGCAAATTTGTTAAACATGATTTCCCTTTCATAAAACCATGCTGACTCTGCTTGACTGCATTATGATTTTCCAAATGCCCTGCTACTGCTTCCTTAATGATGAACTCCAGCATTTTCCCAACGACAGATGTTAGACTAACTGGTCGATAGTTCCCTGCTTTATGTCTCCCGCCTTACTTAAATAGTGGCGTTACATTTGCGGTTTTCCAGTCCGCTGGGACCTCTCCAGAAACCAGGGAATTTTTAATCATTACAACAGAAAAAAACCACTATTAAGAACATACATAAGAAATAGGAGCAGGTGTAGGCCATTTGGCACTTCGAGCCTGCTCCGACATTCAATAAGATCATAGCTGATCTTCTACCTCATCTCCACTTTCCTGCACTCTCCGCATATCCCCTGATTCCCTTAATAATCAAAAATCTATCGATCTCTGTCTTGAATATACTCAAAGACTGAGTCTCCACAGCACTCTGGGGTAGAGAATTCCAAAGATTCACCACCCTCTGTGTGAAGAAATTTCTCCTCATCTCAGTCCTAAATGGCCGACCCCTTATTCTGAGACTGTGACCCCTGGTTCTAGACTCCCCAGCCAGGAGAAACATCCTCCCTGCATCTACCCTGTCAAGCCCTGTAAGAATTTTGTATGTTTCAATGAGATCACCTCTCATTCTTCTAAACTCTAGAGAATATAGGCCTCATAGGACAACCCCTCCCCCCCCCCCCCATCACAGGAACCAGTCTGGTGAACCTTCGTTGCACTCCCTCTATGGCAAGTATAATCTTCCTTAGATAAGGAGACCAAAACTGTACACAATATTCCAGGTGTGGTCTCACCAAGGCCCTATATAATTGCAGTAAGATGTCTTTAATCATATACTGAAATCCTGTTGTAATAAAGGCCAACATACCATTTCCTTTCCTAATTGCTTGCTGTACCTGCATGTTACCTTTCAGTGATTCGTGTACAAAGACACCCAGGTCCCTCTGAACACCAACATTTCCCAATCTCTCATCATTTAAAAAATACTCTGCTTTTCTGTTTTTCCTACCAAAGTGGATAACTTCACATTTCTTCACATTATATTCCATTTGCCATATTCTTGCCCACTCAGTTAGCCTGTCTATATCCTCTTGAAGCCTCCTTGCATCCTCCTCACAACTTACATTCCCACCCAGCTTTGTATCATCAGCAAACTTGGATATATTACATTTGGTCCCCTCATCCAAATCATTCACGTAGATTGTGAATAGCTGAGGCCCAAGCACTGATTCTTGTGGTACCCCACTAGTTACAGCCTGCCAACCCGAAAATGACCCGTTTATTCCTACTCCCTGATTTCTGTCCGTTAACCAATCCTCAATCCATGCTGTATATTACCCCCAAACCCATGAGCCATAATTTTGTTTAATAACCTCTTGTGTGGCACCTTATCGAATGCCTTCTGAAAATCCAAATACACCATATCCACTGGTTCTCCATTAACAATTCTGCTGGTTACAACCTCAAAAAATTCTAACAGATTTGTCACACACGATTTCCCTTTTATAAATCCGTGTTGACTCTGCCCAATCCTATTTATTATTTTCTAAGTGCCCTGTTACTATGTCCTTAATAATAGATTCTAGCATTTCTCTGCTACTGACGTCGGGCTAACTGGTCTGTAGTTCCCCGTTTTCTCTCTTCCTTCTTTCTTAAATAGTGGGGTTACATTTGCTACCTTCCAATCCGTGGGAACCGTTCTAGAATCTATGGAATTTTGGAAATTGACAACCAATGCATCTACTATCTATATAGCCACCTTTTTCAAAACCCTAGGATGTAGGCCATCAGGTCCAGGGGATTTATAGGCTTTCAGTCCCATTAATTTCTCCAATACTGTTTTTTTACTAATAATAATTTCTTTCAGTTCCTCATTCTCGCTAGAGCCTTGGTTCTCCACTATTTCCGGGATGCTTTTTATGTCTTCTTCTGTGAAGACAGACACAAATATTTGTTTAATTTCTCTGCCATTTCCTTATTCCCCATTATAATTTCTCCTGTCTCAGTCTGTAAGGGACCCACATTTACTTTAGCAAATCTTTTCCTTTTTACATACCTATAGAAGCTTTTACAGTCTGTTTGTATGTCTCTCACTAATTTACTTTCACATTCTATTTTCCCTTTCTTTATCAATTTCTTGGTATGCCTTTGCTGAATTCTAAAATCCTCCCAATCCTCAGGCGTACTACTCTTTTTGGCAACATTATAAGCCTCTTCCTTTGATCTAATACTCCCTTTAACTTCTCTTGTTAGACACGGTTGGACCACTTTTCCTGTGGGGTTTTTGTGTCTTAAAGGAATGTATATTTGTTGTAAATTATATATTAATTCTTTAAATGCTAGCCATTGCTTCTCTACCATCATACCTTTTAATGTAGTTTCCCAATCTACCTTAGGCAGCTCGCCCCTCAAACCTATGTAGTTTGCTTTGTTTAGATTTAAGACCCTAGTTTCGAATTTAACTAAATCACTTTGAAACTCAATATAAAATTCTATCATATATGGTCACTCTTCCCTAAAGGCCCCTTTACTACAAGGTTATTAATTAACCCTTTCTCATTGCACAATACTATATCTAAAATAGCCTAGTTGGTTCCTCAACATACTGATCTAGAAAACTATCTTGCATACATTCAATGAATTTGTTCACCACACTATTACTGCAAATTTGGTATGCCCAGTCTATATGTAGATTAAAGTCCCCCATGATTACTGTATTACCCTTGTTACATGCACCTCTAATTTCCTGATTTATACTCTGCCCTACATTACAACTACTGTTTGGGGGCCTATAAACAACTCCCACCAAAGTTTTCTGCCGCTTGCTGTTTCTTAGCTCCACCCAAATGGATTCAACTTGATTTTCGGAGCTAAGATCCTTTCACTCTACTGTCTTTATCCCATCCTTTATTATCAGGGCTATGCCTCCCCCTTTTCCATATTGCCTATCTCTTCTAAAAGTTATGATGTGGAGATGCCGGTGTTGGACTGGGGTGGACAAATGTGGGAAGTCACACAACACCAGGTTATAGTTCAACAGCTTTATTTGAAATCACAAGCTTTCGGAGCGCTGTTCCTTCGTCAGGTAAAGTCCTTCAAGTGAAGTCCTCCTTCATCACCTGACGAAGGAGCAGCGCTCCGAAAGCTTCTGATTTCAAATAAAGCTGTTGGACTATAACCTGGTGTTGTGTGACTTCCCATATTTCTAAAAGTTAAGTATCCTGGAATATTTAGTTCCCAACCTTGGCCACTTTACAATCACATCTCTGTTATGGCTATTAAATCAAACCTGTTAATTTCTATCTGCGCTATTAATTCATCTATTTTGTTGTGAATGTTTCGCACATTCAGATATAGTGCCTTCAGCTTTGACTTATTCTATTTTTCCCTGATGTCACCTTAGTCACTGATGCCTTATTACCTTTGTTACTCTCTCTCCCTTCCTGATCCACTCTGCTTATTTTTTTACCCAAAACTCTACTCTGCTCCAGAGCCTTGACATTTCTCTCGCTGCTTTTAAATTTACTCTTTCCTGAATCCTCCCCCCACAACCTTTCTTTAGTTTAAAGCCCTGTCTACTGCCCTTATTATTCAGTACGTCAGGACACTGGTCCCAGCCTGGTTTAAGTGGAGCCCGACCCAACGGGACAGCTCCCTCTTTCCACAGTACTGCTGCCAGTGCCCCATGAACTGAAACCCCTTCCTCCCACACCACTCTTTGCGCCACGCATTTAAACTTCTAATCTGTTTGTCCCTATGCCAATTTGCGCATGGCTCAGGCAACAATCCAGAGATTATTACCTTTGAGGTTCTGCTTTTTAATTTGAATCCTAGCTCCTCAAACTCCCTCAGCAGAACCTCATTCCTAGTTCTACCTATGTCATTGATTCCTATGTGGACCACAACAACTGGATCCTCCCTCTCCCACTCCAAGTTCTTCTCCAGCCACGAGATGTCTCTAACCCTGGCACTGGGCAGGTAACACAACCTTCGGAATTCTCGGTCGCGGCCGCAAAGAACAGTATCTATCCCCCTGATTAGACTGTCCCCTACCACAACTACATTCCCTTTCACTCCCCCCACTTGAATGGCCTCCTGCACCATGATGCCATGGTCAGCTTGCTCCTCCATCCTGCAGGCTTTTCCCTCATCCACACAGGCAGCAAGAACCTCATACCTGTTGGACAAGGGCAAAGACTGAGGCTCCTCCAGCACTGCACCTGGGGTCCCCTTACCAGTCTGAATTGCAGTCACACTCTCCTGTCCCTGACCACTTACCAGACCTATACCATTACCTAACCTAAAGGGTGTAACTGCCTCCTGGATCAAAGTGTCCAGGTAATTCTCCCCATCCCTGATGCCCTGCAATGTCTGCACCTCAGACTCCAGCTCAAAAACTCTGAGCTGAAGTTTCTCAAGATGCAGGCACTTACTGTAAACGTGGTTGTCTGGGATGATTATGTACTTAAAATAAATCAAAATGCATAATTTTAATATAAAAATTCAATATTTTCCAGGAAAGCTTGTCCCTGGATATCTCTAGAAATGTAGCACCAATGTTGTGCCTTCAATAATAACAGAAAATGCTGGAAACACTCAGCAGGTCAGGCAGCATCGTGGAGAGAGAAACAAGCATCTTCATTGCTTTCTATTTCCCTTCTCGTGTTTGATCAGGTATCTGCCAAGACTCGTTTTCACAGCCACATCTCTTTCCTCAGCAATTGTCTTCAGTTCCGACTTATTCCACGTGGATTCCAACTGAAATTCCACCCTTCGTGTTTCGGATCCACCCAGGATTACAGATATTTCCAAGATATTCAGCGTTCCTCAAACTACTGCTCTCGTCGGATCCTGAGATCCACGCTCAACGCCATGCGTCGCCACATGAACATTCTCAACCTCTCTCTTCAGCAGCACCGATGCACTCTATCTCAAAGCTGTCCTGGTCCACAGTTCCATTTCATCCTTCGACTCATCCGACGCTTCAACAAAAAACTTTTTTTATTCCTTTCAGATGTCAAGGATCGCAAGCTTCAACAACTCTCGGACACCAACGCCCCTCCGGAGCCTTCCTCCCCTTCACTCTCCTCTGACCCCATCCCTTCTTCCAATCTCACCTGCCGTGTTTTCACTATCCCCTCTGACCTTCCCCTCTCTGACCCCGAACTATAAGTCCTTCGCAAAGGTCTGAGCTACATCCCCTTACGCCCCCATCTCAATGAATTTCAAGCTCGGCCCAACGCCAAGCTCTTTTTCCGTCATGTTCGTCTCAGTGCCCACTTCTTTAGCCAGGAGTCTTCCCCCCACGCAGGAGACCCTTTCTCCCGCTTTCAGAATTCTCGGTCTACCTGGACCCCTCCCCTTGGTCTCTTACCCTCTCTAGATCTTTTCATTGCTAACTGCCGGCGTAACATCGGCCATCTCCATTTCTCTGCTCCCCTCACTCACTCCAACCTACCCCCTTCTGAACTTGCAGCACTCCGTTCTCTCTGATCCAACCCTAACGTTGTCATTAAACCTGCTGACAAGGGTGGTGCTGTTGTTGTTTGGCGAACTGACCTCTACCGTGCGGAGGCTGAACGGAACTCTCTGACACCTCCTCCTACATCCCCCTGTACCATGACCCCACTACCAAACATCAAGCCATTGTTTCCAAGACTGTCACTGACCTCATCTCCTCTGGAGATCTTCCCTCCATGGCCGCCAACCTCAGTCCCCCATCCCACACAGCCTGCTTCTACCTCCTTCCCAAGATCCACAACCAGACTGCCCTGGTAGAGCCATTGTTTCAGCCTGTTCTTGCCCCACAGGACTGATTTCTTCCTGTCTCGACTCTTTTTTTTGCTCTTGTCCAGTCCATTCCCGCCTACATTCGCGACTTTTCCGATGCCCTCCACCACTTTAACAGTTTCCAGTTTCCTGTCCCCGTCTCCTTTTCACTATGGATGTCCAATCCCTCTACACCTCCACCCCCCACCACGACGACCTGAGGGCGCTCCACTTCTTCCTTGAACAGAGGCCGAACCAGTCCCCATCCACCACCACCCTCCTCCGCCTGGCTGAACTTGTTCTCACATTGAACAACTTCTCCTTTGACTCCACTCACTTCCTCCAAATTAAAGGTGTTGCTATGGGTACCCGCATGGGTCCTAGCTATGCCTGCCTTTTCATGGGATATGTGGAACATTCTTTGTTCCAGTCCTACTCAGGCCTCTCCCTCACCACTTTTTCCGGTAAATTGATGAGTGTATCGGTGTCATTTCCTGCTCTCGCCCTGAACTTGAAAATTTAATTCACTTTGCTTCCAATTTCCACCCTTCCCTCACCTTCACATGGTCCATCTCTGACTCTTCCCTTCCTCGACTTCTCTGTCTCCATTTCTGGGGATAGGCTATCGACCAACATCCACTATAAGCCCACTGACTTCCACAGCTATCTGGACTACACTTCCTTCCACCCCGCTTCCTGTAAGAACTCTATTCCATTCTCCCAGTTTCTCCATCTCCGCCGCATCTGTTCTGACGATACCACCTTCCATACTAGTGCTTCCGACATGTCTTTCTTTTTCCTCAACCGAGGATTCCCCTCTACCATGGTTGACATGGCCCTCGACCGTGTCTGTTCCATTTCTCGCACTTAAGCTCTCACCCCTTCCCCTCCCTTCCAGAACCACGATAGGATTCCCCTTGTCCTCACCTTTCACCCCACCAGCCTCCACATTCAATGGATCATCCTGCGCCATTTCTGCCACCTCCAGCGTGATCCCACCACCAAACACATCTTCCCCTCCCCTCCCCTTTCAGCATTCTGAAGGGACTGCTCCCTCCACGACACCCTGGTCCACTCCTCTATCACCCCCAACACCGCTTCTCCTTCACCCTCCCATGCAAGCGCAGGAGATGCAACACCTGCCCATTGTTCATCCTCCCTTCCCACCGTCCAGGGCCCCAAACACTCCTTCCAGGTGAAACAGCGATTTACTTGTATTTCTTGCAATTTGGTATATTGTATTCGCTGCTCACGATGCGGTCTTCTCTACATTGGGGAGACCAAACGCAGATTGGGTGACCGCTTTGTGGAACACCTCCGTTCAGTTCACAAGCGTGACCCCGAGCTTCCGGTCACCTGTCACTTTAATTCTCCCCTCCACTCCCACTCTGATCTCTCCGTCCTTGGCCTCTTGCACTGTTCCAACGAAGCTCAACGTAAGCGCGAGGAACAGCATTTCTATTAGGCACTTTACAGCCTTCGAGACTTAACATCGAATTCAACAATTTCAGACTATAACCTCGGCCCCTGTATTTCTTTATATACTTATTTCTCTTGTTTTCTCACATGGTACCTGTTAATGATGCTGCCATCATCATTCACACCTCATCTAGAGTCACCTTTTGTTTCTTAACTTCTCCCATTACCTCTCCTTTTGCCTTGCAACATCATCCCTTTTGTCAGTCAATCTCTCCTGCCTTCCATCCTATCACAGACCTTCCCTTTGTTCTTTCCTCCCCTCCTTCCTGCCCCTGCTTAAAAATCTCTCTTCTCTACCTTTTCCAGTTCTGACGAAGGGTCCCCGACTCGAAACATTGACTGTTTCTCTCTCCTCAATGCTTCCTGACCTGCTGCGTGTTTCCAGCATTTTCTGTTTCGCCCTCCACAATGTTACCTGACCTGCTGAGTGTTTTCAGAATTTTCTGTTGTTATTTCAGATTTCCAGCATCTGCAGTATTTTGCTATTGTGCCTTCAACACTTAGATTTCCTCCAGGCTTTCATGTTACCCCCTTCTTCGATACAGGTGAAAGACATTTACATAACATCTTTCACAATACCATGACATCCTTAATTGCTTCACAACTAATTAATTAATTTAAAAAGTAGTCACCACTGTTTTGTAGTCGAAAGCAGTTTAAGAATGTACGCATAGTTACAAAGCCCATGTAGTTTATTTTCGTGTGTGGCTGGATTATAATCAGAACCATTCTTGACATGCCAGCTTTTGGGGGATGTGTCAGCTTTTGCCAGTTTTCCAGCTTTACCTTTATGCAACCATTTGTGCAAATGGGGAATCACACGTGGCTGACAACTTATTTTAAACCTAGATATAATTAATGGTGTTTATTTTACATAAATGTAATGGACTTTGACGCATTTTGAAGTTTTTGCTTACCACGGGCGGGCAGAGAGAAAATATTTCAAAAGGAGATGCACAGTGCGACTGTTTGGAAAGTGTTTTTGGTGCCGCTGTTATTGGAAGGGCCTGGAGGGAGGTTTCCATGGTTACAGCGGCGCTAACAGCTCCACTCCGACCGATTCCAGCAAGAAGCCACGATGGTGCGAAGTGAGTGGAGCCTGAAACGGCCGGCGGCCTTTCCTCTCTCCTCCCCTGCCTGGGACCCAGTGTCCGACACAGAGCGAAGGCGCAGCTGCTCACCATTTAATAACGAAATCCCCGCGGCCCCGCCAAACCGGGCGCCGAGCCCCCAGCTACTCCTCGTCCCCCGGGTTATGTGCCGCACTCGGCCAGCAGGATGTCCGCGGGCCGGGCCCCCTCCCCTCTCAAACTCGCCTGGCCGGTTGTAGCAGCTCCGCTCCTGAGGTAAAGCGGTTGGGAGAGAGTGGGTGCAGAGAGCTGCTGTGCCGCTCCGCCTGGGGCCGGGCCGGGAATTGGCAGAAGGCAGGGAGTAACCAGGGAGGAGGGAGATCTGTCCCGCGGATCCTTCGGACACCTCCGATCAGCTAGTTCCATAGAGGTGGGTTAGTGGACTGTTGCCTTGGTTGGGGCAGACCGGACAAAAGGGAAAGGAATCGGCATTATAGCGAATCAGGTACTCTCATCTGAGAACTGTAAAGTCAAAGAAATTTACGGCACAGAAGGAGCCATTTGGCCCACTGAGTCTGTGCCAGCTGAACAAGAGCTATCCAGCCTAATCCCACTTTCCAGCTCTTGGTCCATAGCCTTGTAGGTTACAGCACTTCAAGTGCATATCCAAGTACTTTTCTTCGGTTTTCATCACTACCACCCTTTTCAGGCAGTGCGTTCCAGACCCCCACCACCCTCTGGGTGAAAAAAAATTCTCCTCAACTCCCCTCTAATCCTTGTACCAATTACCTTAAATCTGTGCCCCTGGTTATTGGCCTCTCTGCTAAGGGAAATAGGTCCTTCCTATCCATTCTATCGAGGCCCCTCATAATTTTATGCACTGGAATTATATCTCCTCTCCACCTCCTCTGTTCCAAAGAAAACAACCCAGCCTATCCAATCTTTTTCTCATAGCTAAAACTCTCCGGTCCTGGAACCATCCTCATAAATCTCCTCTATACCCTCTCTCGTGCGATCACATCCTTCCTGTAATGTGGTGACCAGAACTGTTTGCTGTACTCTAGCTGTGGTCTAACTAGTGTTTTATACAGTTCAATCATAACTTCCCTGCTCCTCTATTCTATGCCTCAGTTAATAAAGGAAAGTATCCCGTATGCCTTCTTAACTGCCTTATCTACCTGTCCTGCTATCTTCAGGGATCTGTGGACATGCGCTCCAAGGCCCCTTTGTTCCTCTGCACTTCTCCGTATCCTACCATTTATTGTGTATTCCCTTGACACTGCCAAACTTTCAATATCGATGTCCAGTAATACAACATACTCATCATTAGATTACCCCATGATACTTGTTGGTAAAAAATTCATCTGAACTGAATAAAATTGCCTCACAAAATTGACATTTATTCTTGCGTGATATCAAGTCTGAAATCTCATCAGGTTCAGATGATGGTTACGTGTTGCTTGAGCTTTTTCAGTGCAGAATGTCATGTAAACTAGATTTAGTTTTCTTTATTGTAGTACTGCAGTTTTGTTTTCTAGAGTAAGTAATGATTGTTTTAAAAAATCACCAGAAGGAAATCCTTTTTTTTGCAGTTGCGTGCTGCCCTGTTACCTCACTGATTTTGCTGTCTTACAGTTACTGAAAGTTTGATAAGGCAACGAGCAGAACATAATAACTGTGAGATATTTTCACTCGAAGAAATTTCATTGCATCAGCAAGAAATAGAAAAAATTGAATACATTGACAAATGGTGCAGAGATCTGAAAATTGTCTACTTTCAAAATAATTTGATTCCTAAGATTGGTAAGTGCAGTCACATTTGCTGAGTGCGCAATAGTGCTAGTCATCACAACTTTTTATTTTTCAATGTTAATGACAATTGTAAATTTTCCATATGCAAGGGAGTTCAACCATCGTTTTAAGTTATGATGATTCAATCACTGCAGTTTACCTCTGGAAAGAACAGTAATTTAAATAGAGTATACAGGTTTCTATATAGTATTGGATAAGTAGGCCGTGTTTGAGTATAACAGTAAGTGATGGCTGCAACACAAATGTTTTATTTAAAATACCTGCTTTCAGGCATTTTTTTTGACAATGCATGGTTTGGTTTCTATATTTAAGCAATTCTTAGTTTATTTTTTACCATGTTTGGTGTACTATGCAAATATAAAGAGTCTGCAGTGTTGTAAAGTCATAGGAAGAGATACACAACTGTGAAGGTCCATCCTTCTTAATTCAAGGTTGGTTATTGGATAAAATGGGTAGGTCAAGGGTATGTTTTTTGCAGAGAGGTTAGTAATGGCAGTTTTGAAAGGGAGAGGGATAGTGCCTGAGGAAAGGGAATTGCGACAATGTCAGCCAGCATGTGGGACAGGAAGGAAGTTAAGTAGTCAGGAGTTGGGTAGGGAGGGGTTCAAGGAAACCTGATGGAAGAGTTTGGAAAAGATCGGTAGAGGTGGGGAGAAACTGCAAAATCATGAGGGTTCATGGCTAGAGTGGGTTAGAGATTGGTAGGAAGCCAAGGGTTGGTGATGAGCGAAAGGTGAGGAAGTGGCACACATAGTCTCAACCTTGGGAATGAAAAAATCCGTGAACCCCTCTCATATTGATGTTTGAGATGAGAGTGGGACCGTGATGTTAGCAGACTGTTGGTTGTGGTGGGATAGGGGGATGGAGCGTTGTCCTTGCCCTTCAGGCTGATCCTGAATTTGTTTTCTGACTAATTCTTGGGATGTGGACGTTGTTGGCTAGGCCAGCATTTATTTATTGCCCGTCAACTGAGTGGCATGCTGGCAATATCAGAGGGCAATTAAGGGTCAGCCACATTGGTGTGGGACTGTCAGATATAGACCAGATTGGGTAAGGACAGTATGTTTGCTTCCCTGAAGAATATTAGTGAACCAACTTTTTTTTGATGACAATTCGACAGCTTCATGGTTACTATTACTGATACCAACTTTTTATTTTCAGATTTTTAAAACTGAATTTAAATTCTCAAACTGCCATGGTGGGATTTGAACTCATGGGGGGGAAAATTCGGTTGCGCCCCCTTTGGGGCGCTAACTTCGCTGGGGCGCTACTTTTAGCACTCCAAAAAGGTTAGTGCCCCTGCACCCGAAATTAAATGGAAGCGCCCCAAGCAGGAGGTGGGGCACTACTGGAAGTGCTCCCTCTCCCTCTTGGGGCACTCCCATTGACTATCGCGGCGCTACGTGCAGCAGTGCTGCAGGCCTCCCTCCCCTGATTAAAGGTGAGGGGACTAGTTCAGCGTTCACCGGGTCCCTACCGGCAAAAGAGCCCGGCATACAGGAGGCCAGAGGGGGCAGGTGCTAGCAGGCGACCCAAAAAAAATGGCCGCCCGGCACCTGCCCTTTAATTATCGCCGCTCCAGCCGCAAGAATGCCCCCCTGACCCTGTCAGACATAGCGTCCTGCGGTAGGTCAGGGGGCACGAGCCAAGTTTGCGGCCGGGGTGCTGTGCACAGCGATGACATCATTGCCAGAGGCGTAGTGCCGCAGGACGCTACCGCCGCCGCTAACCTCCTGCTGAATTTTGCGGGAGGCGTTAGTGGTGCTGTGCCCGGGCGCTAGTTGTTTTGCGCCTCCCGTTAACACCCCCTCAGGGCACTAATGGGAGGTGCAAAGCATTGAATTTTTCCCCCATGTTCTCTGGATTATTAGTGCAGGCAGTTTTGGCTGTGGAGAACAAAGCTGGCACCGCTTGACATGGCTGAGCCATGCTTCATCATAGGAAAGCATTGTTTTGCCCACATACATAAAAGATTTCATTACACTTAAATATTTTTTTTATGGGGTGTGGGCGTCGCTTTCAAGGCCAGCATTTATTGCCCATCCCTATTTGCCCTTGAGAAGGTGATGGTGAGCTGCCTCCTTGAACCGCTGCAGTCCGTGTGGTGAAGGTTCTCCCACAGTGCTGTTAGGTAGGGAGTTCCAGGATTTTGACCCAGCGACGATGAAGGATCAGTGATATACTTCTAAGTCAGGATGGTGTGTGACTTGGAGGGGAAGTTGGAGGGTGGTGTTCCCATGCACCTGCTGCCCTTGTCCTTCTAGGTGGAAGAGGTCACGGGTTTTAGAGGTGCTGCCGAAGAAGGCTTGCCAAGTTGCTATAGTGCATCTTGTAGATGGTACGCACTGCAGCCACTGTACACCGATGGTGGAGGGAGTGAATGTTTAAGGTGGTGGATGGGGTGCCAATCAAGTGGGCTGCTTTGTCCTCGATGGTGTCGAGCTTCTTGAGTGTTGTTGGAGCTGCACTCATCCAGGCAAGTGGAAAGTATTCCATCACACTCCTTACTTGTGCCTTGTAGATGGTGGAAAGGCTTTGGGGAGACAGGAGGTGAGACACTCACCGCAGAATACCCAGCCTCTGACCTGCTCTTGTTGCCACAGTATTTATGTGGCTGGTCCAGTTAAGTTTCTGGTTAATGGTGACCCCCAGGATGTTGATGGTGGGGGATTTGGCGATGGTAATGCCATTGAATGTCAAGGGGCGGTGGTTAGACTCTCGCTTGTTGGAAATAGTCATTGCCTGGCACATCTGTGGCACGAATGTTACCTGCCACTTATCAGCCCAAGCCTGAATGTCATCCAGGTCTTGTTGCATGCGGGCATGGACTGCTTCATTATCTGAAGAGTTGTGAATGACGCTTAACACTGCGCAGTCATCAGCAAACATCCCCATTTCTGACCTTGTGTTGGAGGGAAGGTCATTGATGAAGCAGCTGAAGATGGTTGGGCCTAGAACACTGCCCTGAGGAACTCCTGTAGCGATGCCCTGGGGCTGTGATGATTGACCTTTAACCACCACAACCATCTTCCTTTGTGCTAGGTATGACTCCAGCCAGTGGAGAGTTTTCCCCCCGATTCCCGTTGACTTCAGTTTTACTAAGGCTCCTTGATGCCATACTCGGTCAAATGCTGCTTTGATGTCAAGGACAGTCACTTTCACCTCGCCTCTGGAATTCAGCTCCTTTGTCCATGTTTGCCGCTTGATAGCACTGTCGATGACACCTTCCATCACTTTGCTGATGATTGAGAGTAGACTGATGGGGCGGTAATTGGCCCGATTGGATTTGTCCTGCTTTTTGTGGACAGGACATATCTGGGCAGTTTTCCACATTGTCAGATAGATGCCAATGTTGTAGCAGTACTGGAACATCTTGGCTAGATACGTGGCTAGTTCTGGAGCTATGCAGGCATGTAAAGGCCTATTTTTTATATGAGGAAACAAAAACACCTTGAACATCTACTGTACTTTGACAGGCTAGCGTCAATATCAGTGTCATTGCTGTGTAAAGAGATTTTTGCATTCTTAGTGAGTGAAGACTTAGCATTAAAGGCTGTGTATCATACCAGCTATGGCAGTCTGACGTGTGAGATGGATGAGTGATTTCATGAATGAAATTTAAAAAAAATTAAAATAACGCAAAAAATAAGTAGTCATATAAATGAATGTCCTGAATAATCACATTCATTTACGTTACCTGAGATTCTTTAAAGAAGGGGAGGGGGGCAGTTTAAACACTTTTTATACACCTGCCAGTTGCAAGCTGACAGTTAATATTTCTATCCTGTGTTCGTTTGTGATTCGCAAGAAAAATCAACTTTTTCCATTGAAATTGGTGGCTGTCAGTATCAACCAATCAGATCATTTAGAAAGAAAGAACTTGCATTTATATAGCGCCTATCAGAACCTCAGAATGTCCCAAAATGCTTAACCGCCAATGAAGTAGTATTTGAAGTGTAGTTACTGTTGTAATGTGTGAAACACGGCAGCCAAGGCTGATAGGTGGAACTGGAGGCTGTCGGGATCAATTCCTGAGCCAAACACAGCTTGCTACTTTTAAAAATGCTTGTTATGACGTAAGTCATAAAGCCTGGGAATGGTAGCATAGTGGTTATGTTACTGGACTAGTAATCAAGTATCAGTAATGGTGACCATGAAACTACAACACTGTTGTAAAAACTCATTTGGTTCACTAATGTCCTTTAGGGAAGGAAATCTGCCTTCCTTACCTGGTCTGGCCTATATGTGACTCCAGACCCACAGCTGCCCTCTGAGTTGCACCAAACTGCTGCAACAGGAGCACACAGACTGCAGCGGTTCAGCACCACCTTCTCAAGGGCAAGTAGGGATGGGCAATAAATGCTGGCATTGCCAATGATGCCCACATCTCATGAACAAATAAAAAAAAAGTAACAGTTGATTGAAAATTTCACATCTGGGACTTGCAATGTTGGAAACTTTGACAAAAATATGTCAATGTCATGCAAGTGCTAGCCTTGGCTCAATTGGTAGCACTGTTGTCTCTAAGTCAGAAAGTCGTGGGTTCAAACCCCACTCCAGAGACTTGAGCACATAATTTAGGCTAACATTCCTTCAGTACTGCACTGCTGGAAGTGCCAGATCCCATGGCACTATTTGAAGAGCGAGGGATTTCTCCTGGTATCCTGACCAATGTTTATCCCTCAATCACCACCTGAAAAAGATTATCTGGTAATTAATGTTATTGCTGTTTGTGGGACCCTGCTGTGCTGAAATTGGCTGAAACATTTCCCTACATGACAACAATGACTGCCCTTCAAAAGTAATTAATTGCCTTTGAAGCTTTTGAGATGTCTTGAAGTCATGAAGGCACTATATAAATGCAAATTCTTTTTTCTTTCTAGACATGTTGTAAACCATAATATAGCTTTCATTTTCTCATGCTGAGTCATTGTTGGCATAAAATTAATTTATATATCATTACGAAGTCCTTTCTTTTCACCTACCTTTGGTATCTTAGGCTGATTTTCAAATGGAGGGCATAAGTCAGGGAGCAATGGTTTTAAAAACCCGTGAAGTGGTACAGAATGCATCACTTGAGCCTGTGTGTTTTTGAAATGCAGTTTTCTCAGTTTGAAAATAGAGCTTCATGAGTGAGGTAATATAGAAATACTGTTGAGGCAAATTATATATCTGTTGTAAAGATTTATTTACTAGGGGAGATACTAGTATGCTGAACAATTGACACTTTATTAGTGTTTTGAGAAAAAAATCTGTCAGTAATTTGAGGTGTAATCCTATATAACCGTAACACATATTACATAATTAGTTCTCAGCTTTCTAAGGAAGAAGTTATGCCATGATCATTAGTTGGAGAGAAAAAAGACAATACAGTAAGTGACTGCTTAAATGGACTGAAAAGAGCATTAATAAACATCTACAACCACACTACAGTATCTTGAATATGTCTGATCTTAGAAGATAACCAAGCCAGGCCTAGTTAGTACTAAACTGGGATTATACCAAGGTGCTGTAGGCTTTTCTTGCCACCAGAGGGTGACCATGTCTGTGCAAATTTACAATTTACTTTGGACCTTTTCTTTCTTGGTGCACCATTCACTTTTATAATTGGTTTGAAGGAATTTGAGGAAAGCTTGCTGCCTGAGTTGATTTTTTTGTTAGTTTCTATTCTAGAGTTTGTCATTTTTTTCCATTAGCTTCTTGATTTTATTTAGTCCACAAGTTATATTTACACCACTGTTGTGTAGGATTACATAAGTGGTTACTGCTTTCTTTCCTGCTCGCATCACACCAACAAAACATTCAGTTTGATTTCTGAAATCATTGGATTTTTGTCTCTGAAGAAGGAGACAAACTGAAGCAGTTTTACTTATTAAATTTTTGTAGAAATAGTTTTTTTGTTAATTTATGTTCTAATATTTGATTTTTTTTGCCACTAGAGGGCGATCGTGTCTTTTACTCACTACTTTCCCCTGGTTTCTATTGCACATTTCATTTTCATCAAACTACTTACAGCTTTTTTTAATGCATTCCTGGGATGTGGGCATCACTGGAAGGCCAGCATTTATTGCCCATCCCTAGTTGCCCTTGAGAAGGTGGTGGTGAGCCGCCTTCTTGAACTGCTGCAGTCCGTGTGGCGAAGGTACTCCCATAGTGTTCGGGAGGGAGTTCCAGGATTTTGACCCAACGATGATGAAGGAATGCCTATATATTTCCAAGTCAGGGTGATGCGTGACTTGGAGGGGAACTTGGAGGATGGTGTTCCATGCTGCCCTTGTCCTTCTAGGTGGTAGAGGTCGCTGGTTTGGGAGGTGTTGTCGAAGAAGCCTTGGGGAGTTACTGCACTGATGGTACACACTGCAGCCACAGTGCGCCAGTGGCGGAGGATGTGAATGTTTAAGGTGGTGGATAGGGTACCAATCAGGCGGGCTTGATAATGTCGAGCTTCTTGAGTGTTGTTGGAACTACACTCATCCAGGCAAGTGGAGAGTATTCCATCACACTCCTGACTTGTGCCTTGTAGATGGTGGAAAGGCTTTGGGGAGTCAGGAGGTGAGACACTCGCTGCAGAATACCTAGCCTCTGACCTGCTCTTGAGGCCACAGTATTTATGTGGCTGGTCCAGTTAAGTTTCTGGTCAATGGTGGCCCCCCAGATGTTGATAGTGGAGGATTCTGTGATGGTAATACTGTTGAATGTCAAGGGGCGGTGGTTAAACTCTCTCTTGTTGAAGATAGTCATTGCCTGGCACTTAAATGGCAAGTAAAATTTGCGCCACACATCAGCCCAAGTCTGAATGTCATCCAGGTCTTGCTACATGTGGGCATAGACTGCTTCATTATCTGAGGAGTTGTGAATGGAATTGAACACTGTGCAATCATCAGCGAACATCGCCATTTATGATGCAGGGAAGGTCATTGATGAAGCAGCTGAAGATGGTCGGGCCTAGGACATTGCCCTGAGGAACTCCTGCAGCGATGTCCTGGGGCTGAGATGATTGACCTCCAACAACCACAACCATCTTCCTTTGTGCTGGATATGACTCCAGTCCCTGATTCCCATTGACTTCAGTTTTACTAGGGCTCCTTGATGCCACACTCGGTCAAATGCTGCCTTGAAGTCAAGGGCAGTCACTCTCACCCCACCTCTGGAATTCAGCTCTTTTGTCCATGTTTGGACCAAGGCTGTAATGAGTCCTGGAGCCAAGTGGTCCTGGCGGAACCCAAACTGAGCATCGGTGTGCAGGTTATTGGTGAGTAAGTGCTGCTTGATAGCACTGTCGACGACATCTTCCATCACTTTGCTGATGATTGAAAGCAAGCCAATGGGGCGGTAATTGGCCGGATTGGATTTGTCCTGCTTTTTGTGGACAAAACATACCTGGGCAGTTTTCCACATTGTTGGGTAGATGCCAGTGTTGTAGCTGTACTGGAACTGCTTGACTAGAGGCGTGGCTAGTTCTGGAGCACAAGTCTTCAGCACGACAGCCAGGATGTTGTTGGGGCCCATAGACTTTGCTGTATCCAGTGCGCTCAGCTGTTTCTTGATATCACATGGAGTGAATCGAATTGGCTGAAGACTGGCTTTTGTAATGGTGGGGACCTCTGAAGGAGGGTGATATGAATCATCCACTCATAATTTCTGGCTGAAGATGATTGCAAATGCTTCAGCCGTGTCTTTTGCACTCACGTGCTGGGCTCTGCCATCATTGAGAATGGGGATAATCACGGAGCCTCTTCCACCCGTTTGTTGTTTAATTGTCCACCATCATTCAAGACTGGATGCAGCAGGACTGCAGAGCTTTGACCTGATCCATTGGTTGTGGAATCGCTTAGCTCTGTCTATAGCATGCTGCTTCCGCTGTTTCGCATGCATGTAGTCCTGTGTTGCAGCTTCCCGAGATTGAAAGCAGCGGCAGCGGTGAGAGGATAAAGAGCGGCCTGAGAGCGGGGCTGAATTGAAGCAGTGGCAGCGGCGAGACTCCGATTCGAAAACATCATCAAAGAGTGACGTCACAGGACAGCAGGTACGTGATTGGTTGGTGAGTATTACAGCTCTTTTTTGCTCTCTGAGTTAGGGAAGGTGGTTAAATTAAGAACTGAGAAACTGTAACTTGCTAGTACTTAATAAATTAATAACTTAAACTAAATAAAATAATCAAACAATAAACCTAACATATCGATTGAATAAAATCTTTAACTAATTAATTAATAAATAAAACAAGGTTAGCAATGGCAGGGCAGGTGGTGTATCGTAACTGCAGCATGTGGGAGTTAGTGGAGAGCATCGCGATCCCGAGCAACCACATCTGCAGTAAATGTCTGCAACTCGAGAAACGTCGGCTCAGAATTGTTGAGCTAGAGTACGAGCTGCAGACATTGCAATGCATCAGGGCGGGGGAGAGTTACCTGGACACTTTGTTCCAGGAGGCAATCACACCCTTTAGGTTAAGTAGTATTTTAGAGTTTGTCAGTGGTCAGGGACAGGAGGGCAGGAATTTCAGCGGCAGCAGCAGGGCTATAAAAGGCTCCAGAGACCAGGTAAGGCCTCAGAGCGTCGGCGGGAATTTCAGCGACAGCAGCGGGGCTATAATAGGCTCCAGAGACCAGGTAAGGCCTCAGAGCGTCGGCGGGAATTTCAGCGACAGCAGCGGGGCTATAAAAGGCTCCAGAGACCAGGTAAGGCCTCAGAGCGTCGGCGGGAATTTCAGCGACAGCAGCGGGGCTATAAAAGGCTCCAGAGACCAGGTAAGGCCTCAGAGCGTCGGCGGGAATTTCAGCGACAGCAGCGGGGCTATAAAAGGCTCCAGAGACCAGGTAAGGCGTACCAATCTCCGAACTCGGAACTCGGAGGGAAGGAAGGAGAGAGGTAAAAAATAATCGAAGTGTGACGTCACCAGAATGCAGGTAAGTGATTGGTTGGTGAGTATTTCTCTCTTTTTAAACTTAAACTCTGTGGTTTATAGTTTCTAAGGTGTGATATTTATCATCTAGAATCGGGGCAGAGGGTATTTAAAAATAATATTAATGGGTATAACATAGAATGGGAGAGCAGGTGATGTGTTACTGCTGCCATATGTGGGAGCTGGTGGACACCATTGATGCTCACGGTGATCACATTTGCAGTAAGTGTTGGCTGCTCGAGGAATTCCGGCTCCGTGTTGATGAGCTGGAGTCCGAGCTTCAAACACTGTGACACATCAGGAAGGGGGAGAGTTACCTGGACTCTGTGTTCCAGGAAGTAGTCACACCAATTAGATTAACTAATTCAGATGTAGTCTGTGGTCAGGGACAGGAGGGTGTGACTATGAGTGAGGCAGGTACGGGGATCCAGGAGGTAGTGTTGGAGGAGCCGCAGCCCTTGCTCTTGTCCAACAGGTTCGTGGCTCTTACTCCCTGTGAGGACAGGAGCAGGGACTGCAGGGAGGATGAACAACCTGGCCACAGCACTGTGGAACAGGGGGCCATTCAAGTGGGGGGAGTAAAAAGAAATGTTGTAGTGGTAGGGGATAGTATCATAAGGGGGATAGATAGGGGTTTTTGCAGCCGAGAGCGAGAGTCCCGAAGGTTGTGTTGCCTGCCCGGTGCCAGGGTTAAGGACATCTCCTCTGGGCTGGAGAGAAACTTGGAGTGGGAGGGGGAGGATCCAGTTGTCGTGGTCCATGTTGGTACCAACGACGTAGATAGGACAAGGAAAGAGGTTCTGCTGAGGGAGTATGAGCACCTAGGGGCCAAATTAAAAAGCAGAACCACAAGGGTAATAATCTCTGGATTACTACCTGAGCCACGAGCAAATTTGGCTAGGGTAAATAAAATCAGAGAGTTAAATGTGTGGCTCAAAGACTGGTGTGGGAGAAATGGGTTTTGCTTCTTGGGACACTGGCACCAGTACTGGGACAGGAGAGAGCTGTTCCGTTGGGACGGACTTGACTTGGCCAGTGCTGGGACTAGAATCCTGGCAAATCGAATAACTAGGGCTGTAGAGAGGGCTTTAAACTAATTAGTGCGGGGGAGGTTTCAAGAGAGCGAAAAATAAAAATGTCAGCGGAGAAGGCAATAGAGCAAAGTAGCAGTGGGGAAATTAAAAACCAGAGCATGTCAGGAAGGGACAGAATATATAAAGGTAAAGTAGTAAAGGGGGTAAAAGCAGGAATAAATTGTCACAAAGCATATTTAAAAGTTCTTTATCTGAATGCACGCAGCATTCGTAACAAAATAGACGAGTTGACGGTACAAATAACTACACGTGGGTATGATCTGGTGGCCATTACAGAAACATGGCTGCGAGGTGACCATGACTGGGAACTAAACATCCAGGGGTATTTGACTATTAGGAAGGACAGACAGGAAGGAAAGGGAGGTGGAGTGGCTATGTTAATAAAGGATGGAATCACTGCAATAGTGAGAAATGATATTGGGTCAAAGGATCAGGATAGTGAAACAGTTTGGGTGGAGATAAGGAATAATAAGGGGAAAAAGTCACTAGTGGGCGTAGTCTATAGGCCTCCTAACAGTTGCAACTCTATTGGTCGGAGTATAAATCAGGAAATAGTTGGGGCTTGTAATATGGGAACAGCTATAATCATGGGAGATTTTAACTTTCACATTGACTGGACAAATCAAATTGGGCAGGGCAGCCTTGAGGAAGAGTTCATAGAGTGCATTAGGGACGGGTTCCTTGAGCAGTATGTTACTGAACCAACCAGGGGGCAGGCAATCTTAGATCTGGTCTTGTGTAACGAGACAGGATTAATAAAAAATGTCCCAGTAAAGGATCCCCTTGGAATGAGTGACCATAACATGGTTGAATTCCAAATTCAGTTGGAGGATGAGAGAGTTGGATCTCAAACCAGCGTACTAAGCTTAAATAAAGGAGACTATGAAGGTATGAGAGCAGAGTTGACTAAAGTGGACTGGGAAAATAGATTAAGGTGTAAGACGGTACATGAGCAGTGATGTACATTCAAGGAGATATTTCACAACTTTCAAGAAAAATATATTCCACTGAGGAAAAAGGGGCGTAAAAGAAAAGACAGCCATCCGTGGCTAAGTAAAGTAATAAAAGACAGTATCCGACTGAAAACAAGGGCATATAAAGTAGCCAAATCTAGTGGGAGGATAGAAGATTGGGAAGCATTTAAAAGCCAGCAAAGAATAACTAAAAGATTAATTAAGAAAGGGAAGATAGATTATGAAAGTAAACTAGCAAAAAATATAAAAACAGATAGCAAGAGTTTCTACAGTTATATAAAAAGAAAACGGGTGGCTAAAGTGAATGTTGGTCCCTTCGAGGACAAGACCGGGAAATTAGTAGTGGGGAACATGGAGATGGCAAATACGCTGAACAAATATTTTGTATCAGTCTTTACAGTAGAGGACACTAAAAATATTCCAACACTGGACAAACAGGGGGCTATAGGGGGGGAGGAGCTAAACACGATTAAAATCACTAAGGAGATGGTACTCGGTAAGATAATGGGACTTAAGAACATAAGGCGGATAAATCCCCTGGACCTGGTGGCTTACATCCTAAGGTCTTGAGAGAAGTAGCGGTAGGGATTGCGGAAGCATTGGTGGTAATTTTCCAAAACTCCCTGGATTCAGGAAAGGTCCCAGCAGATTGGAAAACTGCTAATGTAATGCCCTTATTTAAAAAGGGAGGTAGACAAAAGGCTGGAAACTATAGACCAGTTAGCCTAACATCTGTGGTTGGTAAAATGTTGGAGTCCATTATTAAGGAAGCAGTAACAGGACATTTGGATAAGCATAATTTAATCGGACAGAGTCAGCATGGTTTTATGAAGGAAATCATGCTTGACAAATTTGCTCGAATTCTTTGAGGACGTAACAAACATGGTGGATAAAGGGGAACCAGTGGATGTGGTGTATTTGGACTTCCAAAAGGCATTTGACAAGGTGCCACACAAAAGATTACTGCACAAGATAAAAAATCACGGGATTGGGGGTAATATACTGGCATGGGTGGAGGATTGGCTATCTAACAGAAAACAGAGAGTTGGGACAAATGGTTCATTCTTGGGTTGGCAATCAGTAACTAGTGGTGTTCCGCAGGGGTCAGTGCTGGGACCCCAACTCTTTACAATCTATATTAACGATTTGGAGGAGGGGACCAAGTGCAACATATCCAAGTTTGCCGACGATATAAAGATGGGAGGGAAAGCAGTGAGTGAGGAGGACATAAAAAACCTGCAAAAGAACATAGACAGGCTAAGTGAGTGGGCAGAAATTTGGCAGATGGAATATAATGTTGGAAAGTGTGAGGTTATGCACTTTGGCAGAAAAAATCAAAGAGCAAGTTATTATTTAAATGGAAAGAAACTGCAAAGTGCTACAGTACAAAGGGATCTGGGGGTCCTGGTGCACGAAACACAGAACGTTAGTATGCAGGTACAGCAGGTGATCAGGAAGGCCAATGGAATCTTGGCTTTTATTGCAAGGGGGATGGAGTATAAAAGCAGGGAAGTCTTGCTTCAGTTATACAGGGTACTGGTAAGGCCACACCTGGAATACTGCGTACAGTTTTGGTTTCCATATTTAAGAAAAGATATGTTTGCTCTCGAGGCAGTTCAGAGAAGGTTCACTCGGTTGATTCCGGAGATGAGGGGGTTGACTTATGAGGAAAGGTTGAGTAGGTTGGGCCTCTACTCATTGGAATTCAGAACAATGAGAGGCGATCTTATCGAAACATATAAGATTGTGAGGGGGCTTGATCGGGTGGATGCGTGGAGGATGTTTCCACTGATGGGTGAGACTAGAACTAGGGGGCATAATCTTAGAATAAGGGGCTGCCGTTTCAAAACTGAGATGAGGAGAAACTTCTTCACTCAGAGGGTAGTAAATCTATGGAATTTGCTACCTCAGAGAGCTGTGGAAGCTGCGACATTAAATAAATTTAAAACGGAGATAGACAGTTTCCTAGCTGATAAGGGAATTAAGGGTTATGGGCAGCGGGCAGGGAAGTGGACGTGAGTCTAGGTTCGGATCAGCCATGATCCTATTGAATGGCGGAGCAGGCCCGAGGGGCCGTATGGCCTACTCCTGCTCCTACTTCTTATGTTCTTATGTGAGTCAGGAAGGTATGGGGACCCAGGATGTAGTGATGGAGGAGCCTCAGCCCTGGACCTTGTCCAACAGGTACGAGGTACTTGCTACCTGTATGGATGAGGAAAAGGACTGCAGGGAGGATGGGCAAACTGACCACGACACTGTGGTACAGGGGGCCATCCAATTGGGGGGATGAAGGAAGGAATGTGGTAGTAGTAGGGGACAGTATAGTCGGGGTTAGATACTGTGCTCTGCAGCCGTGAAAGAGAGTCCCGAAGGCTGTGTTGCCTGCCCGGTGCCAGGGTTATGGATACCTCCTCGTGGCTGGAGAAGAACTTGGAGTGGGAGGGGGAGGATCCAGTTGTCATGGTCCATGTAGGAACCAACGACATAGGTAGAACTAAGAATGAGGTTCTGCTGAGGGAGTTTGAGGAGCTAGCGTCTAAATTAATAAGCAGAACCTCAAGGGTAATAATCTCTGGATTACTACCTGAGCCACGTGCAAATTGGCATAGGGTCAAGAAGATCAGAGAGTTAAATGCGTGGCTCAAAGAGTGGTGTGGGAAAAAGGGGTTTCAATTCATGGGGCACTGGCACCAATACTGGGGAAAGAGGGAGCTGTTCCGTCGGGACGGACTCCACTTAAACCGGGCTGCGAACAGCGTCCTGGCGAATCGAATAACTATGGCTACGGAAAGGGCTTTAAACTAAAAAAGGGGTAGTGGGAGAGTCAGGTGAGGGGAAATTTAGAAATCTAAAGACAAAGGCCAAGGCAATAGAGCAGTGTAGCGATTTGAGTAAAAATAATCAGTGTGACAGGAAGCGCCAGAGAGTTTAACAGTAGTAGCGCAGCAGAGAATAAGGTCAAAGCAGGGAATAATGGTAAAAATTTAAATTAAAGACTCTTTATCTGAATGCACGAAGCATTCATAATAAGATAGGTGAACTAGTGGTACAAATAGAGATAAATGGGTTTGATCTAATAGCCATTACAGAGACGTGGTTGCAATGTGGCCAAGGTTGGGAACAAAATGTTCCAGGGTACTGGACGTTTCGAAAAGACAGGCAGAATGGAAAAGGAGGGAGAGTAGCCCTGATAATAAAGGATGACATAAGGACAGTATGAGAAAGGATGTTGGCTTGGAAGATCAGGAAGTAGAATCAGTATGGGTGGAGATAAGGACTTACAAGGGGTAGAAAACACTAGTAGGAGTAGTATGTAGGCCCCCTAAAAGTAGCTATACTATTGGATAGAATATTAATCAAGAAATAGTAGGAGCTTGCAACAAAGGTAATGCAGTAATCTTGGGGGGCTTTAATCTTCATATAGACTGGACAAATCAAATTGGCAAAGGTAGTCTGGAAGACGAGTTCATGGAATGCATTCGGGACAGTTTCCTAGAACAATACGTCATGGAACCAACCAGGGAACAGGCTATTTTAGATCTTGTATTGTGTAATGAGACAGGGTTAATTAGCAATCTCATAGTAAAGAATCCTTTGGGGCAGAGTGATCATAATATGATAGAATTTCACATTAATTTTGAGAGTGACTTGCCTAAGTCCGAAACTAGAGTCTTAAACTTAAATAAAGCCAATTACATAGGTATGGGGCGAATTGGCTAAGGTAGAGAGGAAAAATAGATTATAGGGTATGGCGGTAGATAAGCAGTGGCTAGCATTTAAAGAAATATTTCATACTTCTCAACAAAAATACATTCCATTGAGAAACAAAAGCTCCATGGGAAAAGTGACCCAACCGTGGCTAACTAAAGAAGTTAAGGATAGCATTAGATTGAAAGAAGAAACTTATAATGTTGCAAAGAATAATAGTAAGCCTGAGGATTGGGAGAGTTTCAGAAATCAGCAAAGGTTGACCAAAAAATTGACACAAAGGGAAAAAATAGAATATGTGAGAAAATTAGCAAGAAATATAAAAGCAGATTGTAAGAGCTACTACAAGTATGTAAAAAGGAAGAGAGTGTCAAAAGTAAACGCTGGTCCCTTAGAGGCTGAGACAGGAGAAATTATTATGGGGAATAAGGAAATGGCAGAAACATTAAACAAATATTTTGTATCTGTCTTCACAGTAGATGACACAAAAAGCATACCAAAAATGGTGGGGAACCAAGGGTCTAATGAGGGTGAGGAACTTAACGTAATTAATATAAGTAGAGAAAAAGTACTAGAGAAACTAATGGGACTAAAAGCCAACAAATCCCCTGGCTCTGACGGCCTACATCCTAGGGTTCTAAAAGGGGTGGCTGAAGAGATAGTGGATGCATTGGTTTTGATCTTCCAAAATTCCCTAGATTCTAGAATGGTCTCAGCGGATTGGAAGGTTGCAAATGTAACACCGCTATTCAAGAAAGGAGGGAGGGAACTACAGGCCAGTTAGCCTGACATCAGTCATCGGGAAAATGCTTGAATCCATTGTTAAGGAAGTGGTATCAGGGCACTTAGAAAATCATAACATGACTAGGCAGAGTCAACATGGTTTTATGAAAGGGAAATCGTGTTTGACAAATTTATTAGAGTTTTTTGAGGATGTAACTAGCAGGGTAGATAATGGGGAATCAGTGGATGTAGTATATTTAGATTTCCAAAAGGCATTCGATAAGGTGCCACACAAAAGGTTATTACACAAGATTAGGGCTCATGGGGTTGGGGGTAATATAGTAGCATGAATAGAGGATTGGTTAACGTTCAGAAAACAGAGAGTAGGGGTAAACAAATCTTTTTCAGGTTGGCAGGCTGTAACTAGTAGGGTGCCGCAAGGATCAGTGTTGGGGCCTCAGCTATTTACAATCTATATTAATGACCTAGATGAAGGGACCAAGTGTAATGTATTCAAGTTTGCTGATGATACAAAGCTAGGTGGGACAGTAAGCTGTGAGGAGAACACAAAGGGCTGGATTTTCTCAGCCCGAGGAGGTGGGTATGGAGGCAGGACTACCGGGAAAGTTGCAGAATTTGGGGGCGGGAAAGGATTAAAGCCTATTAACTGCTTGTTAACAGGTAGTTAACAGGCAGAAAATAGGATTATCCCCATTTTTCGTGCTGAAGTGCGGGCTTCCCGACCTGGGGGAACCCCGCCGGGGTGTAGGAGGCGAATAGGAGATCTGCGGGGGTCGGAGGGGTCTGAAAGTGCAATGTAGAGGTGAGTGATGGGTGCAAGTGTGGAGTGGTAAGTATGTGAGGTGAGTATAAAGTGTTAAAAAATGTTAACTTACCTTTGTTTCTCCCTACAGCCTTCAGCCGCTGTGGAGCCGTAGTCCCCGTCATCTCCATTGTAGAGATCACAGACTAGCTGTTGGATCCTCCGATCCCACAGCCAGCTGATTTCTGCAAAGTAGAAAGGTTTGATGAGTCCTGAACACAAGGGCTCATCAAACTACACAGAACGTCAGTGTTTGACAGCTTCACAGAGCTGTCAAGCGATGACATTTCTTCTTTCAAAAATTCTTGACAGATGACACGTCGTACATTGACGTGCTCTGTCACTGACTTCCCCCTAATTGGCCTGCTGAGCCCGCTGGGCGGGCTTAACAAGGTCAATCAGGAAAGTCCCACTGGTTGGCCAGAAGCTGATGGAGGCGGGACTGAAACTGGGTAAGCAGCAGTCCCGCCTCCAACACGTCTCCATTCATAAAATCCAGCCGAAAGAGTCTGCAAAGGGATATAGATAGACTTAGTGAGTGGGCAGTAAGGTGGCAGATAGAGTATAATGTAGGGAAATGTGAGGTTATTCACTTTAGTAGGAAGAATAGAAAAACAGAATATTTTTTAAATGGTGAGAAACTTTCAAATGTTGGTGTTCAGAGAGAGTTGGGTGTCCTCGTGCAAGAAACACAGAAAGCTAGCATGCAGGTACAGCAAGCAATAAGGAAGGCAAATGGCATGTTAGCCTTTATTGCAAGGGGGTTGGAGTATAAGAGTAAGGAAGTCTTGCTACAATTGTACAGGGCCTTGGTGAGTCTACACCTGGAGTACTGTGCACAATTTTGGTCTCCTTATCTAAGGAAGGATATACTTGCCTTGGAGGCGGTGCAACGAAGGTTCACTAGATTGATTCCTGGGATGAGAGGGCTGTCCTATGATGAGAGATTGTGTAGAATGGGCCTATACTCTCTGGAGTTTAGAAGAATGAGAGGTGATCTCGTTGAAACATACAAGATTCTGAGGGGGATTGACAGGGTAGATGCTGAGAGGTTGTTTCCCCTGGCTGGAGTGTCTAGAACTAGGGGGCATAGTCTCAGAATAAGGGGTAGGCCATTTAAGACCGAGATGAGGAGGAATTTCTTCACCCAGAGGGTTGTGAATCTTTGGAATTCTCTGCCCAAGAGGGCTGTGAATGCTGAGTCATGAGTATATTCAAGGTCGAGATAGATAGATTTTTGGACTCTAGGGGAATCAAGGGATATGGAGATCGGGCGGAGATGCGGTCTATGACCAGCCGCTAACATATTGAATGGCGGAGCAGGCTCGAGGGGCCGCATGGCCTACTGCTGCTTCTATTTCTTATGTTCTTGGCACCTCATTTTTAGGTACCCCTTCTGCTGCTCCTGGCATGCTCTTCTGCACTCCTCATTGAACCAGGGTGGGTCCCCTGGCTTGATGGTAATAGTAGAGTGAGGGATACTGATTGCGGTGGAATACAATTTTGCTGCTGCTGATGGCCCACAGCGCCTCATGGATGCCCAGTTTTGAGCTGCTAGATCTGTTCTGAATCTATCCCATTTAGCTCAGTGATAGTGCCGCACAACAAGATGGAGGGTGAAGACAAGACAGTGCAGTGATCAGTGCTACCAATACTGTCATGGACAGATGCATCTGCGACAGGTAGATTGGTGAGGACGAGGTCAAGTAGGTTTTTCCCTCGTGTTGGTTGTCTCACCACCTGCAGCAGGCCCAGTCGGCAGGACTCGGCCAGCTCGGTCAGTAGTGGTGCTACCAAGCCACTCTTGGTGATGGACATTGAAGTCCCCCCACCCAGAGTACATTCTGTGCCCTTACTACCCTCAGTGCTTCTTCCAGGTGGTGTTCAACATGGAGGAGCACTGATTCAACAGTTGAGGGAGAGCGGTATGTGGTAATCAGCAGGAGGTTTCCTTGCCCATGTTTGACATGAAGCCATGAGACTTCATGGGGTCCGGAATCAATGTTGAGGCCTCCCAGGGCTACTCCCTCCCGACTGTATACCACTGTGCCGCCACCTCTGGTGGGACAGGACATACCCAGGGATGGTGATGGAGGAGTCTGGGACATTGGCTGAAAGCTATGATTGTGTGAGTATGACTATGTCAGGCTGTTGCTTGATTAGACTGTGGGACAGCTCTCCCAATTTTGGCACAAGTCCCCAGATATTAGTGAGGAGGACTTTTCAGGGTCGACTGGGCTGGGTGTGCCGTTGTGTCCGAAGCCGGTGCCGAGGTCGATGCCGGGTGATCCGTCCGGTTTTATTCTTCTTATTGTTTTTCGTTGCAGTTTGATACAACTGAGTGGCTTGCTAGGCCATTTCAGAGGGCAGTTAAGAGTCAAGCACATTGCCAGATCAGATAAGGACAGCAGATTTCCTTCCCTGAAGGGCATTAGATGGGCTTTTACGATAATCTGATAGTTTCATGGTCACAATTACTGATGCTAGCTTTTTATTTCAGATTTATTTAGTTCCCTGTGATAAGTTACAACGACGGTCTTGGTTTTAAATGATTAAAGTATTTTAGTTGGTGTGGACTAGCATTGCTAAAATTATGATGGTACAACAAACAATCTGACAGTTAAAAATATCTAATTAAAACTTTACAATTAAAAAAATGAATAAATGTTGCTTTAACGTAGTCACCATTTAAAATGTGAACTCCAACTTGGGACCACTTGTAAAATATCCCAGTTACTTAGCTTGTGCCAGGGAAAGAAAAAGTTGGCTCACTAGGGTGTTTGTTCACCTTATTTGGAAGGAGGCAGAATCACTAGACTATTGTTAATACAATGAGGTACACTTTTCCTTTACCGTTAATGTTTTGTACAACAGGTAATGATTGAAAGCAGAAAGGTTTATGAGGTTACAAAAATGTTTGATCTATTTTTTAAATAATATTGGGTATATTATTTTAATGGAAAGTTTGTCAAACTTTTTAATATTTGGAGAATATATAGAAGAATCAGAAAATCCATGTCATTTTTGTTGCAATTATATAATGGACTGGATGTTACTCCGAATTACCATCCATTTTCTGGCAGTTTTGGGACAGCAAATGAGGCAATGATGTCAACTGCCTAAAAGCTGCCAATCTAAAATTGTACCAAAATTATCCTCTCCAAAAAAGCATCAGTCCATTTTAAGGCCCACTGGAAGCCCACCTCACCACATTTAAATGGAGTCACGTAAGCGTAGCTGACCCATTTTCTCCAACTTCCAACCCAAACCTGCCACAACCACAAATGACTACCTCCACTATGTAAGTAGTATGTAAGAAGAGGATATGAGCATCACTTAGGTATCCCTATTGTAGATACTGTATTGAGGAGGCAATTTTGTTTGGTGAAACTGAAGGTTGGTGTTACTTTGCCTGTATATCAAACTGTTCGATACTTTTGTCAGGACGTTTGCTGCTATTTTTATTAGCTCTGCAAAAAGTACAGGTTTGGACTGGGAACATCGATTTCCCGATGGGAATCCCTGTATTCGTATGTTATGAAGAGGAGGAGGATGAAGATATGAACGAGAATACATTGGAGGCACCTAGAATGAGACATCACAGAAGATGTTGCCTATACTAAATACCCAAGTAAATAAGTACTGTAAATACAGTGTTTACAGACCCAGAAGGTCTTACTTAGACTTCTGTATGTGTCACTGGCTGCACTTCCCTTGGAGGCAATTGGGGAGATAAGTGGTCTGCTGGCTGAAAAAATGCAGTTCTCTCTCCCATCAGGAGAAAAGTATTGTTTGTGCCAGTCATCGTCGGTACTGGTTTGAATTTGTTTGCCACAGGATCCTTCTAGGTAGCATCTGAAGATCTTTGCCACATTAAGCAGCAGCTCACCATTGTGTAAAGAAAGTGACTGATGCATTCTTCAGATGTGCTACACAGTTCATTTCCTTCCTAATGGAACCAAAGAAACAAAAAAGAGAGCTGTCCATCTAATGGCACAAATAGCTACATATGGGTATGATCTTGTGGCCATTACAGAAACATGGCTGCAGGGTGACAATGCCTGGGAATTAAACATACCAGGTTATTTAACGATCAGGAAGGACAGGCAGGAAGGAAAGGGAGGTGGGGTGGCTATGTTAATAAAGGAAGGAATCACTGTAACACAGAGAAATGATATTGGGTCAAAGGATCAGGATAATGAAACAGTTTGGGTGGAGATAAGGAATAATAAGGGGAAAAAAACACTAGTGGGTGTAGTATATAGACCTCCGAACAGTCGCCACTCGGTTGGACGGAGTATCAATCAGGAAATAGTTGAGGCTTGTAATAAGGGAACATCGATAATTATGGGGGATTTTAACGATCATATTAACTGGACAAATCAAATTGGGCAGGGCTGCCTTGAGGATGAGTTCATTGAGTGTATTAGGGATGGGTTTCTTGAGCAGTATGTAACTGAACCGACCAGGGGGCAAGCAACCTTAGATCTGGTCCTGTGTAACGAGACAGGATTAATTAAAAATGTCCTAGTAAAGGATCCCCTTGGAATGAGTGACCATAACATGGTTGAATTCCATGTTCAATTCGAGGGTGAGGAGGTTGTATCTCAAACAAGCGTGCTAAGCTTGAATAAAGGAGACTATGAAGGTATGAGAGCAGAATTGAGTAGAGTGGATTGGGAAAATAGATTAAAGGGTAAGACGATACATGATCAGTGGTGTACATTTAAGGAGTTATTTTACAACTTCCAAAAAAAGTATATTCCACTGAGAAGAAAAGGGTGTAAAATAAAAGACAGCCATCCGTGGCTAAGTAAAGAAATTAAGGATAGTATTCGACTAAAAACAAGGGCATATAAGGTAGCCAAATCTAGTGGGAGGATAGAGGATTGGGAAAACTTTAAAAGACAGCAAAAAATAACAAAAAGATTGATTAGGAAAGGGAAGATAGATTATGAAAGTAAATTAGCAAAAAATATAAAAACAGATAGTAAGAGTTTTTATAGTTATAAAAAGAAAAAGGGTGGCTAAAGTAAATGTTGGTCCCTTAGAGGATGAGACCGGGAAATTAATGGTGGGAAATATGGAGATGGCAAAAACACTGAATGAATATTTTGTATCAGTCTTTACAGTAGAGGACACCAAGAATATCCCAACACTGGACAAGCAGGGGGCTATGGGGGGGAGGAGATAAACACGATCAAAATCACTAAGGAAGTGGTACTCGGTAAAATAATGGGACTCAAGGCGGATAAATCGCCTGGACCTGATGGCTTACATCCAAGGGTCTTGAGGGAAGTGGCGGTAGGGATTGTGGATGCATTGGTAATAATCTTCCAAAACTCCCTGGACTCAGCAAAGGTCCCAGCAGACTGGAAAACTGCTAATGTAACACCCTTATTTAAAAAGGGCAGTAGACAGAAGGCTGGAAACTATAGACCGGTTAGCCTAACATCTGTGGTAGGTAAAATTTTGGAGTCCATTATTAAGGAGACAGTAACAGGACATTTGGATAATCATAGTTTAATAAGACAAAGTCAGCATGGTTTTATGAAGGGGAAGTCATGTTTGACAAATTTGCTGGAGTTCTTTGAGGAAGTAACATACAGGGTGGATAAAGGTGAACCAGTGGACGTAGTGTATTTAGACTTCCAAAAGGCATTTGACAAGGTGCCACACAAAAGATTATTGCTTAAGATAAAAAAATCACGGGATTGGGGGTAATATTCTGGCATGGATAGAGGATTGGCTATCTAACAGAAGGCAGAGAGTTGGGATAAATGGTTCATTCTCAGACTGGCAATCAGTAACCAGTGGTGTTCCGCAGGGGTCAGTGCTGGGTCCCCAACTCTTTACAATCTATATTAACGATTTGGAGGAGGGGACCGAGTGTAACATATCAAAGTTTGCAGATGATACTAAGATGGTAGGGAAAGTAGTGAGAGAGGACATAAAAAACCTGCAAGGGGACATAGACAGGCTAAGTAAGTGGGCAGAGACTTGGCAGATGGAATACAATACTGGAAAGTGTGAGGTTATGCACTTTGGCAGGAAAAATCGTAGAGCAAGTTATTATCTTAATGGCAAGAAACTGGAAAGTACTGAAGTACAAAGGGATCTGGGGGTCCTGGTGCACGAAACTCAAAAGGTTAGTATGCAGGTGCAGCAAGTGATTAAGAAGGCCAATGGAATGTTGGCTTTCATTGCTAGGGGGATAGAATATAAAAATAGGGAGGTATTGCTTCAGTTGTACAAGGTATTGGTGAGACCGCACCTGGAATACTGCATACAGTTTTGGTGTCCATACTTAAGAAAAGACATACTTGCTCTCGAGTCAGTACAAAGAAGGTTCACTCGGTTAATCCCGGGGATGAGGGGATGGACATATGAGGAGAGGTTGAGTAGATTGGTACTCTACTCATTGGAGTTCAGAAGAATGAGAGGCGATCTTATTGAAACATATAAGATTGTGAAGGGGTTGGATCGGGTGGATGCGGGGAGGATGTTCCAGATGATGGGTGAAACTAGAACTAGGGGGCATAGTCTTAGAATAAGGGGCTGCTCTTTCAAAACTGAGATGAGGAGGAACTACTTCACTCACAGGGTGGTAGGTCCATGGAATATGCTGCCCCAAAAAGCTGTCGAAGCTACATCATTACATAAATTTAAAACAGAAATAGACAGTTTCCTAGAAGTAAAGGGAATTAAGGGTTACGGGGAGCGGGCAGGAATTTGGACATGAGTTTAGGTGCGGATCGGTCATGGCCCTGTGGGTAGCGGAGCAGGCCCAGGGGCCGTGTAGCCTGATCCTGCTCCTGTTTCGTGTGTCTAATTCTGTTAGATTCAGGAGATAGTCCTGTCATAGTGGATTGGCGGTTAGGATCAGATCAGCCATGATCTTATTGAATGGCGGAGCAGGCTCGAGGGGCCAATTGGCCTACTCCTGCTCCTATTTCTTATGTTCTTATGTTCTACACACAGGCAGGGTTCCCACATGTACAAGGAACAATTGCTGGAAACCATGCCAATTTAAAATTGTACCAAAATTATCCCCATATAATAACGCCCTCAATTTTACAAGCAGGAAATGATTGAATTGCAATAATGTGCAACTAGTGTGCAATCCCAATTGACTTATCCTGCATGTGAATGCTAGTACCCAGGAAGCTGCCATGATGCTTTCATCATATGCCAATCCACTACGCCAGCCCTAAAGCCATGTGTGGAGATGGTTATGTTCCCTTGTCCTAGACTCCCCCACCAGCAGAAAAAGTTTCTCTCTACCCTATCAATTCCTTTCAATATCCTAAAAACCTCAATCAAATCACCCCTTAACCTTCTTTCTTCCAGGGAATGCAAGTCTAGTTTATGTAATCTCTCCTTGTAATTTAACCCTTGGAGCCCTGGTAACATTTCATTGAATTTGCGCTGAACTCCTTCAAAGGCCAATATATCCTTTCTAAGGTGCGGTGCCCAGAACTGTACACAGTACTCCAGATGTAGTCAAACCAGGGCTTTGTCTAGCTGTAGCAAAACTTCCTCCCCTTTATATTCTAGCCCTCCAGATATTGGCCTGGATTTTGTGGCCATCGGCAAACAAATGGACTTATACTTGCTCATGTAAGAATTAACGAATTCCTACGAATAACGGAGATCGACACAAGAGAACAATTAAACAGGTCTTTACTCAACGGATATGCCACGAGGACTGCCTGGGCAGCCCCGTAATTTGCGACATGACGCCATCGCGTTTGTCCGCGTTTTCCCGCGCTCTTAAAGGGGCCACGCCCCGTACATGCAAACTCTATATACAAAACACAGTAATGCCTAACACAATGGTACAGGTTTAGGCTGGTGTTAGAACATCGTTAAACAGAATTATATACAGTTAGCCAGAGTCATTCAGTGGTTCTGCCACATGCGCCCCCGCAGAATTTGCTTTAACGGACAAAGTCAAACGGTGAGGGTGTCTGACGAGCCTGTCAGACCAACTCCTGTACTCTTGAGGCGGAGGCTGCTGGTCGGCTGGCGGTCTGGCGGGCGGTGGCACTCGGTCTGCCGTAACGACGATGGGTGGCTGACCCCCTCTCGGCGGTTATGCTGTCTCGACGGGGCGGTCAAGGTCTAAATGTGCTGGCTTTAAGTGGTCAACCGAAATGTGGTCCGGTTTACCACCGACATCTACCGTGAAGGTTTTGTCCCCTGCTTCCAACACGCGAAAGGGACCGGTATATGGGGCCTTGAGCGGATCCCTATGTGCGTCATGGCGAATAAAAACGTATTCAACCTTGTGAAGCTCCGTGGGAACGTGTGACCTCTGCAGCCCGTGATGCGAAGTGGGCACCGGTGCGAAACATCTGGCCGTCTCTTGGTGACTAGCAAGCTGGGCAGACGCGGACCATGGCTCCGTCGATGTTGGTAGGAAGTCCCCTGGGACTCGCAGCGGCTGACCATACACCAGCTCCGCTGATGAAGAGTGAAGGTCTTCTTTGGGGGCCGTGCGAAGGCCCAACAGGACCCACGGTAGCTTGTCTGCCCATCCAGCGTCCTGGAGGCAGGCCCTCAGGGCGGCTTTCATTGACCGGTGGAAGTGTTCGCAGAGGCCATTCGCCTGTGGGTGGTAGGCTGTGGTGCGGTGTAATTTGACACCGAGTCCTTGGGTCACTGCATTCCAGTGTTCAGAGAAAAACTGTGGCCCCCTGTCTGACAAAATATCTGCAGGCACTCCGAAACGGGCGATCCAGGAGGAAATGAACGCCCTGGCCACGTCCGCCGAAGTAGTGGATGACAGGGGGACCGCCTCCAGCCATCTGGTGGTGCGGTCAACCATGGTCAGGATGTGTGAAAAACCATGGGAGGGTGGGAGTGGTCCTACCAGGTCCACGTTGACGTGGTCAAAACATTGCTCCGGAACTGTGAAGGTGGCCAACGGAGCTTTGATGTGGCGCTGTACCTTGGCCTTTTGGCAGACCACGCAGGTGTTGGCCCAGTCGCGGACATCTTTATGCATGCCATGCCATACAAATTTCGCTGACATCAGTTTCTGAGAGGCCTTCATTCCTGGGTGTGACAACCCATGTATGGCGTCGAACACTTTGCGGCGCCAGACGACCGGCACGACAAGGCGAGGATCCTGTACGGAGACGTCACACAATAGCGTGGTACCTGCCGAATGGAACTTGACGTTGGCCAACTGGAGGCCAGTGATGGCCGTTCTGTAAGCTTGGACTTCCGGGTCTGAGACTTGGTCTGCTGCCATGAGGGCGTAGTCAATGCCCAAATGAACCATATTGACGATCGCGCGGGAGAGGCAGTCTGCCACCAGGTTGTCCTTACCGGCCACGTGCTGTATATTCGTGGTGAATTCGGATATGTAGGTCAGTTGATGCTGCTGTCGGGCTGACCACGGTTCGGCGGTCTTGGCCATTGCAAAGGTTAGCGGCTTATGGTCCACAAAGGCGGTGAAAGGACATCCTTCCAGCAGGAACCGAAAATGGCGGATGGCCAGAAAAAGGGCGAGCAACTCCCGGTCGAACGTGCTGTATGCTCTCTTGTTCTGCCGTAGTTGACGGCTGAAGAATGCCAATGGCTGCCACGTCCCGTTCACCCACTGCTGTTGCACGGCACCGACTGCGTAGTCCGACACATCGGTGGTGAAGGCGATGGTGGCTCCTGGCAGCGGGTGCGCCAGCATAGTCGCATTGGCTAAAGCGCTTTTGGTGTCGTCGAACGCTCGGGCCATGTCATCCGTCCAGTCTACTGGGTTCTTGCCAGTCTTGCCCTTGAGGGCCTCGTACAGGGGCTGCATGAGTAGTGCCGCCTTAGGCACGAAACGGTGGTAAAAGTTTACCATGCCTAGGAATTCCTGCAGGGCCTTTACGTTCTGCGGGCGCGGAAAGGATGTCACCGCCTCTACCTTTGAAGGTAAAGGAACTGCTCCCTCTGAGGTGATGCGATGCCCCAGGAAGTCAATTTGGTGCAGGCCAAACTGACACTTGGCCGGGTTGATAATCAGGCCGTGTTGGCTGAGGCGTCAAAAAAGGGTGCGTAGGTGACAGGTATGTTCTTCCTTAGTAGGACTGGCAATTAGGATATCATCTTGGTAGACGAAGAGGAACTTGAGGTCCCGCAGCACGGAGTCCATCAGGCGTTGGAAAGCCTGGGCGGCGTTCTTTAACCCAAACGGCATTCGTAAAAACTCGAAGAGGCTGAATGGGGTGATGACTGCAGTCTTCTGGATGTCTTGTGGATGAACTGGGACCTGGTGGTAGCCCCGGACGAGGTCGACTTTTGAGAACACGGTGTTCCCTGCCAAATGGGCAGAGAAATCCTGAATGTGAGGGATCGGGTACCGATCAGGAGTGGTGGCGTCGATAGTCGCCGCATGGCCGCCATCCGCCACCAGGCTTCGGGACGATATGGAGGGGTGAAGACCAGGGACTATTTGACCGGCGAATAATCCCTAACCGTTCCATGGTTGTGAACTCCGCCTTTGCGACCGCCAGGTTCCAGGCGCCGGGCCCGCACGTAGACCGGGGGGCTGTTGGTGGTGATGTGGTGTTCCACACCATGTTTCGTGGCTGTGGAGGAGAACGTGGGTCTTGTCAGGTCGGGGAATTCGTCGAGCAGGAGATGGTGCACGACGTAGTGTTACTGCGGTAACACGGAAGAGAATTAAAAGTTGCTGCATTGATCAGCCGCCGGTTCCTAACGTCGACCAGGAGGCTGTTGGTGCACAGGAAATCTGCGCTGAGGAGGGGCTTGGAAACTTTGGACGTAACAAACTCCCAGTGAAAACGTTGCCCCCCGAGACACACCTCCACTCGCCGTCTGCCGAAGGTCCGAATTGCTCCGCCATTGGCCGCTTCAAGGGTGGGGCCGTGAATCCCCGTCTGCACATCGAGGGCGGACGTGGGTAAAATGCTGCACTGCGCTCCGGTGTCGCACAGAAAACGACGACCGGAGAGAGTATCCGTGATGAACAGCAATTTTCCCGCGTTGCCGATCGCCATCGCGGCCGCGGGGTGCCCGTTAGACCCGTCCCTCGGTGGTCGCAGTGTCAGTTGTTTTTTGTTTTGTTGGGGAAAACTGCAGGGAGGGCGGCAACGCTTCGCCTTCGCACCGAACTGCGCGTGGTAGAAGCACAGCCCAGCAGGCTGATGAGCTGGGGCGGCGTCTGCGGGGGATGGGCGCCTCGTGGCGGCGCAGTACTGCCGAGTTACAGCGAAAATTTTTGTCAGCCTCTGCAGCAAGTGTTGCGCAGTCTTCAACTTCAGACCTGGCCAGGGCAGCTTGTACCTGTTCGGGCTGAGGAAAATCTCGCGGAATAGGAAACATTCCCGTTCTGAGCCCAGGAAGTGTGAGCATTTGGCTCATCAACTCTGAAGGCTTGGAGTCCCCAAGCCCGGGCATAGCGAGTAATCGACGGGCGCGCTCCGATTTTGTGAGCCCGAAAACCTGCAGTAACCGCGCTTTGAGGGTTTCATACTTGCGCTCCGTTGGGGGGTTTTCGAGGAGGCTGACAATCCGAGAGGCGGTAGAGCTGTCGAGTGCGGAGACCACATAAAGGTACTTGGTCTAATCTGCATCGATGTTCCTCAGGGCGAACTGGGCCTCGACCTGAATAAACCACGGGGGCGCTTGCTGCTCCCAGAACTGCGGTAGCTTTAGCGAAACGGCGTTTGCTTCCATGCTGTGCTCTTCATTTATGAAAACGTTCACAAAAACGGGGTCACCAATGTAGGAATTAACAAATTCCTACGAATAACGGAGATCGACACGAGAACAATTAAACAGGTCTTTACTCAACGGAGATGCCACGAGGACTGCCTGGGCAGCCCCGCGGTTTGCGACATGACGTCATCGTGTTTGCCCGCGTTTTCCCGCGCTCTTCAAGGGGCCACGCCCCGTACATGCAAACTCTATATACAAAACAGTAATGCCTAACACAATGGTACAGGTTTAGGCTGGTGTTACAACATCGTTAAAGAGAATTATATACAGTTAGCCAGAGTCATTCAGTGGTTCTGCCACACTCACAGACTTTCTGTGGGTACTGTGACTTCTGGTAATTAGAGAGTCAAAACAGGGTGGCTTCCTCTACAGGGTCTCTGGGACCTGTGTAAACAGGGCAAGCAAAGGTGTGTTTGCTTAACCAAACAGATTGAAGAATCCTTACTAAGACATGCAGAGTTTAAACCAGGAAGTGCAAGTTAGAATATTTCATTCAATGCCAAATCATGTACAGAATGCAAAATAATGAGAGGGAAAGAAAGATGGGATTAAGAGAGAGAGATTAAAGAGATAGGAAGAAGTAGTAAAAAAAAACATTTTTAATAATCTCCAATGATAATTAACACCTGAAGGAATGAAACTCCACACTTTTAAAAGTAAATTTTTAGTGCCAGAGAGGTTGTTTGGCAGTAATTACACTTGAATGGACAAGCCCTAACTTTTTTGGCCGTGTTTAGTGGGTATCTAGTGGATAAGTACAGCAAATTCACACCCTTCAGATATTTGAATGCCAAGTCTCTCGGCGAGATACTGTTAGAGCGAAGCTTCTGGAGGAGCACGGTAACTTGGACAGCAACTTCCTGATTTCCATGTTTAACTGCAGATGTGCAGACGCTGGAAGTTGCTGCCCAATTTACTCCCTCATAACGGTGAGCGCTGATAGCCTCACAGTTATTATTGCAAATTCCATGCCATAAAGGCTAACATTCTATTAGCCTTTCGAAGTATCTTTCAGTTTGAAGTTTGATTATTGGCTGAGTTCACTGTCTTTATTTTATCTGTTTTACAGAAAATGTTGGTAGACTGAAAAAACTGGAATACCTTAACCTAGCTTTGAACAACATTGAGTGCATAGAAAATTTAGACGGTAAGTTGATCTTAAACTACATTCATGCACTTATCATTGAATGAATTGTATACCTGAAAATCTAAAAGAAAAATACTTTTTTTTATTTTCCCTTCCGATCTGTACCAAATCAGGGACCTGACCCATTCGCGCCTGAACGTTGTGGTCCTGAATTCCATTCCCTCCCACTTGCTCCAGTGCACACCAGACCTGGCTCTTTTCCACCCATTCTCATCCCTATAGTCACCCTAGTGTCAGCATGAACAATACAAGAAATCGAGGAAATAAATGTTGCAAAGATAAACAGTAGAAAGATAGAAATAGAAGAGGAGGTAAAACGAAAAATGAAAAAAGTAAGAGAAAATAATAAAAGCAGTGGGGGGGGGGGTAAGTCAAATACAGAGAGAGAAATAGAATTGAAAGGAAAGAGTGAAAGAGAAACGAGTGAGGGAGGAAAGATAGATTGTTTTTGCAGACTTATGAGTACCAGTATCCAAATCTAAAGGGATGCAAGAGGCTATGAGAATTATTTTTGAGGCCTGTCCAAAAAATTTTGCAATAGTAGCAACTGGCTAGAAAACCCATGAGAAGTACTGATCAAACCAACAATTGTACATGCATGTATAATTGGATGTCGGTCCCAATACACTTTTAACATTATTTCAGAAAAATTGTGGCCTGTGAAATAAAAGGTATAGACAGATGTTTTGGGGGGGGTGGTGGCACAAGAATGAGAAAGAGCTGGTTGAGAGTGGGGTAGATACTCTGTTGGGGTAGTAGGTAGTTCATAGAATTATACAGCACAGAGGAGGCCATTCGGCCCATCATGCCTGTGCAGGCTCTATAAAACAGCTATCCAATTAGTCCCGCTCCCTTCTCTTCCCATATTTCTGGCGGACGCTCACTGTGCACACGCTAATGCCCTCACCAATATGGCGTCCGCCGCAATTCACACCAGAAGTGTGCGTGCGCGCTGCGGACACCATTTTGGACCAAAAAACAGGCGTTATGGATCTGAATTTTGCGCCCACTGTCTTTAGGCAGTAGCACATCCCCTACCCTGGGAAAACATGCATCCAGTACCTTTGTGTATCTTGAAGGGAATGCAGAGATACTAAACTGCCCTATTTAACATGAGACTCCATGATTTTGAGCTGTATTTGGAGTCTCACAGTCTCCTTGGTGTTCCGCTGAGTTTTGTAATTTGATATCCCACACCAATACAAGAAATGCTTTTAAGCGATTTCAGAGGGTGGAATTTGAACCCTCTAGGATGGGCGAGGGGAGGGTGGAGGTTAAATTCTTAAAAATGGGAAACCGAGCCCAAACCGCCGCGACCGTGTCTACTCACGGTTTAACAGGCGTGGGCGAGTGACCTACACTGGAAAGGCAGGTCTGTATTTAGAATATGTTAATGAGGCTGTATGCCTCAGATTTTAGCAGCCATTTGGATTTAACTGCTGCGAGCTGGATTTCCCAGAACTCGGGAAACCCGACAGCTAAAGGGAGGCAAGAACTGCCATATCCAGCAGGTACAAGAGGATTTGATTATAAGAGTAAAGACGTCTTACTGCAATTATATAGGGCCCTGGTGAGACCACACCTGGAGTATTGTGTACAGTTTTGGTCTCCTTACCTAAGGAAGGATATACTTGCCATAGAGGGAGTGCAACAATGGGGGGATTGTCCTATGCGGACAGATTGAGTAGACTAGGCCTATATTCTCTGGAGTTTAGAAGAATGAGAGGTGATCTCATTGAAACATACAAAATTCTTACAGGGCTTGACAGGGTAGATGCAGGGAGGATGTTTCCCCCGGCTAGGGAGTCTAAAACCAGGGGTCACAGTCTCAGAATCAGGGGTTGACCATTTAGGATGGGTGAATCTTTGGAATTCTCTACCCCAGAGGGCTGTGGAGGCGCAGTCTTTAAGTATATTCAAGACATAGATTGATAGATTTTGAATATTAAGGGTATCAAGGGAAACCTGCCATGATCTGCTTTCCTTCCTGCGATCGGCCAATTTCCCACCCCCACCCCAGACGATCTCTTCCACCCCACCCGCGCAATCTCACCCTTCTTTCTCTCCCGTCCCCAGCTGTGGACTTTTACATCAGGCCTTCCCGCCCGTCGGCTACCAGCCCCTCTATCTGGCCAGCTGCCAGGCGGCAATCAGAGAAAGGAAATTCAAATGAGGTCCTGCCGTTAAATTTGGCAGGACCTCCGCCTTTCCCGTATTTTAATGTTTTCTGACCGTTGCCCCTGCTCCCTGCCTCCCGGAAATATTGGGGCCAAAGTGTGCAATTTCCACCCAACTCTGTAGCTTTGCATCCTATTTTTTGTCAAACAGGAACATGAGAACTTGGGAAGCCTTTGCTTTTATCTTCTCTCTAAGACAATTGTTAATTAGACTGATGCTTTTCAAATTGGAGTTGTCTGGCTGTGTTACATAGTATTTAAGAACATAAGAAATAAGAGCAGGAGTAGGCCATACGGCCCCTTGAGCCTGCTCCGCCATTCAATAAGATCATGGCTGATCATCGACCTCAACTCCACTTTCCTGCCCGATCTCCATATCCCTTGATTCCAAAAATCAATCTATCTATCTCAGCCTTGAATATACTCAAAGACTCAGCATTCACAGCCCTCTGGGGCAGAGAATTCCAAAGATTTACAACTCTTGAGTGAAAAAATTCCTCCTCATCTCGGTCTTAAATGGCCTATCCCTTATTCTGAGACTATGTCCCCTAGTTCTGGACACTCCAGCCAGGGGAAACAACCTCTCGGCATCTACCCTGTCAATCCTCTTCAGAATCTTGTATGTTTCAATGAGATCACCTCTCATTCTTCTAGACTCCAGAAAGTATAGGCCCATTCTACACAATCTCTCATCATAGGACAGCCCTCTCATCCCAGGAATCAATCTAGTGAACCTTCGTTGCATCACCTCCAAGGCAAGTATATCCTTCCTTAGATAAGGAGACCAAAACTGTGCACAGTACTCCAGGTGTGGTCTCGCCAAGGCCCTGCACAATTGTAGCAAGACTTCGTTACTCTTATACTCCAACCCCCTTGCAATAAAGGCCAACATGCCATTTGCCTTCCTTATTGCTTGCTGTACCTGCATGTGTTTCCTGCACGAGGACACCCAAATCTCTCTGAACACCAACATTTGAAAGTTTCTCACCATTTAAAAAATATTCTGTTTTTCTATTCTTCCTACCAAAATGAATAACCTCACATTTCCCTACATTATTACCCCATCTGCCACCTTACTGCCCACTCACGTAGTCTATCTATATCCCTTTGCAGACTCTGGGCTGGATTTTACCAACCCTGAGGAGGCGGGTTTGGAGGCGGGACTGCTGGGAAAGTCAAAAAGAATGGGAGCGGGTCCCGAACCCGCTCCCAACCCACCTCCATTCAATCCTCCCGGGAGTCGGGTCCCAGATTTGCGCAGGGACCTGACTCCTAGCGGCAGGAAGAGGATTATAGCCACTAAACTGCCTGTTAACAGGCAGTTAAGAGGCTTTTCCCAATTTTTCCACTGCTGCTGCGGGCTTCCCGATGACGGGGAGCCCCGCCAGGGTAAGTGAGGCGTGCTGTGGATCTGTTGTTATGTTGGTGTTTGGATGACAACTGCAGAAGTGGTGTGAAGGATGCAAAGTGACAATGGTTAGTATCGGAGGTAAGGAAATGTTGTGAAAGTAATTTTTATTGTGATTAGATGTTTCTGCAGGTGACAAGCTGTGAAGTGTTTGTGTATGCTCATCTCATCGGGAGAAGTGACAGATGGCTGCTGCAATCTGAGCTGCAGCTGCCATCTGTTTTATCCTAAGGAAAGAGTAATTGGAGAGTCTGGGTACAAGGGCTCACCTTTGGACAGTGATTGTCAGTGTTTGACAGCACCTCAATGCTGTCGAACACTGTCAAATCATCTGTCAAACAAGTGTGTTGCATATGCCTTTAAGAAAACCGGCAGATGAAGCATCATCAGCTGACTTACATAGAAACATAGAAGATAGGAGCAGGAGTAGGCCATTCGGCCCCTTGAGCCTGCTCCGCCATTCAATGAGATCATGGCTGATTGTCCAAATTCAGTACCCTGTTCCTGCCTTCTCTCCATATCCCTTGATCCCTTTAGTCTTAAGAAATATATCCAACACCTTGAGTATATTTAATGAATTGGCCTCCACTGCCTTCTGTGGTAGAGAATTCCACAGGTTCACCACTCTCTGGGTGAAGAAATTCCTCCTCATCTCTGTCCTAAATGGCTTACCCTTTATCCTTAGATTGTGACCCCTGGTTCTGGACTCCCCGACCATCGGGAACATCCTTCCAGCATCTAGTCTGTCTAGTCCTGTTAGAATTTTATAAGTTTCGATGAGATCCCCTCTCAATCTTCTAAACTCCAGCGAGTATAAGCCCAATCGACCCAATCTCTCCTCATACGTCATTCCTGCCATCCCAGGTATCAGCCTGGTGAATCTTCGCTGCACTCCTTCCATGGCAAGAACATCCTTCCTCAGATAAGGCGACCAAAACTGCACACAATACTCCAGATGTGGTCTCACCAAGGCCCTGTACAACTGCAGCAAGACGTCCTTGTTCCTGTACTGAAACCCTCTCACTACGAAGGCCAACATACCATTTGCCTTCTTAACCGCCTGCTGCATCTGCATGCTTACTTTCAGCGACTGGTGCACAAGGACGCCCAGGTCTTGTTGCACTTCCCCTTCTCCCAATCTATTGCCATTCAGATAATAATCTGCCTCCTTGTTTTTGACACCAAAGTGGATAACCTCACATTTATCCACATTATATTGCATCTGCCATGCTTCTGCCCAACCACCCAACCTGTCCAGATCATACTGGAGTTTATCGGTATCCTCCTCACAACACACACGCCCACCCAGCTTTGCGTCATCTGCAAACTTGGAAAAAATTACATCTCGTTCCCTCATCCAGATCATTAATATATATTGTGAATAGCTGGGGTCCAAGGACCGATCCCTGCGGTACCCTACTAGTCACTGCCTGCCACTCGGAAAAAGAGCCGTTTATTCCAACTCTTTGCTTCCTGTCTGCCAACCAGTTCTCTATCCAAGTCAATACCTTACCCCCAATCCCATGTGCCTTAATTTTACATGCTAATCTCTTATGCGGGACCTTATCGAAAGCCTTTTGAAAATCCAAATACACCACATCCACTGGTTCTCCCTTATCTATTTTACCAGTTACATCCTCAAAATTCCAGTAGATTAGTCAAGCACGATTTACCTTTTGTAAATCCATATTGACTTTGTCCGATCCGGTCACTTTTTTCCAAGTGTAATTCCCCGTTTTCTCTCTACCACCCTTTTTGAACAGTGGGGTAACATTAACTACCCGCCAATCCATGGGTACTGTTCCAGAGTCTATCGAATTTTGGAAGATGACCCGCAATGCATCTACTATTTCTAGGGCCACTTCCTTAAGTACCCTAGGATGTAGATTATCAGGCCCTGGGGATTTGTCGGCCCTCAATCCCATCAATTTCCCGAACACGATTTCCCTACAAATACTGATTTCTATCAGTTCCTCCCTGTCATTAGACCCTATGTTCCCCGACATCTTTGAGAGGTTATTTGTGTCCTCCTTTGTGAAGACAGAACCAAAGTATGTATTTAATTGGTCTACCATTTCTTTGTTCCCCATTATAAATTCCCCTGATTCTGACTGCAAGGGACCTACACTTGACTTCACCAATCTTTTTCTCTTCACATATCTATAATAGCTTTTACAGTCAGTGTTTATGTTCCCTGCAAGCTTACTCTCAGATTCTATTTTCCCCCTCTTAATTAATCCCTTTGTCCTCCTTTGTTGAATCCTAAACTGCTCCCAATCCTCAGATTTACTGCTTTTTCTGGCCAATTTTTATGTCCTCTCCTTGGATCTTATGCTATCCCTAATTTCCCTTGTTAGCCACGGTTGAGTCACCTTTTTTTCTTTTATTTTTATGCCAAATTGGGATGAACAAATTCTGTAGTTCATCCATGCGATTTTTGAATGTTTGCCAGTGCCCACCTACCGTCAACCCCCAATCAATCCTACCGAACTCGCACCTCATGCCATCGTAGTACCCTTTATTTCAATTCAGGAGCCTAGCCTCTGAGTCAACTATTTCACTCTCCATCTTAATGAAGAATTCTATCATATTATGATCGCTCTGACCCAAGGGGCCTCGCACAACAAGATTGCTAATTAATCCTTTCACATTACATAATACCCAGTCTAAGATGGCCTGATCTCTAGTTGGTTCCTTGACATATACACTCCAGGAATTCCTCCTCCACAGTATTGTTACTAATTTGGTTCGCCCAATCTATATGTAGATTAAAGTCACCCATGATAACTGCTGTGCCCTTATTGCACGCTTCTCTAATTTCCCATTTAATGCCATCCCCGACCTTCGCATTACTTCATCTGACACCAGCTTTCCCTTAATTGGCCGGCAAACCTGCAGGGCGGGCTTAACAAAGCCAATCAGGGCAAAATAGCGTCTGTTCGTCAGATGTCGCTGGGGGCGGGACTAGAACCCGGAAGGCAGCAGTCCCACCCCCAACTCATCTCGGTAAGTAAAATCCAGCCCTTTGAGTTCTCCGCACAGCTTACTGTCCCACCTAACTTTGTATCATCAGCAAACTTGGATACATTACACTCGGTCCCTTCATCTAGATCATTAATATAGTTTGTAAATAACTGAGGCCCCAACACTGATCCTTGCGGCACCCCACTAGTTATAGCCTGCCAACCTGAAAAAGATCCGTTTATCCCTACACTCTGTTTTCGGTCCGATAACCAATCCTCTATCCATGTTACTATATTACCCCCAACCCCATGAGCCCTAATCTTGTGTAATAACCTTTTATGTGATGTGGAGATGCCGGTGTTGGACTGGGGTGGACAAATGTAGGAAGTCACACACTAGGTTATAGTCCAACAGTGTTATTTGAAATCACAAGCTTTCGGAGCGCTGCTCCTTCATCAGGTGAAGTGAAGCGAAGCATACAGGCACAGCATATATAGTCAGAGAAAACTGCCAGATGATTACAGGTAATCTTTCTAACTGCCCTTTATCACACCTCGGCAGAGAGATAATCACAGCAATTAAAGGTGTGAATGGTGTCCAAACAGGTCAGTCAGGAAAACATTACATTAACGAACAATGAGGTGGGGTCACAAGGGGTCAAATGTTGCAGATGCTGGGCTCTGTATGAAAAACAGAAGGAAAAAAAAACGTTGCTGGAAATCACAGCAGGTCCGGCCGCATCTGTGCAGAGAGAACAAGCCAACGATGACTCGAGTCTGGATGACTACGTCAGGTGGGGTTACAAGTAGCGTGACATGAACCCAAGATCCCGGTTGAGGCCGTCCTCATGAGTGCGGAACTTGGCTATCAATTTCTGCTCGACGATTTTGCGTTGTCGTGTGTCTCGAAGGCCGCCTTGGAGAATGCTTACCTGAAGATCAGAGGCTGAATGTCCTTGACTGCTGAAGTGTTCCCCGACTGGGAGGGAACACTCCTGCCTGGCGATTGTTGTGCGGTGTCCATTCATCTGTTGTCGCAGTGTCTGCGTAGTTTCGCCGATGTACCATGCTCCGGGGCATCCTTTCCTGCAACGTATGTGGTAGACAACGTTGGCCGAGTCACATGAGTATGTACCATGTACCTGGTGGGTGGTGTCCTCATGTGTGATGATGGTATCTGTGTTGATGATCTGGCATGTCTTGCAGAGGTTGCCGTGGCAGGGTTGTCTGGAGGCGTGGTCGCTGTTCTCCTGAAAGCTGGGTAATTTGCTGCGAACGATGGTCTGTTTGAGGTTAGGCGGCTGTTTGAAGGCGAGTAGTGGAGGCGTGGGGATGGCCTTAGCGAGGTGTTCGTCGTCGTCGATGACATGTTGAAGGCTGCGGAGAACATGGCGTAGTTTCTCCGCTCCGGGGAAGTACTGGACGACGAAGGGTACTCTGTTGGTTGTGTCCCGTGTTTATCTTCTGAGGAGGTCTATGCGATTTTTCGCTGTAGCCCGTCGGAACTGTCAATCGACGAGTTGAGCGTCATATCCCGTTCTTACGAGGGCGTCTTTCAGCGTCTGTAGGTGTCCATCGCGTTCCTCCTCGTCTGAGCAGATCCTGTGTATTCGCAGGGCTTGTCCATAGGGGATGGCTTCTTTAACGTGGTTAGGGTGGAAGCTGGAGAAGTGGAGCATCCTGAGGTTGTCCGTGGGCTTGCGGTAGAGTGAAGTGCTGAGGTGTCCGTCTTTGATGGAGATTCATGTGTCCAAGAATGAAACCGATTCTGAGGAGTAGTCCATGGTGAGTTTGATGGTGGGATGGAACTTGTTGATGTTATCGTGTAGTCTTTTCAGTGATTCTTCGCCGTGGGTCCATAGGAAGAAAATGTCGTCGATGTATCTGGTGTATAGCGTTGGTTGGAGGTCCTGTGCAGCGAAGAAGTCTTGCTCGAACTTGTGCATGAAGATGTTGGCGTATTGGGGTGCGAATTTGGTCCCCATGGCTGTTCCGTGTTTTTGGGTAAAGAACTGGTTGTCGAAGGTGAAGCCATTGTGGTCAAGGATGAAACGGATGAGTTGTAGGATGGCGTCTGGAGATTGGCTGTTGTTGGTGTTGAGTACTGAGGCTGTCGCAGCGATGCTGTCATCGTGGGGGATACTGGTGTAGAGTGCCGAAACGTCCATCGTGGCGAGGAGTGTTCCTGGTTCAACTGGTCCGTGGGTGCTGAGTTTCTGTAAGAAGTCTGTAGTGTCGCGACAGAAGCTGGGGGTTCCCTGTACGATGGGTTTCAGGATGCCCTCGACATATCCAGAGAGGTTCTCACACAGGGTTCCGTTGCCTGATACGATAGGACGTCCGGGTGTGTTGGCTTTGTGTATCTTTGGGAGGCAGTAGAAGTCTCCCATGCGGGAAGTACGTGGGATGAGAGCGCGTAGGATGCTCTGAAGGTCTGGATCGAAGGTCTTGATCAGTCTGTTGAGTTGGCGGGTGTGTTCTTTGGTCGGATCTGCGGGTAACTGTCTGTAGTGTTCCTGGTTGTCCAGTTGTCGGTATGCTTCTTTGCAATAGTCGAATCTGTTCTGTATGATGATGGCTCCTCCTTTGTCTGCTGGTTTGATGACGATGTTGCGGTTGTTCTTGAGAGCGTGGATGGCACTGCGTTGTGCTCGGGTGACATTCTGGACTGTCTTGTGAGTGCGGCTGATGAATCTGGTGTTGATGCATCCCTTGACAGCTTGAGCACACATGTCAAGCTTAGGGCAGCGGCCCTCTTGAGGGGTCCAATTTGACTCTTCTTCGGTTGCTGCACCGCGGATCCCTCTGCTGTTCCGGATCATTGATTGTCTCATTGGGTTCGCTGCTGACATCTGGGGATTTGTGGAAGAATTCCCGGAGCCTCATTCTCCTGATGAATTCCTCTGTGTCTGCTGCGAGGCCGATGCGGTCCATTTTGGTGGTGGGGCAGAAATTGAGCCCTCGGCTGAGAACTTCGATTTCGTCTGGTTGAATGGTGTGGTTGGACAAATTGACGATGGACTTCCCTGTGGTTCCAACCGTGGTACCGGGGGAGGCTTGGTTGCTGCTGGTGGTGATGCCGAGTTTCTCAAGCTTCCTGTTCTTGGTGTGCATGTAGGCAGTGTAATTCCGTTGCCTCGTCTGCTTGGCGGTGTCTCGTAGCTGGTCTGCTGTGTCCTGAGCACAAGCTGAGAACATGGACTCTATCTTGGTTTTGAGGTTGCGGCGTCTGCTGTAGAGCTGGTGTACGAGATGGTTGAGGAGTGTGCGAGAGGTACGACGGCAGAGTCTCTCAGCGTAGTCTGTGTTGTAGGTCGACTTGAGTGGGTTCGTGATCTGTAGTCCTTTCGGGATCTTGTCTGCTTTCTTGCATCGCTGTAGAAACTTGATGTCTGTGTCTATATGCGCGATCTTCTTGGAGATCCTCTCCACTTTGAGCCGGCAGTTTGTGGTGTCGATAGTAGCCATGATGTGGAAATGCCAGTGTTGGACTGGGGTGGACAAATGTAGGAAGTCACACAACACCAGGTTTTAGTCCTTTTATGTGGCACCTTATCAAATGCCTTTTGGAAATCCAAATATACTACATCCACTGATTCCCCATTATCTACCCTGCTAGTTACATCCTCAAAAAACTCTAATAAATTTGTCAAACACGATTTCCCTTTCATAAAACCATGTTGACTCTGCCTAATCATGTTATGATTTTCTAAGTGCCCTGATACCACTCCCTTAACAATGGATTCAAGCATTTTCCCGATGACTGATGTCAGGCTAACTGGCCTGTAGTTCCCTGTTTTTTCTCTCCCTCCTTTCTTGAATAGCAGTGTTACATTTGTGACCTTACAATCTGCTGGGACCATTCTCGAATTTAGGGAATTTTGGAAGATCAAAACCAATGCATCCACTATCTCTTCAGCCACCTCTTTTAGAACCCTAGGAGGTAGGCCGTCAGGTCCTGGGGTTTTGTCGGCTTTTAGTCTCATTAATTTCTCTAGTACTTTTTCTCTACTTTTATTAATTACGTTAAGTTCTTCACCCTCATTAGACCCTTGGTTCCCCACCATTTTTGGTATGCTTTTTGTGTCTTCTACTGTGAAGATAGATACAAAATATTTGTTTAATGTTTCTGCCATTTCCTTTTCCCTATAAACATTCTCCTGTGTCAGCCTCTAAGGGACCAACGTTTACTTTTGCTACTCTCTTTTTACATAATTGTAGAAGCTCTTACAATCTGCTTTTATATTTCTTGCTAGTTTTCTCTCATTCAATTTTTTCCCTTTGTATCAATTTTTTGGTCAACCTTTGCTGGTTTCTGAAACTCTCCCAATCCTCAGGCTTAATATTATTCTTTGCAACATTATAAGTTTCTTCTTTCAATCTAATGATATCCTTAAATTCTTTAGTTAGCCATGGTTGGATCACTTTTCCCATGGAGCTTTTGTTTCTCAATGGAATGTATTTTTGTTGAGAATTATGAAATATTTCTTTAAATGCTAGCCACTGCTTATCTACCGCCATACTTTTTTATCTATTTTTCCTCTCTACCTTAGCCAATTCACCCCATACCTATATAATTGGCTTTATTTAAGTTTAAGACTCTAGTTTCGGACTTAGGCAAGTCACTCTCAGAATTGCACATTAATTTTATCATATTATGATCACTCTGCCCCGAGGATCCTTTACTATGAGATTGCTAATTAACCCCATCTCATTACACAATACAAGATCTAAAATATCCTTTTCCCTTGTTGGTTCCATGACATATTGTTCTAGGAAACTGTCACACAGAGCTAAAATTCAACAAAGTACAAGTCAATTTTTTTCCTATCTGTAGTTCTCTCGTCTACTCAATCATTTTTTTTCGCTAGTCGGAGCATCTTTCTCCAATCTCCTGAACTTTCACAATCTTAGATCTTTACTGCTCCTAATTATCTCTTTGCTGGTCTCAGAGCAAGCTTTCCCAGGCAATTTAACCAGGCCTCTTGTAATCTTGTACAGTTCTGCATCCCCTTCAATAACCAAAAATAGAAATTTTTGCAGTTTTGCTTTAGACGGCATTGCTAGAGAGCCTCATTCCCGTAGGCCCTATGTCATCAGGGAAGTTTCAGCCTCATATGAACATTTCTGACTATTGCATGCCCCCCCCCCCCCACACTGCTCCCACCACCCACCCAGTAAGGATAAATCTCAGTATTTTTATAGTTTCAGCATTGGCATCACTGGATCTTCAGAGGCCATAGGAATGAAACAGAATAATTAAACCTTACATAAGACGTAGGAGCAGGAGTAGGTCATTTGGCCCCCCGAGCCTGCTCCGCCATTCAATAAGATCATGGCTGATCTGATCTTGGCCTCAACTCCACTTCCCTGCCCGCTCCCCATAACCCTTGACTCCCTTACCATTCAAAAACCTGTCAATCTCCATCTTAAATATATTCAATGACCAGGCCTCCACAGCTCTCTGGGAAGAGAATTCCAAAGATTCATGACCCTCTGAGAGAAGAAATTCTTCCTCATTTCTGATTTAAAAGGGTGCCCTCTTATTCTGAAATTATGCCCCCTAGTTCTAGATTCCCCCACGAGGGGAAACATCCTCTCTGCATCTACCCTGTCAAGCCCCCTCAGAGTCTTATATGTTTCAATAAGATCCCCTCTCATTTTTCTAAACTCCAATGAGTATAGGCCTAACCTGCTCAACCTTTCTTCATAAGACAACCCCTTCATCTCAGGAATCAACCTCGTGAACTTTCTCTGAACTGCCTCCAATGCAAGAATATCCTTCCTTAAATAAGGAGACCAAAACTGTACTCAGTACTCCAGGTGTGGTCTCACCAACGCCCTGTACAGCTGTACCAGCACTTCCCTACTTTTATACTCCATTCCCTTTGCAATAAAGGCCAACATTCCATTTGCCTTCCTAATTACTTGCTGTACCTGCATGCTAACTTTTTGTGATTCATGTACAAGGACCCCCAGATCCCTCTGTACCTCAGGATTTTGTAATTTCACCCCATTTAAATACAAATTTGCTTTTTTATTTTCCCTACCAACGTGGATAACCTCGCATTTTCTCACATTAAACTCAATCTGCCAGATTTTTGCCCACTCATTTAGCCTATCTATATCCCTTTGGAGATTCTTTGCGTCCTGCACACAATTTGCTTTCCCACCTATCTTTGTATCATCAGCAAATTTGGCTACATTACACTCAGTCCCTTCATCCAAGCCATTAATATAGATTGTAAATAACCTTCTACAAATGCAGATTAAATTGATTTATGATTTTGCTGAATAACTTGAATGGCTTATGATGTGCCTTCAATAATCACAAAACTAGAAGTTATAGACCTTAACAAGTTGGCTTTTAATCACTAAGATCAGAGCTAACATCTCAACACACTGACTGGCTCGCAGGAATGAGTCATATAGATCCTGGGATCTTTATGTAAGAGAAGTCAGGGGCGGAGCCAAGAGCCAAGACCTGGAACATTCCAGGTTAGTCAGGAAAGAGGAAGTGAAACTATACACCGTGTGGGGGAGGGTAATATACATGAGTGCAAAACGAATACAGGCAAGCCAAACGCATTTCATTACATTCACCCCTTCTTTAGATTTAGTCCATCGGGGTGATGTTTCTTAAAAGTTGGTATAAGTGAGTCTGTCAGGAGGTTTTGCGGTTCTCGGTGATCGGCGCAAAGCCGGTTGGGGTGCCTCTAGGGGAGTGGATTCTGGTTCCTCTGCTGTCCGGGCCTCCGCAGTGTCTTCCAGGTTATCTGCAGTGTCCTCCAGGTTAAAGTTGGGTATTGATACCTCTGGGCGTCCTGTCTCTTTTTGGTGTAGGTCTTCCTCGGGTAGTCTCTCATCGTTCTCTCCACTCCCCGAGGGAGCGAGGTCTTTTATGGAAACAGTGTCCTCTCGCCCGTCAGAGTATTCGATATAGGCGTACTGAGGGTTTGCATGGAGGAGCTGTACCTTTTCCACAAGGGGGTCCGTTTTATGGCCTCTCACGTGCTTCCGCAATAGTACTGTCCCCGGAGACGTCAGCCACGCGGGTAGAGATATGCCCGAGGTAGATTTCCGGGGGAAAACGAACATCTTTTCGTGAGGGGTAGCGTTAGTGGCAGTACATAACAGAGACCTTATGGAGTGGAGCACGTCTGGGATGACTTCCTGCCAGCGGGAGGTCGGAAGGCCTTTTGACTTTAAGGCTAACGTGACAGCCTTCCAAACAGTAGCATTCTCCCTTTCCACTTGCCCATTACCCCGGGGGTTGTAGCTAGTGGTTCTGCTAGTGGCTATCCCCTTTGAGAGCAAGAACTGGCGCAGTTCGTCACTCATAAATGACGTCCCCCTATCGCTGTGTATGTAGTTCGGCATGCCAAACATGCAGAATAGATTACCGAGACATTTGATGACCGTGGCACTGGTCATGTCTGGGCAGGGAATGGCGAAGGGGAAGCGGGAATATTCATCGATGATATTGAGGAAGTATACGTTACGGTCGGCAGAGGGAAGGGGTCCCTTGAAGTCCAGACTTAGGCGCTCGAATGGCCGTGTGGCTTTGATAAGGTGTGCACGGTCAGGCCTGTAGAAACGAGGCTTGCATTCCGCACAGATGCGGCAGGCTCTGGTCATTGTCCTGACCTCCTCGATGGAGTGGGGCAGATTGCGGGACTTTATAAAATGGTATAGTTGGGTGACCCCTGGGTGACAGAGGTCATTGTGGAGACCCTGTAATTTGTCCATATGAATGCTGGCACACATTCCCCGCGATAGGGCGTCTGGGGGTTCATTAAGGGCTCCCGGCCTGTACATAATATCATAGTCGAACGTGGATAGTTCGATCCTCCACCTGAGTATTTTGTCATTCTTGATTTTCCCCCTTTGTTATTAAACATGAAAGCCACCGACCGCTGGTCGGTGAGCAGGGTGAAACGTTTGCCGGCTAGGTAGTGTCTCCAGTGCCGCACTGCCTCCACTATAGCCTGTGCCTCCTTCTCGACAGAAGAGTGCCTGATTTCAGGTCCCTGAAGGGTTCGGGAGAAGAAGGCCACAGGTCTCCCAGCCTGATTGAGGGTCGCAGCTAAAGCAAAGTCTGACGCATCGCTTTCGACTTGAAAGGGAATGCTTTCGTCCACTGCACACAGTGCAGCCCTTTCAATGTCCTGTTTGATACTGGTGAAAGCCTCCCGAGCTTCAGCTGATAGTGGGAAGGACGTCGATTTAATGAGGGGTCGGGCCTTATCAGAGTAATTGGGCACTCATTGGGCATAATACGAAAAAAATCCCAAGCACCTTTTTAAAGCTTTGGGATTGTGTGGCAGGGGCAGTTCCTTTAGGGGGCGTAATTGGTCAGGGTCCGGTCCAATTACCCCATCTTCCACCACACAGCCGAGGATACAGAGACGGGTTGTGTTGAAGACACATTTGTCTTCATTGTAGGTTAGATTCAGCTTTAGGGCAGTTTTTAAAAATCTCGCAAGATTTAGATCGTGGTCTTGCTGGTTGTGCCCGCAGATAGTGACATTGTCCAGATAGGGGTAGGTAGCTTGTAGTTTATTCTCGTCAACCATGCGGTCCATCTCACGTTGGAAGACCGAGACCCCATTTGTTACCCCGAAGGGCACTCTGAGAAAATGGTAGAGGCGTCCGTTCGCCTCAAAGGCGGTGTATGGGCGGTCCTCCATTCTAATGGGGAGCTGGTGATACACGGATTTGAGGTCGATAGTCGAGAAGACTCGGTATTGCACGATCTGGTTGACCATTTCTGATATGCGGGGTAAAGGGTAGGCGTCCAGCTGGGTATAAATATTAACAGTCTGGCTGTAGTCAATTACCATCCGTTTCTTTTCGCTATTTTTAACTATGACTACTTGGGCACGCCACGGGCTGGTACTGCATTCAATAATGCCTTCCTGCAGGAGTCTGTCCACTTCCGCCTTGATAAAGTGTCTGTCTTCCAGACTGTACCGTCTACTTTTGGTCGCTATGGGCCTACAGTTCGGAGCGAGATTAGCGAATAAAGAGGGCGGGCTGATTTTTAAGGTTGATAGGCCACAGACTGTGAGTGGCGGCTGGGACCCGCCATATGCTAGTGTGACACTTTCGTGGTGGCACTGGAAGTCCAGGCCCAAGATTACATTAACACAGAGTTCTGGCATCACGAGGAGTTTAAAATCCTTGTAGTCCGTGCCTTTTACAGTCAGTGTTACCACACAGTAGCCCAAAATGTCCGAAGTGTGGGGCTTAGCAGCCATAGCAATTCTGCTCCGTGTAGGGGTTACCGTTAATGAGTGCTGCCGTACCAGGCTAGGGTGGATAAAACTCTTGGTACTCCCACAGTCAATTAAACATTTCGTTAAATTCCCGTTTACCTGTATGTCCATCATGGATTTTGTCAACGGGTGTGGCCTGGATTGATCCACCGTGATCGAAGCCACTGTTGGGCCCTGGGCGGCCGTTGAGTCGGGAAAAGATGGCGGATCCCAAGGTGGCGGCACGCACGAGGCGGTGACGGAGTTGGAAATCGGATTCCCCCTGCAGACTTTGCTAAAATGCCCCTTTTTCTTACATTTGAAGCATGTAGCGTCCTTCGCTGGGCATCGTTGTCTGGGGTGCTTGGCCTGGCTGCAAAAGTAGCATTTCGGGCCTCGAGACATTGCCGCTGTAGTAGGACTCCTGGGTGAACTTCTGTGTGGGGACTCCGGCGGTGTAGAGCTGGTCTGAGACCTGGATGGGGAAGATGGCTGATTCCAAGATGGCGGCCCGCTCGGCGCGCACGAGGCGGTGAGGGCCGCATGGCTGGAAGAATAAGAGTCAGAGTTTTTCTGGGCCACGTCTAGCGATCGTGCAGTGACCACTGCCTTTTTTAAGTCCAGGACCTCCTCCTCCAGCAGTCTCTGCCGGATATAATTCGATTTGAGGCCCGTGATGAAGGAATCGCGGACCAACTCGTCAGAGTACGCGTTGGCCGTCACGGCCTTGCAGTTACAGTCCCGGACCAAGTCCTTTAGGCCCTGTAAGAAATCGTCCATTGATTCCTCAGGTCGCTGCCTGCGTGTAGCCAGCAGATGTCTGGCGTACACTTCGTTTACTGGCCTCTGGTATTGGGTCTTCAGGATAGTGATGGCCTCCGTGTAAGAGGTGGCATCCCGGATGAACGAATAAATCCGATGATTAACGCGAGTAGTCAGTAGACTCAGTTTATCTACCTCGCTAGCGGATGAGGCCCTCACGAAGAGTTCGAAGCATTTGAGCCAGTGTCCAAATTGATTTGATGCTTCAGCAGAATGTGGATCCAAGTCCAGACGCTCTGGTTTTAGGAGTCGATCCATCCTAGTATTCTTTAGTGATTAAAATTGATGTGCCTTCAATAATCACAAAACTAGAAGTTATAGACCTTAACAAGTTGGCTTTTAATCACTAAGATCAGAGCTAACATCTCAACACACTGACTGGCTCGCAGGAATGAGTCATATAGATCCTGGGATCTTTATGTAAGAGAAGTCAGGGGCGGAGCCAAGAGCCAAGACCTGGAACATTCCAGGTTAGTCAGGAAAGAGGAAGTGAAACTATACACCATGTGGGGGAGGGTAATATACATGAGTGCAAAACGAATACAGGCAAGCCAAACGCATTTCATTACAGCTTATTATAAAAGTAAATTTTACTTTTAGAATGGTTATTCAGTTTAATATTTTTACCGCAAGCCTCAATTTAAAAAATGAAAACCTCTGGAATTAGTGTCTCATTTCCCCAAATGTGATATTAACTCCCCTTCCTTCCTTGACAGGGTGTGAGTTTTTGAAGAAACTTGATCTAACAGTTAACTTCGTGGGCGAACTAACCAGTGTAGAGTCACTCAAACTTAACGTTCACCTGCAAGAGCTTTTCCTGGTTGGAAACCCCTGCTGTGATTTTGATGGTTACAGGAAGTTTGTGATTGCTACACTCCCACAGCTGAAGGTTAGGAAGTCATTGCCTTTCTTTCACACGCTGATGTTTTAAATTTCTGTGTATATTAACATTTTTTGATTGACATTTATGGTCTATGCAAACGATCAGGATTCTTGAATGTGCATCAGGGCTGGATGTCGCTGGAAGTGTGAGGTTTTAAAAGTACAAATATTTGGTAATAGGTGGTTAATGAGTTGTAAAATTGTGTTTCATTCAAGCAGTTTAACTGAATGTGAAACTTGAGAGGGTTGTGGATGTCTACAGAACTATGAGATTGAATTCCACCACCAAACACATCTTCCCCTCACCTCCCCTTTCGAAATGCTGAAAGGGACCGCTCCCTCCGCGACACCCTGGTCCACTCTTCTATCATCCCCAACACCCCTTCCCTTTCACCCGGCACCTTCCTGTGCAAGCGCAGGAGATGCAACACCTGTCCTTTTACCTCCTCCCTTCCCACTGTCCAGGGCCCCAAACACTCCTTCCAGGTGAAACAGCGATTTACTTGTACTACTTGCAATTTAGTATACTGTATTCGCTGCTCATGATGCGGTCTCCTCTACAATGGGAAGACCAAACGCAGATTGGGTGACCGCTTTGCGGAACACCTCCGTTCAGTCCGTAAGGGTCACCCCGAGCTTCCGGTCGCCTGTCACTTTAATTTTCCGCTCCACTCCCACTCTGACCTCTCCGTCCTTGGCCTCTTACACTGTTCCAATGAAGCTCAACGTAAGCTCGAGGAACAGCACCTCATCTTTCGATTAGGCACTTTACAGCCTTCTGGACTCGACGTCGAGTTCAACAATCTATCTTTTTTTCATTTTTTTTCCCCTCTCTCACATGGCAGCTGTCAATCATTCTGCCAGTGCCATTTGCACTTCATCTAGAGCCATCTTTTGTTTCTTAACTTGTCCCATTACCATCTCCTTTTGCCTTGCACCATCATCCCTTTTGCCTCTTAATCTCTCCTGCCTTCCACCCTATCACAGACCTTCCCATTTGTTCTTTCCTCCCCTCCCCCCTTTCCCTGCCCCTGCACTTGCTTAAAAACCTGTTCCACCTCCAGCTTTTTCCAGTTCTGATGAAGGGTCATCGACCTGAAATGTTAATGCTGTTTCTCTCTCCACGGATGCTGCCTGACCTGCTGAGTATTTCCAGCATCTTATGTTTTTATTTTATGGGATTGAATTATTCTATTTAAACTCTTTAACAGACTTGTGTTAGATAATCCATAGATTATTGGGTTTTTTTGTTTGTCAACATTATATAACTGAGTACAGTTAAAATGGTGTAAGCATAGAATCATACAGCACAGAAGGATGCCATTCAGCCCATCATTTCTGTGCCGGCTCTTTGAAAGAGCTATCTAATTAGGCCCACTCCGCTGCTCTTTCTCTATAGCCCTACAGATTTCATGTACAATAGGGTGTTGACCATTACTTATAGAGAAATCACTTATGGACAATTTTGCTTGGGTGGTTAAGTAATTTTTGCTGGTATATAAAAGGGTCAACATCAGATTATAACTCGATCCTTTCCCCACTATCTCATACAGTAGTTGGCCGCCCACTGCAGAAATATTCTTAAATTTTAATTATTTTTGTTATAAATCTCTGGCGCCTTCTGGATTCACAAAGGGATAATATAGTTGAAATCTGACTTAGTTGATGTATTTAAGCCATAACAGTTCTTGTGCTGTTTTCGCTGATGCCGTCTTGAACTATGAACTCAAGAGGCCTACTTGGATCAGATTGACCCAAATTGTCATCTGCCCCCTCTCCTCTCAAATATCTGTCAGTCTACCCCAGGTCTTAGCTTTAAAATTTGTATCAAGTGCCAATTTAACACTGTCTTCCATTGTGCATAACTTCCCCAAGATTGATCATTCTTCCTAGCTTAGCGGAAAGGATGGGGCTGACGCCAACCTACACTAGCTCTGACAGAGTGATCAGAGAATCTAAGGCCCTCACTGGTGCTCACATGAGGCAGCAAAAGTTGATTTCACTCTACCTATGCGATGGTCAATTCTTGGATCAGCATGTACAGGGTTAATTTTGGTGCCATTTGTAAAGCAGCAACATGTATCTTTGCCAAGTATTGTAGTCATGACATGACAGCCCCATTGTTTGTGAAGGAATGCAGAAGAATATCGAATTCTCTTTGATATGGTCTCAGTCTATATATAAAGCCCTGTCCTAGCCCACTCCTCATTTATCTATTTGACTTATGTAAGTGCTCTGCTCAGTCCAAGGTTCAATCTGCTTGCTCTGGATAAAGAACTGAAGGTGCATCCTAGCGTAGGGCTTGGTATACAGCAGAGATCACACAACTGTTCAGGGCACAATTTTGTGACAGAAGTGATCTCCCCCCTGTTCAAAGTGATCTCCCCCCCCCCCCCCCCACCATGTAGCTAATGGCAAATGTCCTATTGTATGTGCAGGTTAAATGTCAAAGAGAGAGACTTTACCAAATGCAGATAATATAGCATTTTCATCTGAAACAATTTGATTCTGCTGCTAGATCTTACGCATTTACAGAAACATTAATCTTGACTCAAGTTGTGGTTTATGACTACTCTACTCTTGTTACTTCTTGGTCTGCAGTGGTTAGATGGAAAAGAAATCACTCGTTCTGAACAGATCCAAGCACTGCAGGATTATCCAATAGTACAACAACGAATACTAGAGCAACAGCAGGCTTATGTCCTGAAACGAACCAAGGAGAAAGAAGAATCGCAGAACAATTTAGAAGAGAAAGAGAATAATGAGAAAGCTGGAATAAAGAAGGAAAATCCTAGCTTTGATGGACAGTGCTATACTGCTATCAATAATGCCACGTGTGTGAAACAGTATTTTATTGGTATTTTTATGAAGAGGGATTAAGTGTTTTTTTATGTTTGATTGAATCAGTGTAGTGTATAGTACTAAGTCATAGAATGATACAGTACAGAAGGAGGCCATTCAGCCCATCGTGCCTGTGCTGGATCTTTGAAAGAGCTATCCAATTAATCCCACTCCCCTGCTCTTTCCCCATAGCCCTGCACGTTTTCCCCCTTCATGTATTTATCCAATTCCCTTTTGAAATTTAGTATTGAATCTGCTTCCACCACCCTTTCAGGCAATGCAGACCATAACAACTTGCTGTGTAAACAATGTTTTCCTCATGTCGCCTCTGGTTCTTTTGGCAATTACTTAAACCTGTGTCCTCTGGTTACTGATCCTTCTGCCAGTGGAAACAGTTTCTCCTTATTTACTCTATCAAAACACTTCATGATTTTGAATACCTCTATCAAATCTCCCCTTAACCTTCTCTGCTCTAAAGAGAACAACCCCAGCTTCTCTAGTCTCTCCATGTAACTGAAGTCTTTCATCCCTGGTATAATTCTAGTAAATCTCTGCACCCTCTCTGGCCTAAAGTGTGGCGTGCAGAATTGGCCAATACTCTAGCTGGGGCCTAACCAGTGTTTGATCAAGGTTTAGCCTAACTTCCTTGCTTTTGTACTCTGCCTCCATTTATATAGCCAAAGATCCTGTATGCTTTTTTAAAAGCCTTCTCAATTTGTTCTGCCATCTTCCAAGACTTGTGTACATATACCCACAGGTCTCTCTATTCTTGCACCCCTTTAAAATGACACCATTTAGTTTATATTGTCTCTCCTCATTCTTCCTACCAAAATGAATCAATTCACAGTTCTGCATTGAGTTTCATCTGCCATGTGTCTGCCCATTTCTCCTGAAGTCTGTTATTATCCCCCTCATTATTTACTATATTTCCCAGTTTTGTGTCATTTGTGAAATTATGCCCTGTATACCCAAGTTCAGGTCATTAATGTATAGCAAAATAATTCTCTCCGGCTATTTCTCTCGGGTTTTAAATCAGCTCATACGTTTTAGGCCATTTACCTGACAGTTAACATATTGAAGTGATCCCAACACCGGCCCCTGTTACTCTCTGTTACTTCATCAAAGAAGTCAATCAAGTTAGTTAAGCACAATTTGCCTTTAACAAATCCATGCTGGCTTTCATTTATTACCTCATATTTTTCCAAGTGCCAATTACTTTTGCCCCAGATTATTGTCTCTAAATGTTTCCCCACATATTTGTTGGGTTGACTGGCCTGTAGTTGCCGGGTTTATCGCTCTCCCCTCTTTTGAACCGGCTGTAGCATTTGTAATCGCCTAGCACCATTCTCATATCTAAGGAGGATTGGAAGATTATGGCCAGAGCTTCCTCAATTTCCACCTTTACTTCCCTCAGTTACCTAGGATGCATCCCATCCGGACCAGGTGATTTTTCTACTTTGAACACTGCCAACCTTTTAAGTACCCCCCACCCCCCCGCCTTTACCTATTTTTATCCAATCCAATTTCTCTACTACCTCCTCCTTTATTGAGACATTGGCAGCATCCTCTTCTTTAGTGAAGGCAGGTGCAAAGTACTCAATTACTACTTCAGCCATGCTCTCTGCCTTCACAAGAAGATCTCCTTTTTGGTCCCTAATTGGCCCCATTCTTCCTTTAACTACATTTTTACTATTTATATGTTTATAAAAGACTTTTGGGTTCCATTTTATGTTACCCACTAATCTATTTTCATACACTCTCTTTGTCCTATCTTATTTGCTTTTTCAGTTCTCCTCTGTACTTTTTGTATTCAGCTTGGTTCCAATGTTCCCTCTAATTTCTTTTTGGGCCATGTGGCCATTTTAACGGGCTGCACGACCTGTTCAAAAATCCGAAAAGCTGATGATCCGGCTGTGCGGGAACTCCAGAACCAGAGGCGCGCAGCTTAAAGGGAACATTTCTTGTTTCTCTACTGAATATTGAACCTGACATTTATCATAAGCCTCCCTTTTCTGTTTTATTTTAATCTCTATGGCCCGGAATTTGCGGTCAGTGGCAAAGCAAAGGTGTTCGCTGCTGGCCCCGAAGAAAGCTGCCCACAAAGATCTCGCGATCTCTGTGGCGAGAAGTTTGCCTTTTTCATAAGTGATTTTAGTGCAGTATAATGCAATCTGCTGTGACATCAACAAGTTGTCTGAGCAGCTAATCACATTGCAGAATTCTCACAAACAGGGAACCAGGAGGTGGGGAAATGGGGGGGGGGTGGTGCGGAGGGGGCAGGGTGGACCACAGCACTACCAGTGTTGGAGTAGCGAATGACTGACCACAACTTCAGGATTTCCGTGTTTAGATTCGCATGTGCTACATCCTGTTCGTTCGCTGTTATTACCCACAGCAAATTCTGGCCCTATATTTTTAGCCATCCAGGAAGCTCTAGCTTTCGATGCCTTTCTTTTCCCCCTCGTGGGAATGTGCCTAGTCTGTCCCCGAGCTATCTCCTCTTTTGAAGGCCTCCCATTGCTCATTTACTGTTTTACCTGCCAATCTTTGATTGCAATCCACCTGGGCCAGATTTATTTTCAACTCACTGAAATTAGCTGTCCTCCAGTTGAGTATTTTTACACTTGATTTTTCCTTGTCCTTTTCTAAGAATAGGCTTTAAAGAAAATAAGAACATAAGAATTCGGAACAGGAGTAGGCCATATGGCCCCTTGAGCCTGCTCTGCCATTCAATAAGATCATGGCTGATCTTTGACTTCAACGCCACTTCCCCGCCCAAGCCCCATGTACCTTGATGCCCCGAGAATCCAAAAATGTATCTAGCTCAGCCTTGAATATACTCAACGACTCAGCATTCACAACTCTCTGATTGAAGAAATTCCTCCTCATCTCAGTCTTAAATGGCCAACCCCTAATCCTAAGATTATGCCCCCTAGTTCTAGACTCTCCAGCCAGGGGAAACAACCTCTCAGCATCTACCCTGTCAATCCCCCTCATAATCTTATATGTTTCAATGAGATCACCTCTCATTCTTCTAAACTCCAGAGTATAGGCTCAATCTCTCCTCATAGGACAACCCTCTCATCCCAGGGATCAATTTAGTCAACCTTCGTTGCACTGCCTCGAAGGCAAGTACAGGAAACTCTCTTTTAACCAGCACCTAAATATCCGGAAACCTCTCTTAACCGGCAAAATTCAGGAGTAGGTTCTGGTAAGTTTTACTATATATTAGTGGCCGTGTAACTGGGGTTCCTGGATCTATGGCCGTGTAACCGGGGTTCCTGCACAAGTACCTGTGGCCGTGTACGGGGCTCTCGTACCTCTCTGTAAGCCAGATAAAAAAAGAGTTTCCTGTATATCCTTCCTTAGATAAGGAGACCAAAACTATGCACAGTACTCCAGGTGTGATCTCACCAAAGACCCGTACAGTTGTAGCAAGATTTACTCTTGTACTCCAATCCCCTTGCAATAAAGGCCAACATGCCATTTGCCTTTCTAATTGCTTGCTGTACCTGCGTGCTAACTTTCAGTGTTTCCTGTATAAGGACACCTAAATCTCTCTGAACACCAATATTTAATAGTTTCTCACCATTTAAAAAAGTTCTGTTTTTTCCATTCTTCCTACCAAAGTGAATAACCTCACATTTCCCCACATTATACTCCATTTGCCTCCTTATTGCCCACTGATTTAACCTGTCTATATCCCTTTACAGGCTCTTTGTGTCCTCCTCACAGCTTACTTTTCCACCTAGCGTTGTATCTTCAGCAAACTACATTGCACTTGGTCCCTTCATCTAACTCATTAATCTAGATTGTAAATAGCTGAGGCCCAAGCACTGATGTAGCAATAGGGGTAATGATAACCAGAGTGTGACAGGAAGGGACAGAGTGTATACACATAGGCCCAGAAATTAGGTTCGGGGGCTTGCCGCGCGTGCAAGCCCCCGATGTGCACTTACCCGGCGTGCTGACATTTCAATCCTGGCCCGCATTGCATTTCCTGTCACTGGCCCGCTTCAGGTCCTGCCGCGCTGTGCGTGCGTGACCCAACGGCGTACTTAGTGCGATGAGCCGGCTGGGATCACGTGAGCACTGGGCAACCAATGGGAGGTTGCAAAAGTTCATTCATGAGTTTGATAGTAAGAACTGTCAAACTCATGAAAACTCCTGGCCCCAAAACACTACTTAAACTTGAAAGAAAATTAAAAAAAACATCGCACTGCTTAAATGAACTATAAATAACTGTAAAAAAACTATTTTAAATTTTGAAAAAAATTATTATATAAAAAATCGGGGCTAAAAATACACTTACCTTACTGTAAAGTCTTCAAAAATAATGAACCTGTGGAAACATTTTCTAATTTTACTTAATAGACCACTTACCTGTTAAAAGTAAGTACTTACGGCTGCTTTTTTCACGCGTAAAAACCGGAGTCTTTTCCCCACGGGCAACTCTTCAAAAAAAAGGGATGTTCAGCGCGCACGCGCTACCTGAAACCTCGCACGCGTTCCACTTCTTAACCCCTTGGGTCAGAGGAGAGGAAATGCCGGTTTTCCCCGCATGCGCTGTGCATGCTGAAAACCGGCAATTCCTCCGGGTCCACGCGTGAGTACCCCGTCCGTACTCACGCGTTGGGACAGGAATTACTGGCCCATTAGAGTGCATCAGAAAGAGGGGTCAGAGTAGGGAAAAATGGTAAAAAGACAACATTAAAAGCTCTATATCTGAATGCACGCAGCATTCGTAACAAGATAGATGAGTTGACAGCACAAATAGAAATAAATGGGTATAATCTGATAGCCATTACAGAGACGTGGTTGCAAGGTGACCAAGGCTGGGAACTGAATATTCAGGGGTATTTACCATTTCGTAAGGATAGGCAGAAAGGAAAAGGAGGTGGTGTAGCTCTGTTAATAAGGGATGAGATCAGTGCAGTAATGAGAAATGATATTAGCCTACAAGATCAAGACGTAGAATCAGTTTGGGTGGAGATAAGAAATAATAAGGGTAAGAAGTCAGTGGTGGGAGTGGTCTGCAGGCCCCCAGTAGCCATACTGTAGGACAGAGTATAAATCAAGAAATAATAGAGACTTGTAAGAAAGATATGACTATAATCATGGGAGATTTTAATCTACATATTGATTGGACAAAGCAAATTGGCAAAGGTAGACTTGAGGAAGAGTTCTTAGAGTGTATACGGAATGGTTTCTTAGAACAATATGTTGTGGAACCAACCAGGGAGAAGACTATTTTAGATCTAGTAATGTGTAATGTGGCTGGATTAATTAATGATCTCGAAGTGAAGGATCCTCTTGGGAAGAGTGATCATAGCATGGTAGAATTTCAAATTCAGTTTGAGGGTGAGAAAGCTAGGTCTCAAACTAGTGTCCCGAACTTAAACAAAGGTAATTACAAAGGTATGAAGGCAGACTTGGTTAAAGTGGACTGGGAAAATATATTGCAGGGTAAGACTGTAGAAAAGCAGTGGCAAACATTTAAGGAGATACTTCATAACTCTCAGCAAAGATATATTCCAGTGAGAAAGAAAGACTCTGAGAAGGATGAACTATCCGTGGCTAACTAAGGAAGTAAAGGATGGTAGCAAATTGAAAACAAAAGCATACAATGTTGCAAAAAATAGTGAAAGGCCAGAGGATTGGGAAATTTTAAAAGATCAGCAAAGGACAATTTAAAAAAATGATAGAGAGAGAAGATAGCTTACGAGTGTAAGCTAGCAAGAAATATAAAAACAGACAGTAAGAGCTTCTACAGGTATATAAAAAGGAAGAGTGTAGCTAAAGTAAACATTGGTCCCCTAGAGGATGGGGAATTAATAATGGGAAACAGGGAAATGGCAGAGACTTTGAAGAAATATTTTGTATCGGTCTTCATGGTAGAAGACACTAAAAGCATCCCAATAATGGATAATCAAGGGGTTATTGGGGTGGGGAGGGGGAACTTAAAACAATCACTATCACTGGAGAGAAAGTACTAGGCAAACTAATGGGACTAAAGGTGGACGTCACCTGGACCCAATGGCCTGCATCCTAGAGTCTTAAAAGAGGTGGTTGCAGAGATAGTGGATGCATTGGTTGTCATCTACCAAAATTCCCTGGATTCTGGAGCGGTCCCAGCGGACTGGAAAACCGCAACTGTAACGCCCCAGTTAAGAAAGAAGGGAGACAGAAAGCAAGCAACTATCGACCAGTTAGCCTAACATCTGTCATTGGGAAAATGCTGGAGTCCATCATTAAGGAAGTGGTAGCAGGACATTTAGAAAATTATAATATAGTCAAGCAGAGTCAGCATGGCTTTATGAAAGGGAAATCATGTTTGACAAATTTGCTGGAGTTCTTTGAGGATGTAACGAGCAGGGTGAACAAAGGGGAATGAGTAGATGTGTATTTGGATTTCCAGAAGGCATTCGATAAGGTGCCACATAAAAGGTTACTGCACAAGATAAGAGCTCACGGGGTTGGGGGTAATATATTAGCATGGATAGAGGATTGGCAGAAAACAGAGAGTCGAGATAAATGGGTCATTTCAGGTTGGCAAACTGTAACTAGTGGGGTGCCGCAGGGATCAGTGCTGGGAACTCAACTATTCACAATCTATATTAATGACTTGGATGAAGGGACTGAGTAGCCGAATTTGCTGATGATACAAAGATAGGTGGGAAAGCAAATTGTGTGGAGGACGCAAAGAATCTCCAAAAGGATATAGATAGGCTAAGTGAGTGGGCAAAAATCTGACAGATGGAGTTTAATGTGGGAAAATGCGAGGTTATCCACGTTGGTAGGAAAAATAAAAAAGCAAATTCGTATTTAAATGGGGCAAAATTACAAAATCCTGAGGTACAGAGGGATCTGGGGGTCCTTGTACATGAATCACAAAAAGTTTGCATGCAGGTACAGCAAGTAATTAGGAAGGCAAATGGAATGTTGGCCTTTATTGCAAAGGGAATGGAATATAAAAGTAGGGAAGTCCTGGTACAGCTGTACAGGGCGTTGGTGAGACCACACCTGGAGTACTGAGTACAGTTTTGGTCTCCTTATTTAAGGAAGGATATACTTGCATTGGAGGCAGCTCAGAGAAGGTTCATGAGGTTGATTCCTGAGATGAAGGGGTTGTCTTATGAAGAAAGGTTGAGCAGGTTCGGCCTATACTCATTGAAGTTTAGAAGGATCTTATTGAAACATATAACCTAATCCAAATTGTACACTCTCGGGAGCCGCAAGCCTACATTTCGTTGTACTGCAGTTGTGCACTAACAATGACAATAAAAGTTGATTTGATTTTGATTTGATTTGAGATTTTGAAGGGGCTTGACAGGGTAGATGCAGAGAGGATGTTTCCCCGCGTGGGGGAATCTAGAACTAGGGGGCATAATTTCAGAATAAGGGGGCACCCTTTTAAATCGGAAATGAGGAGAAATTTCTTCTCTCAGTGGGTCGTGAATCTTTGGAATTCTCTTCCCAGAGAACTGTGGAGGCTGGGTCATTGAATATATTTAAGGTGGAGATAGACAGATTTTTGAATGGTAAGGGAGCAGGCTCGAGGGGCCAAATGACCTATTCCTGCTCCTACGTCTTATGTTCTCATGTTCTGATCCTTGCGACCCACTAGTTACAGCCTGCGAACTGGAAAATGACTCATTTATTCGTACTCTGCGTTTTCTGTCTGTTAACCAATCTGCTGTCATCATGCTAATGTATTACTCCCAACCCCATGAGCCCTTATCTTGCATAGCAACCTTTTATATGATACTTATCGAATGCTTTTTGGAAACCCAAATATACTACATCCACTGGTTCCCCTGTATCTAACCTGCTAGTTACATCCTCAAAATACTATATTATGATTTTCTAAGTGCCCAACGACTGATGTCAGGCTAACTGGACTGTAGTTCCCTGTTTTCGCTCTCCCTCCTTTCTTGAATAGCGGGGTTACATTTGCTACCTTCCAATCCACTGGGACCATTTTAGAATCGAGGGAATTTTGGAAGATCACAACCAATGCATCCGCTATCTCTGCATGCCACCTCTTTTAGAACCTTAGGATGTAGGCTATCAGGTTCAATGGATTTGTCGGCTTTTAGTGCCATTAGTTTCTCAAGTACTTTTTCTCTACTGTTATTAATTACTTTGGCCCGTATTTTCCGATCAGAGGCGTCCTGCGTGCGGAGGCCTCAGATCTGGAAAAAATCTACGCCCTTACCTGAGGGCTCCGGAGGTCCAGCCATTTCCGCTCCTGGGTCGCTCCACTACGAAATACGCAGGGCCCATGTATCCCAGGGGCGCATGCAGTTCGCAAGCGTCCCTGGGATCACGTGGGCCATGGGGAACCAATGGGAGAAGGGAATCCCCCTTCATACTTTTGACAGTTTAGACCTGGGGAACACTGAAAAAACACATCAAAACTTTAGGATGTAGGCTATTAGGTTCAAGGAATTTAACAAAAAAATCATGTTTTAAAAATTAGTTAAAATTACATTAAATATTTTAAACAAAAATTTAATTTTTTTGAAAAAGATTTTAAGTTTTACGGGGCTAAAAATAAACCTACCTTTTTTAACGTATTTTTAAATTAAAAATGAGTGGAAAAAAATATTTTTTTACTTTTTTAAACTCTTATGCTGGTAAAAGCAAGCCTTACACCTGCTTTTACCAGACGTAAGATTTTTAAGGGATTTCTGCGGGCGGAGGTTCTGCAGAAAGTGGAACTCTCCACCGCAGAGGCCCTTCTCCAGGGCAGGCGTGTGATCTGTCAAGCGAATTCTTGACAGATCAGACGTACCGGTTTTCAGGTAGGGATCGGAAAATATGGGCCAATAGGTTCCTGACTCTTATTACCCCCTTGGTTCCCCACTATTTTTGGTATGGCATCCTTTTATCGAACGTCAAGAACCAAGTAATAGATTCATAAGCGAAGGGTGTAAATCTGAATTACAAACTGAATCCTAGAATTTTTCTCATCTTTGTTGGACAACAGTTTGCCTGTATTAGTGGATTCTTTCATTTCAGCAGTGTTGTGGGGTGGGCAGAAGATAATGGAGTTCCAACTCGCATTGGGAGACATTCCATTGGCCCATTTATCACCAAATGGCATTGAAAGAGGAAGTGTGAGATGAAAATGATTGGAAAGGATAGGAGCGTAGGAATCCCTAACTGGTTGATTCACTGGGTGTGACACTGAAAGTTACCATTCAAGAAGATTCCAATATTGATTCCTAGCTTTATTGCTGCGTCAGTTGAGACAGTAGTAGGAGTGTTGCAGTTGGGTTAAGCTTTCCTGGAATAAACAGGGTTTCGCTCAGCTGTAAGGCTCTTGTATCTCTCCCAAACAATGCCCCTCCCCCCCAGCCACCCACTCATGAGAAAAATGCCACTTGTGAAGGCACTGGAAGGGTGCCTTGCACCTGCAGAATTATGCCCCAACAGGAGTAAATGTTTTCAGAAGGGGAGAACATTGGGGAAGAAAAATAAAGACATTTTTTAAATTGCAATTATTTAGCACCTATCATGATCTAGAATGTCCTAAAATGCTTCACAGCCAGCAAAGTATTTTGAAATGTAGCCATTGTTGCTATGTAGGGAAATATAAACAATTTTCACACAGATCCTATAAACAGCAGTAAGATAAATGACCTGATGATCTTTTTTTTAGTGATGTTGGTTGAGGGATAAATATTGGCTATGGCACCAGGAGAACTCGCTGCTCTTCTTTGAATAGTGCCAAAAACAGCACCTCTGGCAGTGCAACATTCCCTCAGTCCTGCACTGAAATGTCAGCCTAGTTAAATTAGTTAAGCACGACCTGCCTTTTGCAAATCCACACTTGCTGTTCCTCATTAGCCCTTGACTTTCTCAGCGTTCTCTAACTTGATTCCATATTATGGATTCAAAATTTCCCTACAATGGAGGCAAGACAGATTAGCCTATAGTTTCCCATTTTACCCTTTCCCTCTTTCCTGAACAGGAGTAAAATATTTTTCACTCTCCAGTCATTTGGTACTTTTTCTGTTTTGAATTGTTTTGTGTCAGTGTCAGCTGTGGCTCAGTGGGTAGCACCCTCGCCTCTGAGTCAGAAGGTTCTGGGTTCACGTTCCACTCCAGGGACTTGAGCACAAAAATCTAGGCTGACATTCCAGTACAGTACTGAGGGATTGCTGCACTGTCAGAGGTGCTGTCTTTTGGATGAGATGTTAAACTGAGGCCCTGTCTGCTTTCTCAGGTGGACGTAAAAGATCCCATGGCACCATTTTGAAGAAGAGGAGGGGAATTATACCCGATGTCCTGGCCAATATTTATCCCTCAACCAACATCACTAAAACAGATTATCTGGTCATTATCACATTGCTGTTTGTGGGAGCTTGCTGTGTAAAAATTGGCTGCTGCATTTCCTACATTACAACAGTGACTACACTTCAAAAGTACTTCATTGGCTGTAAAGCACTTTGGGACGTCTGGTGGTCGTGAAAGACACTATATAAATGCAAATCTTTTTCTTTTTGTGAAAATTATAGTTCGTAACTGCTGCAGGATCTCCTCCACAACATCCTTCAGTATTCTGGGATGCATGCCATCTGGGCCTGGTGATTTTTTGACTTTTAGTCTCATTATTTTTGAATACTTACCTCCTCAAGTACTGTTACAGTCCCATATTCGCCATCCTAATCCCTTTCTGTGCTTCCTTTCTGTAACGTTTCTTCTGTACGACAGGTCTATATTTATCATATACTTTTTAAAATGTATTTATTTAACCTGTACCTATCCATGTTGTATTTAAATATCTCCTACTGCTAGTCCACTGTTTGATCTGCCATTTTCTCCAACCAATTAATCTTGTCTTGGTCACCTTCCATAGCTAATTCTATACCAGTACATTTATCCTGAACTCCACTTTTTCTTTATTAAATTTCAATGTGAGACTAATTAGGTTATGGTCACCATTTCCCCAGGTATTTTCTTACCTTCAGGTCACTCACTTGTCCTGCTTTGTAACTTGGAACTAAATCTAGCACTGCACCCTTGTTGGACATGTTTAAATTGTTTAAAGATGAATACAATATTTTAAAATACATGAGATTTGTAGTGACTGTCATTTCAAGAACAAGACAATTTATTGTATCTTGATTCCACATGACATGAGTCTTTTCCTCCAAAGAAGAAAATGATCTTCAACACCAAACCACGGCTCCTGCAGATCAACCGAATAACTCTGGGTTCAGTGCTTTAAATTTCTAGTTGACCTCGTATAGCCTTTTGTCACTAATCATTTTTCCATTAAGATGCCAGGTTATCAGATTACAGATCTGTCTGTCATCCCTATTTTATTAACAACAAGAGTACAGGAAAATTGGTAGGTTTAACTTTTTTTTCTGTTGTTAAAAGCCCTTTTGTGTCAAGTTGTTAACTTTCATTTTTCTCTTGGTTAGACTTGACCATGGACAGAACACAGAGAATAAACAAAGCTGCAGCGATGGGGAAGAGGATAACGACCAAAAGAATATAAAAGATGATGAAATGAACAGGAAATTCTGGACTGAACCTTCACAGTACACCCCTGAATCCAGACTGGAGGCCCATAGATACATTAAGAAGATTCGGACATCTAAAGACAAGGACAAGTAACATTATTATTAGTAAAAAGATTGCTATTTCAAACTCTTCATTACTTTAAAGTGATTTGTCCAAGATTTAGGAAATTTGTTTATGAAGTCCAGTGTTGTCTGAAAAATAATTAAAGGATATGTTTATAATTTCCAAATGTCTACTTGCTCTCAAGAGTTTGAGTAAAATAGGGTTTGATTAACTGGAATAAAATTAATTCCCTAGGGAGCCTGTGGAGCCTGGAAAGTTTGTTTCAGTGTATCCTGGTTTTGTTTTTCTATGAAGAAATGCATGTATCCATTATTGGTTTTTTTCCCTCCTCTTTCTGCCAATTCACCTCTTGACTCCTCACTGGCTAAAATTCCATGGGCACCAGTTGCCCTCCAGTACCTTACTTAAATAGTCATTCTTCATGTGTGAGTGTCGACACAAAACACTGGCAGACTGCGTTCTCACAGGGGAAACTGCAATTGAGCCTAATACTGTACTATCCTAACCCAATGCCAACACATGCACTTCTAGCAGGATTTGCTGGCTAATGACTAGGAGTGGGGATCCCGGCTGATTTTTATTTTTACTTCTTTGCCTCACCACCAAGGGGGGGCTGAGATCTCAAGTAGCACCACTTCTGCTGCTTTCCTAGATATCCTTTTTAAAACATGTTTAATTTTCATGAACACTGGCTAAAACAACATACTTTATTGGTGGAGGGACTGTTAACTTATTTGTGTTTTTCTGGCCCATTCGAAAGTCAAAGAAAACTTCTAAGTAAGTTATTCAGAAATGCATTTCTAACTTAAATGTGTGTTCTAATGTCTTTGTGTATCTTCCTTCTAATCACATTTGTACTTGTGAAATACTTCTCAACAACTTCACTCTTACAATCTTTTTCTTTCGGGTTGTTCAGTAATGGCCTTTCCCAGGTATTTTTCTATATTCTTATGCCTGCATACAGTTACTTAATTCTCCCTCCCAGAATGGAATAAACAGTCTCCTCCAAAGGTTGGTCAAGTTACACAAAGCAAATTTTAAAAGTAGGCAGCAAGTCATTAAACAATCTTTCATTGTGGTAACTTGTTTATTGGTATTGTATGGATGTTTACATGAATAGTTGTTTAATATTAAAAGTTCTGTCCTTTTATTATAACAGTTACAAACTTTTTATAGTCGCAGTAATCTCAGGTACTGAACACTGATAAAGCGGAACATATAAATTCATCTATATTTAATATTGCATTTTTAATTATGCCAATTCTCACTGTGCACTGTAGAAACTGCCTTTAAAAATACATGCTTGGCAGTCCGCGGCATAACTAAGACCGCCTATTTCCACCTCCGGAACATCGCCTGTCTCTGCCCCTGCCTCCGCTGCTGAAACCCTCATCCATGCCGTTGTTACCTCAAGACTTGACTATTCCAATGCACTCCTGGCTTGCCTCCCATATTCTACCCTACATAAACTTGAGGTCATCCAAAACTCAGCTGCCTGTGTCCTAACTCGCACCAAGTCCCGTTCACCCGTCGCCCCTGTGCTTGCTGACTTACATTGGCTCCCGGTTTTGATTTCAAAATTCTCATCCTTGTTTTCAAATCCCTGCATGGCCTTGCCCCTTCCTATCTCTGTAATGTCCTCCAGCCCCACAACCCCCCGAGATATCTGTACTCCTCTTGTGTCCGTCAGTAGTAAGACACAGACTGCAGGAGAACGGTACAACAGGTGTTTACTCAACGTGGCTCACTCTGGAACTGAACTATACAGATTACTACTCAGTGCGATATACAGGTGTGGTCACTGCCGGTACTACAGTATACATGAGCTGTAAAAAGTAGTTCCCCCCTTAAAGGTATATACATTACAATTCCTCCCCTTTTAGATTAACAGTACCATAACACTCATTTAACAATTAAATATCAAACTAATTACAATTAACACTTTTAACATACGACGTTAGCTGAAAATAGTCCATTTATAAATTCAGTCTTTGGGGAGGCTTCCTGATCCTTTCTGGATAGCGCCTTTCCCGAGTGTCTCGCTCTTGGTGCGGAGGCGATTCTGGCACCCTGTCGTCGGTTGGGTCATCAGCTTCCGATGCTACTGTTTCTGGGGTAGATGCGACCTGTACGTCGGGTTCCTCACCCGGTACGTATGGGCGAGGCATGGGGTTGACTTGTTCCTGTGACTCTAGGATCTGGTCAGCATGGCGTCTCACGATGTTCTCCCCAACGTCCACTGTGTACATTAGTGGGCCCTGCCGTGTGCATATCGTTCCTGGCTGCCATTTTTCTGTTCAGTAGTCGCGGGCCAAGACTGGTTGCCCTACATTGAAGCTCCTTGTTGGCTTCTCATGGATGTGCTGGAATTGCTTACCCTCAACATCTCTTCGTACGTTTGGTCTGAGCAAATCCAGGCGCGATCTTAACCTTCGGTTAAAGAACATCATGGCCGGGGCCTGGTTGGTGACTGCATGTGTCGCATTCCGGTAGGCGAACAGGAAATTGTCCACCTTATGCTGCAGCGGAATGTTGTCATTGTACATAGCCTTTATTGCCGCCTTAAAGGTTTGAACGAGCCTCTCAGCCAATCCATTTGTGGCTGGATGATACGGGACAGATGTGTAATGCCTTACCCCATTCTTCTTCATAAACCTCCGGAACTCTTCGGACACAAACTGTGGTCCGTTATCGGAGCAAATCTGTTCTGGCAAGCCGTTTCTGGCAAAAATGGTCCGTAGGACTGCAATAGTTTTCTCCGTGGTGGTGGAGGACATTTTGATGACCTCAGGCCATTTCGAGTGCGCATCCACGGCTATTAAAAACATTGACTCCATGAATGGACCAGCAAAATCAATATGCACCCGTTGCCATGGAGATGAGGGCCACTCCCATGGGTGTAGAGGGGCATGTGGTGGTGCATTTTGGACTTTCTGGCATCCTGAGCAGCTCTTTGTCATCTCCTCGATTTGTTTATCGATTCCCGGCCACCACACATAAGCCCTGGCTAGGCTTTTCATTTTTACCCCTCCCAGATGACCCTCATGAAGCTCATTGAGCACTCTATCCCTTAACTTGGGTGGAATTACCACTCGGGATCCACACATCAAGGTCCCCCGGCACACTGACAGCTATCCTCTTCTTGTCGAGAATGCTGGCAACAGTGAGTCACCATGTGCTGGCCATCCCTTCACCGTCAAATCATATACCCGAGACAGTGTCGGGTCATTTCGGATCTCCTTTTCTATACGAGCGTTAGTTACCGGTAGGTATTCAACTATAGTCGAATGAAATATTTCGACAGGATCCACTGCTGGTGCTTCCTCTGCAGTAGGCAGTGGCAGGCGTGATAGCCCATCAGCATTTCCATGCTGTTTCGTGCCCGTATATTCAATCTCAAAGTGGTGCGCCCCTAGAAAGAGTGACCATCTTTGTAGTCGTTGCGCAGTCATCACCGGAACGCCCTTCTTCGGATTAAAAATGGAGACAAGAGGCTGGTGGTCAGTCAGCAAGGTGAATTTCTGCCTGTGCAGATAGTGATTGAACTTTTTCACTCCCCACACTCGGCTGAGGGCCTCCCTGTCAATCTGGTGTAGTTATGCTCGGCTGAGGTTAGTGATCGTGACGCAAAGGCTATTGGCCTCTCTGAGCTGTCCGAGAATTTGTGCGACAGCACCGCTCCAATGCCGTAGGGTGACGCATCACACGCCAACCGAATTGGTAGTGCTGGGTTGAAATGGGCCAATACCTCTTTCAATGTGATTAGTGTTTTGCTCTTCTGGAAACCTCGTTTACATTCGTCACTCCACTTCCATGGCACCCCAGTTTGCAGTAGGGTGTTCAGTGGGTGTAGTATTGTAGACAAATTTGGCAAGAACTTATGGTAGTAGTTTACCAGCCCGAGGAACGACCTCAGTTGTGACACGTTTTCTGGTGCTGGAGCCTTGACGACTGCCTCAATCTTTTCTGGGGACTTATGTAACCCCTCTTTATCGATACCGTGGCCACAATACGAGATCTGTTTTTTTAAAAACTCGCATTTGGGGCGGTTAGCTCGGAGCCCATATTCCTTCAATCTAGTGAGCACCTGCTCCAGGTTGGCGAGGTGATCACTGTCATTTTCGCCTGTGACCAGGATGTCGTCCAAATAACACTGGGTCCCTGGGATCCCTTGCAGGACTTGTTCCATTGCCCTTTGCCAAATAGCCGGAGCTGATGCTACCCCGAATACCAGCCGGTTGTATTGGTAGAGACCTTTATGGGTGTTGATTGTGAGGTATTTTTTTGATGCTTCTTCTACCTCCATTTGCAGATAAGCCTGGGCCAGATCAATCTTAGTGAAGCGTTTCCCTCCAGAAAGCGAGGTGAAAATATCTTCAATCCGTGGAAGTGGATATTGTACGGTGTGAAGGACCGGGTTTACTGTTACCTTAAAGCCCCCACAGATGCGAACCTTCCTTGGTTCCCCAGGCGTGCTGCTCAACGACTTTTTCATCACAGGGACGATGGGTGCAGCCCACTTGCTCCAGTCTACCTTGGACAGTACTCCTGAACGTTCCAAACTCTCCAGCTCTGCTTCGACAGCTGGGCGGATCGCATAAGGTACCGGTCTGGACTTAAAAAATTTTGGGCTTGCGTTTTCTTCAATTTTAATTGTTGCTGTCATGCCTTTTAGTGTTCCGAGTCCTTGCTGGAACACTTCTTGCGCGTCGGTTAGGATCTTTGACAGTCGCCCAGGTGTGGCGTCGTCATCCTTTTTGGCAGCCACAGTCAGTGCTTGTATGGAATGCCAATCCAGCTGTATTTTCCGGATCCATTCACGTCCCAGTAATGGTGGTCCTCCATCTTGCAATACATACAGGTCTAGTTTTGGTGTTTCCTTACCGTTATATATAACGGTCACCCTTATTTTTCTTTTGGGGTAGACTTTTTGCCCCGTGTACGTCTTCAAAATAATTTTTGTGTCTCTCAAGGGTATGCGTGAGAATAGCTGCTCGTAGTCCTGTCGATTTATGACTGTTAGGGCTGATCCTGTGTCCAATTCCATTTTTACCTGGACTCCTGCTATCTTGAGAGTGACCCAAATGATTCGGTGATCCTCCGTTTTGATCACATTATGTAGTTTCAGACAACTCCGCTCCGTGCTTTCGGAGTCGGTATCACTCTTTTGTTCGTCTGAACTATTCTCCGTCACCTTATGTACCACCTTATACTTTTGTTTTGGAGATTTCTTATTGCTGGTTTTCTTTCCCGACCTGCAGACTCGTGCTATGTGTCCTACTTTTCCACACTGCCTGCACACTTTGTCTTTGAACCAGCAATCATTGTGGTCGTGTGTTGTTCTGCCGCAGCGATAGCACTTCTCTGTTCCATATGACATTTCGTTTGTGCCATATTCTTGCGGTCTCCGTTGTATCTCTGCAGCGCCCCGTGCTGCTGCTTCATACGATACCGCAATGCTGAAAGCCTTGTCCAGCGTAAGGTCCTTTTCAGATAAAAGCCGTTTCTGGGTTCCTTCACTTTGAAGCCCACACACAAATTGTCCCTTAATGTATCTGCCAGTCCCGTTCCAAACTGGCAGTGTTTCGATAGTTTGCGCAGTTCTGTTAAATATTCAGCATTGCTTTCATCCTTATGCTTGTTCCGTTTGTGAAACTTGAATCTTTCTGCTATCAGCAGCGGTGTGGGGTTTAAATGTTCCTGTTGTATCGTCACTATGTCTCCAAAACTCTCTTCCACTGGCTTCGCTGGGGTTAATACATTTCGTAATAAGCCATAGGTCTTTGCACCCATTAAAGTTAACAATTCCGGCGCTTTCTTGTCATCTGACACCTCACTTGCCTTGCAGTATACCTCTATTCGTTCGACATATGTAGTCCAATCTTCAACTTCATTGTCAAATGCGGTGATACTGCCACTCTTCGGCATTTTGGGTGTGGTTTAAAATGGCTTAAAATGGCGTCTCCCGCGCTTTCTTTCCTCCCCCGCTGCTGCCAACGCCGCTCTCGGCGGTCCTTGTGGCAATGGCGGTGCCCTGTAGGTTTCGCGCGCTTCTCCTGCGCTGCTGCCAACGCCGCTCTCGGCGGTCCTCGTGGCAATGGCGGTGCCCTGTAGGTTTCGCGCGCTTCTCCTGCGCTGCTGCCAACGCCGCTCTCGGCGGTCCTCGTGGCAATGGCGGCGCCTCGCGGGTTTCTGCGCGTCTCTCTCCCTCTCATCGACGCTGCTCGGCCCCTGAACAGCGGCTGCGCCCTGTGCGCTCTGCCTTCTCTCTCTCCCGTCGATGCTGCTTGGCCCTTTGCTGTGCCGCTCGGTCGGGCTCTAGCCCGCCGCTGTCCGGGAAGGGTCTGCGCACTACCTGTGGCCAGCCCGTTTCGCTGGACCACCGCGACTGGAAAGCCAAGCCTGGCTCTCGACAGCCTCCCCCGCAATTCTCGAGTCTCTGCTGGATGACTGGGCGGTTGCCTGTGGTCGACGCCCGTGTCTCTGGCCTTGACCTCCAATCTACTGGTCTCCAGGAATGAATCCCTGGGAGGTGATGCAGTGTTGCAGGTAGGATCGAATTTGACTCGTCACCAATGTTGTGTCCGTCAGTAGTAAGACACAGACTGCAGGAGAACGGTAGAACAGGTGTTTACTCAACGTGGCTCACTCTGGAACTGAACTGTACAGATTACTACTCAGTGCTATATACAGGTGTGGTCACTGCCGGTGCTACAGTATACATGAGCTGTAAAAAGTAGTTCCCCCCTTAAAGGTATATACATTACACCTCTAATTCTCCCCTCTTGAGCATCCCTGATAATCGCTCAACCATTGGTGGCCGTGCCTTATGTTGCCTAGGCCCTAAGCTCTGGAATTCCCTGCCTAAACCTCTCCGCCTCTCTACCTCTATTTCCTCCTTTAAGACGCTCCTTAAAACCTACCTCTTTGACCAAGCTTTTGGTCATCTGCCCTAATTTCTCCTTATGTGGTTCGTTATCAAATTTTTCATCTTATAATACTCCTGTGAAGCTCCTTGGGACATTTTATTACTTTAAAGGCTCTATACAAATACAAGTTGTTGTTGTTGTTGTTGATGGTTCAGTAAGCAACTGCACCACATGGTAGAGTAGTGAGCCCTTCAGGCCAGGCATCCCCCTTGTTGTGATCTCTGATCATTATTGCATCAGTAAACTGACAATGGAGACACTATTATTGGTCTCCATATCCCCATGCTTGAGAGAGTGAAAATAATCAGCCAGGATTCTTGTTGCTAATTCCTGTCCAGCCACCTGCTATTAGGAAGAGCACATATGTAAATGTTGGGTATGGATAGAATTGGTTAAATGTTTACCAACACATGCTGTGTATGCTTACTAGAAGGAAATGGACATTTGGGTGAGGAACAGGAGACCTGCTGGTGCCTGTGAAACAGTACACCAAGTATAAACAAGTCTTTGCCAAGTCTTGACAAAGAGTTTGACTCGAAACGTTGACTCTATTTTCTCTCCATGGATGTTGCCTGGCCTGCTGAGTTATTCCAACATTTTCTGTTGTTATTTCGGATTTCCAGCATCCGCAGTATTTTGCTATAGCACACCAAGTATAGGTCATCGCTGGCCAGAGAGGAGGGAAGAAATGGGAGGATAAAAATCAATGTTCTAGGATTTTTAACATTTGTTTTGACCAGCTGCTTGTTTAGTTAGATACAAACACTTTTATTGAATTTATCATTTTCTTTGCAGAAATCAGAAAAAACAAAAACCACAGCGAATGCTCATCACCCCTGAGGGACGAGTCCTGAATGTTAATGAGCCAAAGTATGTGACATAATTATTCTACTGTCAAAATATAGTTTTTATATCTGACATGATTGAAAGTAATTTTAATACTATTCTTATGTTAACAATGCATTCTATACCTGTACCTAACTGTGCTGCTTTAATTCAGATTAGCCCTCAACCTACTGGTAACTCTTAATGTGTGCAAGGAAATTACCGAATAGGTTTCAGATTTTTTAAAAACAAGGGGTTTTCATATACACCTTTATGATTGATAGAACTTTTGGATGAAACAGTCTTTAGCAGTCCCTCACAATACAATGATGTATGTGAAAGACACAGCTTGTTAGCAAAATGGAAGCCCAGGGGATAAAAGGGACAGTAGCAGCATGGATACAACATTGGTTAATGGATAGAAAACAGTGTTGTGGTGAATGACTGACTGACTGTTTTTCAGACTGGAGGGAAGTATAGAGTGGAGTTCCCCAAGGTTCAGTACTAAGACCACTGCTGTTTTTGATATACATTCATGACTTCGACTTGGGGGTACAGGACAGAATTTTGAAATTTGCAGATGACACAAAACTTGGAAGTGTAGTAAACAGTGAAGAAGCCAGTAATGGCATCAAGAGGACATAGACAGGCTGGTGGAATGGGCAGACACATGGCAGATGAAATTCAACGCAGATAAGTGTGAGGTGATACATTTTGGTTGGAAGAATGAGGAGAGACAATACATGCTAAATGGTACAATTTTAAAGGGGGTGCAAAAAGAAAGAGACCTGGGGGTGTTTGTGAACAAATATTTGAAGGTGGCAGGACAGGTTAACAAAGCAATTAATAATGCACATGGGATCTTGGACTTTATAAATAGAGACATAGAGTACAAAAGCCAGGAAGTTAGGCTAAACTTAGATAAAATGCTAGTTCGACCCCAGCTGGTGTAATGGCCCAGAAATTCGGGTCGGAGGCTTCCCGCGGGTACAAGCCTCCGACCTGCACTTACCTAGCGCGCCGGCCGTTGTGCTGTGGGCCCGCGTGGGATTCCAATCCTGGGCCTGCTCCAACTGCCGGCACGCAGTGTTTGCGTATCCCAGAGGCTCAGTTAGTTCGAAGCATCCCCTGGGATCACGTGGGCCATGGAGAGCCAATGGTAGCAGGGAATCTGTATTCATAGATTTGACGGGAAGACCTGTCAAATCTATGAATACAATTCCGCCCCAAAACATAACTAAAACTTCAAATAATTTTTTTTTTAATCACATTTTTAAAATAACTATAAATTACATAAATTTAAATTATTGTTTAAAATAGTTATTTTTTGAAAAAATTAATTACAGTTTCTAAGGGCTAAAAATAAACTTACCTTTAAAGTATTTAAAAATAATAAACCTGTGGAAAATATGTTTTAATTTTACTTAATTCACCACTTATCTTGTTAAAAGCAGGCCTTGCGACTGCTTTTTATAAGCGTAGCTGCTAGAGACTTACCCTCCCGGAAAAACCTGGAAAAAAATGGAAGTTCCAGGCGTACGTGCTGCCTCTCCGGCGCATGCGTTCAACCTGTGAACCCCTTCCTTTAAGGGAATGGAAGTTCCGGTTTCCTGCACATGCGCAGTGCATGCACAAAACTGTCACTTTTGTTGGGCCTACGCGTGACTACCCAGCACGTACTCACCCAAGGGGACCCGAAGTTCTGGCCCAATATTACGTCTAATTCTGGGCACCACACTTTAGGAAAGACTTGGAGGCTTTGGAGAGGGTACAGAACAGATTTACTAGAATGGTCCCAGGGATGAGGGATTACAGTTATGTGGATAAACTGGAGAAGCTGGGGTTGCTCTTCTTAGAGCAGAGAAGAATGAGAGGAGATTTGATAGAAGTGTTTAAAACCATGAAGGGTTAAGATAGAGTAAATAAAGAGAAACTGTTTCCAATGGCTGAAGGGTTGATAATGGCGTTCAGGATGTGGGGTATGGATGAAGGTAACGGATGAACCGGTGTCAATAAGCATGATTTGTTGTCGGCCCCCCGGTAGAACAACCAAAATTTCCGGTCGCCCGTTAACATCAGGTCGGAACCCCACTTACGACCAAGAGGGGGCCTGTCCCCTTCGTTGGGCCGTTGCCTGGGATCCCTGTGGCTGTCATCCAGCCGGATCCGAGATGGCCACCACCGGATTAGCCCTTGTAGCAAGGTGGGTGTTCAGTATGGCTGTCATTTTACTAATTTCTCCGGCCAATTGATCTACCTTGGTCTCCAGCGGATATTATTGGTGGTGGTCTGGGTAGATTTCCTTGAAAGGGAGGGTACCGTTGGCCCTGTCTTCGAGGTTTCCTACAAAATTTAGAATAGTGCCCAGGTCTCCCACAATTGTAACAATTTCCTTCTATTCGATGTGTATAGGGGGGTGCAGTGGGCATAACTGGCCCTTCTACCACACTAACAGTTTTTTTTGGTTTACACTCCTCCCTTGCAAAAGTCCATGCCCGATTGGTGGTCTCGAGTAGTTCAGGCCACTCAGTCACAGGTGAGACCTAGAGTGTGCCTCAATGAGCTTTGTAAGCCATTCAAGAATTGTTTCTTGAATGGTACCTGGTCCTTTTCTTCGTCTTCGGAGTCAGGAGCAACCCCTTGGGTTCCCCCATAAACCGTGTAGAGCCTATCACTGTATACAATGGGTGATTCTACTGGTCCCTGTGTTGTTTGATAACATTTCTTTGCCATATCCATGCTGTTAATGCCTAACTGTTCCTGAATGGACTCCATGACTACTGTTGAGGTAGTGCCAATATTATAAACCAGGAATGGAAGATTTTGCCGTATCTTGGGGTTGGTGGAAGCGAGGAGGACGCGTTTCAAATCGGCATCCTCTAATTCGCTGTGTCCCCGCTTCCAAGCAGTACATCGAACTTTAACGTCGATGGGGCACTCGGATACTGTTATGGGGCCTAACTCATTAACACAAGCTTGTACTTCGGCAGCATTGAGGGGAACGGAGCGCTTCTCGGAGGTGGTTTCCTCCCCTTGCCATCATAGGTCTGGGTTTTAACTATGACACTCACAGGGGCCGACTGCCTCTCCTCATGGATGGAGGACACCCTGGGGTCTCCCCAACCATCATGTCGGCCGTGCTGATATGTCTTGCCTTCTAGTGCATCCCAGTCTATAATTTCTCCTCCTCCTGCTGCTCCTACAGCTGAATCATACGACCTGGCAGTAACAGCAGCCACAGCAGTCTGTCGTTTTCCCAGCTTTCCCTCTAGCTCGTATATCTTCAACCTACACTGAGTGTGATCCGTCTCTCTATAAGGGCGCTGGAGAGCTTCCCTCAAGGCGCCTCTGGGATCTTGTAAATCATGTGTAAGATCCTCCCTCTCTATCTCACAAGATTGTAACGCCTGTTTGGTTTCTTCTAGTTCACGTATAGCGCTTCCTGCCTGGACTGCACACACGCTTTGTTGTTGCAGAACTACTGCAGCTTGAGAGGTCTGGCTCTCTAAGTCAGTAATTCGCTTTTTCAAATCTCCCACCTCCTGAACCTGCTTTCTTTTTAGGTTTTCCACCTCCAGCTCTTGCTGCTTCCTTAAGTCCTCTATCACCTGCCTATGTTTTTCTTTTGACTCATTGTGTTGTGCTCTTAGCTCTTCTATCTTTTTGCTTTACAGTAATCATCATCTCTTTGAGCACAGTAAAATACTGCATAGGCGAGTAAACTAGTTGGCTTATCACTTTTAATCTTTTTTAGATCCACACGTTCCTGAATAAAGTTTATCACTTTGTCAAAGGGGACTCGGTCTCCTTTGCATAAACATTCCGTCAATAGTACCTGTACTTCCTCCTCACAGGCACCTCTGTCTAACTTATTCTTGTACATGTTAACAAAACTTTTATTAGTCATCTTGTTGATTTCTTAACAGACCTCTAACATCTATAACTATCGGCGTGCAATTCACGGGCACTCCCCACGAAGGGTTATCCCTCCCCAAAAGAAGCAGCTGATCAGGAAGCTACTCTCGAGGTCTGGTCTATTACACAATACTAGCCACTTTGTCTCGTCCCATCTGGGGTGCCAGACTGTGAGTCAGAGTTCTTGAACGAGACACAAATAGGCAGCAGCCAGTATGTGAGCAATAGATCAGATTTATTAAGCTTACAGCGTAATCAATACTTAACATTAGGCGATAGTGATGAATAGCTCGCAGCCCTTGGTCTCTGGAGCCCTTCGGACACAGGCAATGTCATCATAGGTCTGTTCCTTATCCTCGCAGCAAAACTCTGTGTGAAACTGTTCTTTGAATCTCGAGGTTTTAACCCATTCCTTATCAACAGTTTGGTTGGCCAGTGTCCATATATGGTCTTTAACAAAATCACCTTTTTTAATTGGTTCTAATGGTCAAAATACCATTGTCACTCAGGTTAAGGCTAGTAACCTGGCCACTCTTTTTCCAGTACATTTCCATTAACCCTGTTCTGCTGTCGTGTTATCTTGTTTATAGCTTCTCATCCAATTGGACTTTACCATATCTCTTTCATTTCATGTCTCAAGCAGTACAAGGCCTTTCTTTAAATATTGTTGCAATTAGTTTTGTTAAGCGAATTCTAAGTTCTAACAGCATTATAATATGTTTTTCTTAGAAAAGAAATAATTTGACCTTCACTTGCAGCCTGTGCCTGTTTGTTATCAAAACTTAGTCAAAACTGCTTTTGAACTGTCTGCAACAACATTTTGAACAAGTTCTAGTTACCCAGGAGTAATTATGGGTAATATTATTTGGTCATTGGCTACACTTGAAGTTATATATATATGATTCTCATCTACTAAATATCTTACAACACAGATTTAAGGTGATTGGCAGAAGAACCAGAGGTGACCTGAGATGGGCCAAATGGGCTCTTTATGTACTGTACTATTCTATGATTCTATGGGCTAAAAATTCGGGGCTTAACGCCACCCGTTAACAGCAAAAAATAGCATAAAGAGGGTGGCCGCCGCTCTTCCGCCAGCTGGTTACGTGTCCCGCGGCATCCGCTGTTAAATCCGTGAATCTTGAGGTATGGTGTCCTTCAACAAATAGACAGAGACTGCAGAGAAACAATCAACAGGTGTTTACTGGGTGAGGGTTGCTCTAAAACTAACAGTACAGATCCCTACTCAGGGTTATATACAGGTGTGGTCACTGCCGGTACTACAGTATACAGGAGCTGTAAAAAGTAGTTCTCCCCTTAAAGGTACATACACTACAATTCCTCCCCTTTTTAGATTAACAGTACCATAACATTCATTTAACAATTAACACTTTTAACATGCAACATTAACTGAAAGTAGTCCATTTATAAATTCAGTCTTTGGAGCGGCTTCCTGATCCTTTCTGGATAGCGCCTTTCCTGAGTGTCTTGCTCTTGGTGCGGAGCCGATTCTGGCCCCCTGTCGTCGGCTGGTTCATCAGCTTCCGATGCTATTGTTTCTGGGGTAGATGCTACCTGTATGTCGGGTTCATTACCAGGTACGCGAGACATGGGGTTGACTCGTTCCTGTGACGCTAGGATCTGGTCGACATGGCGTCTCACAATGTTCTCCCCAACATCCACTGTGTACATTAGTGGCCCCTGCCGTGTGCATATCGTTCCTGGTTGCCATTTCTCTGTTCGGTAGTCGCGGGCCAAGACTGGTTGCCCTACATTGAAGCTCCTTGTCGGCTTCTCATTGATGTGCTGGAATTGCTTATTCTCAACATTTCTTCGTACATTTGGTCTGAGCAAATCCAGACGAGATCTCAAACTTCGGTGAAAGAACATCATGGCCGGGGTCTGGTTGGTAACTGCATGTGTCGCATTTCTGTAGGCTAACAGGAAATTGTCCACCTTATGCTTCAGTGGAATGTCGTCATCGCACATGGCCCTTACTGCCTTTTTAAAGGTTTGTACGAACCTCTCAGCCAATCCATTTGTGGCTGGATGATACGGGGCGGATGTGTAATGACTTACCCCATTCCTTTTCATAAATTTCCGAAACTCTTCGGACACAAACTGTGGTCTGTTATCAGAGCAAATCTGCTCTGGCAAGCCGTTCCTGGCAAATATGGTCCGTAGGACTGCAATCCTTTTCTCCGTGGTGGTGGAGGACATTTTGATCACCTCAGGCCATTTCGAGTGCACATCCACGGCTATTAAAAACATTGAGTCCATGAATGGACCAGCAAAATCAATATGTACCCGTTGCCATGGAGAGGAGGGCCACTCCCATGGGTGTAGAGGGGCATGTGGTGGTGCATTTTGGACCTTCTGGCATCCTGAGCAGCTCTTTGTCATGTCCTCGATTTGCTGATCGATCCCCGGCCACCACACAGAAGCCCTAGCAAGGCTTTTCATTTTCACCCCTCCCAGATGGCCTTCGTGAAGCTCATTGAGCACTCTCTCCCTTAACTTGGGTGGAATTACCACTCGGGATCCACACATCAAAGTCCCCTCGCATACTGACAGCTGTTCTCTTCTGGATGAGAATGCTGGCAACAGTGAGTCGCCATGTGTTGGCCATCCCTTCACCGTCAAGTCATATACCCGAGACAGTGTCGGGTCATTTCGGGTCTCCTTCTCTATATCCGCATTAGTTACTGGCAAGCGTTCAATTATAGTTGAATAAAATATTTCGACAGGGTCCACTGCTGGTGCTTCCTCCGCAGTAGGCAGTGGCAGGCGTGATAGCCCATCAGCGTTTCCATGCTGTTTCGTGCCCTTATACTCTATTTCATATTGGTTCACTCCTAGAAAAAGGGACCATCTTTGTAGCCGTTGCGCAGTCATCACCGGAACGCCCTTCTTTGGATTAAAGATGGAGACAAGTGGTTGGTGGTCGGTCAGCAAGGTGAACTTCTGCCCGTGCAGATAGTGGTTGAACTTTTTCACTCCCCACACTAGGCTGAGGGCCTCCCTGTCAATCTGGGCGTAGTTACGCTCGGCTGAGGTTAGTGACCGAGACGCAAAGGCTACTGGCCTCTCCGAGCCATCCGGGAATTTGTGCGACAGCACCGCTCCAATACCGTAGGGTGATGCATCACACGCCAACTGAATTGGTAGTGCTGGGTTGAAATGAGCCAACACCTCTTTTGATGTGATCAATTCTTTGCACTTCTGGAAAGCTCGTTTACATTCGTCATTCCACTTCCATGGTACCCCCGTTTGCAGTAGGGTGTTCAGTGGGTGTAGTACTGTAGACAAATTCGGCAAGAACTTATGGTAGTAGTTCACCAGCCCGAGGAACGACCTGAGTTGTGACACATTTTCCAGTGCTGGAGCCTTGACTACTGCCTCAATCATTTCAGGGGACTTATGTAACTCCTCTTCATCAATAACGTGGCCACAATACGAGATCTGCTTCTGGAAAAACTCGCATTTGTGGCGATTAGCTCGGAGCCCATATTCCTTCAATCTAGTGAGCACCTGCTCCAGGTTGGCGAGGTGATCACTGTCATTTTCGCCCGTGACCAGGATGTCGTCCAAATAACACTGGGTCCCTGGAATCCCTTGCAGGACTTGACCCATTGCCCTTTGCCAAATAGCCGGAGCTGATGCTACCCCGAACACCAGCCGGTTGTATTGGTAGAGACCTTTATGAGTGTTGATCGTGAGGTACTGTTTCGAGGCTTCTTCTACCTCCATTTGCAGGTACGCCTGGGCCAGATCAATCTTAGTGAAGCGTTTCCCTCCAGATAGCGAGGCAAAAATATCTTCAATCTGCGGAAGCGGATATTGTACCGTGTGAAGGACTGGGTTCACTGTCACCTTAAAGTCCCCACAGATGCGAACCTTCTTTGGTTCCCCAGGCGTATTACTCAACGACCTCTTCATTACCGGAACGATGGGTGTAGCCCACTCGCTCCAGTCCACTTTGGACAGTACTCCTGAACGTTCCAAACCTTCCAGCTCTGCTTCGACGGCTGGACGGATCGCATAAGGTCTGGCCTTAAAAAACTTTGGGCTTGCATTTTCCTCTATTTTGATCGTCGCTGTTATGCCTTTTAGTGTTCCGAGTCCCTCCTGGAACACTTCTTGTGCGTCAGTTAGCATTTTTGACAGTCGTCCAGGTGTGATGTGGTCATCCTTTTTGGCATCTACAGTCAGTGCTTGTATGGAATGCCAATCTAGCTGTATCTTCCGGATCCATTCACGTCCTAGTAGTGGTGGTCCTCCATCTGGCAATACATATAGGTCAATTTTTGGTGTTTCCTTGCCGTTATATATAATGTTCACCCTTATTTTTCCTTTGGGGTAGACTTTTTGCCCCGTGTACGTCTTCAAGACAATCTCTGTATCTCTCAAGGGTATATGTGAAAATAGCCGCTTGTAGTCCCTTTGGTTTATGACTGTTAGGGCTGATCCTGTGTCCAATTCCATTTTCACTTGGACTCCGTCTATCTTGAGCGTGACCCAGATAGTTTGGTGATCCTCCATTTTGATTACATTATGTAGTTTCAGACAACCCAGCTCCTTGCTTCCGGAGTCTGTATCACTTCTCTGTTCGTCTGAACTACTCTCCGTCACCTTATGTACCTTTTTGTACTTCTCCTGTGGAGATTTCTTGCTGCTGGTTTTCTTTCCCGACCTGCAGACTCTTACTATGTGTCCTACTTCTCCACACTGTCTGCACACTTGGTCCTTGAACCAACAATCCTTATGGTTGTGTGTTGTTCTGCCGCAGCGATAACACTTCACTGCTCCATATGACATTTCATTTGTGCCATATTCTTGCGGTCTCCGTTGTATCTCTGCAGCGCCCCGTGCGGCTGCTTCGTGTGAAACTGCCATGCTGAAAGCCTTGTCCAGCGTAAGATCCTTTTCTGATAGAAGTCGTTTCTGGGTTCCTTCACTTTGAAGCCCACACACAAACTTGTCCCTTAAAGTATCTGCTAGTCCCGTTCCAAACTGGCAGTGTTTCGATAGCTTGCGCAGTTCCGTTAAATGCTCAGCATTACTTTCATCTTTATGCTGGTTCCTTTTGTGAAACTTAAATCTTTCTGCTATTGGCAGCGGTGTGGGGTTTAAGTGGTCCTGTAGGATTGCCACTATGCTTTCAAAATCCTTTTCCACTGGCTTCTCTGGGGTTACTAGGTTTCGCAGTAAGCCATACGTTTTTGCACCCATGGAATTCAACAATACCAGTGCTTTCCTGGCATCTGGCAATTCATTCGCCTTGCAGTACACTTCTATGCGTTCTACATATGTCGCCCAATCTTCGACTTCATTGTCGAACGCTGTGACACTGCCACTCTTCGACGTCCCTGGGTGTGGTTAGACTGGCTTAAAATGGCGTCTCCCGCGCTCTCCCTTCTTCTCCGCTGGCTCAAAATGGCATCTCCCGCGCTCTCCCTTCTCTGCTGGCTCAAAATGGCGTCTCCCGCGCTCTCCCTTCTTCTCCGCTGGCTCAAAATGGCGTCTCCCACGCTCTCCCTTCTTCTCCGCTGCGGCTAAAATGGCATCTCCCGCGCTTTCCTTCCCCCGCGGACGCTGCTCAGCCCTTGAACACCGGCCGCACTCTGTGCGTTTTCCTGCGCACCTCTCTCGCTGACGCCGCTCGGTCCTGAACCCCGGCTGCGCCCCGTGCGCTCTACCCTCCTTTTTTTTTTTCGTCGACGCCGCTCGGTCTTCAACCCCAGCTGCGCCCTGTGCGCTTTACCTTCTCTCTTACCCCGTCGACGCTGCTCGGCCTTCCCCTGTGCCGTCGGTCGGCTCCAGCCGCCGCCGTCTGGGAAGGGGTCTGCGCTGTACCTGCTGCCAGCCCGTCTCGCTGGAGTCTCTGCCGGATGGTCGACGCCCGTGCCCCTGGAATCGGCCGCCTTCTGCAGAGTTGCAGGTAGGTTCGAATCGACTCGTCGCCAATGTTAAATCCGTGAATCTTGAGGTATGGTGTCCTTCAACAAATAGACAGAGACCGCAGAGAAACAATCAACAGGTGTTTACTGGGTGAGGGTTGCTCTAAAACTAACAGTACAGATCCCTACTCAGGGTTATATACAGGTGTGGTTACTGCCGGTACTACAGTATACAGGAGCTGTAAAAAGTAGTTCTCCCCTTAAAGGTACATACACTACATCCGCCATTTTCCAAGGCCCTCAGCACTGCCGGCAACATCGATTGCCCTGCAGATTGAAATGATGGAGAGGTAACGTCAGTCGGCGAGCAAGCTGACTTAACGTCACCCCGCCGAACCTGGATCTTTGTGCTGAATTAAGCGCCAGGTCCTATGCTTGCCATTTAAACCTAGCATACAGCAGACTGATGGAGGTGTTGTCAGCAGCTCTTAAATGAATACAAACATCTTTCAGGTAAGTTTACATTAAAGCTTTTGGAATGGTTTTTCAAAAAAATTTTGTTGAAGTAGTGGCTTGCTACAATACATGTTAAAAGTTTTTTTTAAGTGTGTAGGGAGTGCTGCTGGATGCTTGCAAGGCCTCGGATGGTAAAGGAAGGCCTCCGAGAAGACAGAAAATGCTGCAAATACTCAGCAGGTCAGGCAACATCCGTGGAGAGAGAAATAGAATTCACATCTCAGGTCAAGATGCTGCCTGACCAGCTTGAGTATTTCCAGCATTTTATGCTGTCATTTCAGATTTACAGCATATGCTTGCAGTGGGAAGAAGACGATGCAGAAGAGGAAGACGCAGAAGAGGAAGACTACAACCCGGACAGCCCTTTTCTGGCCGGGATATCCAGGATGGAATCAACCGCCTGCGGTACCAGTGACCACAACCCCAATTCCCCTTTCAACATTTGTCCCACACCTTACCTTCCCTCTGTTGCTGACCATCACGGTGCTGAAATAAAAGCCACAACAAAGCAAACTTTCCAATCCAACTTTATACATCTATCCATTCAATATGACATCAAGAAATCAACTCATCACCCTTATACATTCCCTTAGTGACTGTCTTGTGTGTGCCTACTGATGTCATGCAGTGCTACCCCAGTGGCTGCAGCATGATTGGTGGAAGGCTGCTGACTTTCAGTGGGGGACACTGCAAATGGTCTTGCCGGTCGACCGTGAGGAGCTGGTGGCTGGGAGTGTCAAATCGAGTGACTGTTCTTCTTCACTCTCCTCGCTTGGTCAACCTCTGGCTAGGCAGGCTGCATTTCTTGGGTGTGTAAAATGAGGAAGGCAGAAGGGTGGAGTTGTGGTGAGGGGAGGGCGGGAAAGCAAGAGGTGATGCGAGAAAGAGGATAACTTATGAGGATACCAGCATCTTGTATCCTTTCTGCCCTGCCGCTGGCCAAAGGCTCAGCCATGTCCCTGCCAAGAATGGCCAGCACCATCTCTTTCAAGGCGGGGGGGTGAGGTGAGACTAGGAATGGGAGGTGTGCCTCGTGATTGGTACAGATTACTGGTAGGTGAGTAATTGGAGGGGGGAGGGAGTCGTGCATTGAGAAGTGTGTGAGGCTAGTGATGCAGTCGGTAGGAGATGGCTTTTGAAGATGCATTCACTGACCTTGACCAGTGATCTGAGGTTACGAAGCTTCTTTGGGCACTGGAGCCAGGTGGTTGGGGAGATAGTCTGACAGTGATGGCCTCGTGATGTGGTCCCACATTGTTCTTTTTGGAGGGCCTCCTGACCCCTGTGGGTAGAGGGCCTCTCTTGCAGTGTTGACCCCCCCTGCACAAAGCTGGAGTGCTGAGTGCGAGACCCTGGGTGCCCTTTCACTGGCTTGCTGAGTATTTGTGTTAGTGCTGAAGCACTTTTCCAATTTTTTGAGGTGCAGAAGGGAATTCAGCTTTAAGAGCTGAAGACTCTCATTTGGGACTTCTTTTTAATGTTAATTTTTTTTTAATGCAGTAGGGGCTGAAAACTGCTTTTTTTATTTCATTTTATTTGCATCAGTTCAGAAGGCATGGCCCTTTTTAATTCCCCATAATGCCTAGCAAATTCTATTGCCTCGCTTCCAGAGGCTGTTGGAAGCTGGAACGCTGCTTCTGGACAGGAACTTCGCCGCCAGTGCCTGCACTAACGCCACCAGGAGGATGTTACACGGTAAGTTAGCGCTGGGCTTTTAGCCCCCAGCGCGAATTTTGCTCGTACCGCTTCGTCCATTTTCAGCGGTCGTTAACCTGAGGCCGCAGTGACACAGTCAACGCTCTTGGGGACCATGAATTTTTAGCCCTATGATTCTATGTGAAAGACACAGCTCTACTGAATATACAGAGTTCAGATCAAAATTGGCTCTGTGACGGGAAGTAAAGGGTGGTGGAGGATGAATGCTTTTCAGACTGAGAGGTGGTTTGCATTGGTTTTCCCAAAGGGTCAGTTTTGGGTTCATTACTCTTTACAATTTTTATAAATGACCTAGACTTGGTTGTGGGGAACCGCGTTATAAAGTTTGCAGATGATACGAAACTTGACAAAGTAGTAGATAGTGATGAGGGTAATTATAGGTTTCAGGGTGACAGACAGGACAGAAATGGGCACAAGCATGGCAGATGGAGTTCAATGCGGAGAAGTGTGAAGTGATGCACTTTGGAAGGACTTATAAGGAAAGACAGTAGACTATAAATGGTACGATTTTGAAAAGCGCAGGTGAGCAGGGAGACCTTTGTGTCCGTCTACATAGAAGCGTAGAAACTAGGAGCAGGAGTAGGCCATTCGGCCACTCGAGCCCGCTCTGCCATTTAATGAGATCATGGCTGATCATCCAAATTCAGTACCCTGTTCCTGCTTTCTCCCCATATCCCTTGACCCCTTTAGCCTCAAGAAATATATCCAACTCCTTGAATATATTTAATGAATTGGCCTCAACTGCCTTGTGTGGCAGAAAATTCCACAGGTTCACCACTCTCTGGATGAAGAAGTTCCTCCTCATCTCTGTCCTAAATGGCTTACCCCTTATCCTTAGACTGTGACCCCTGGTTCTGGACTCCACCGCCATCGAGAACATCCTTCCTGCATCTAGTCTGTCTAGTCCTGTTAGAATTTTATACGTTTCAATGAGATCCCCTCTCATTCTTCTAAACTCTAGCGAATATAAGCCTAATCAACCCAATCTCTCCTCGTACGTCATTCCTGCTATCCCAGGTATCAGCCTGGTGAATCTTCGCTGCACTCTCTCCATGGCAAGAACATCCTTCCTCAGATAAGGCGACCAAAACTGCACACAATACTCAAGGTGTGGTCTCACCAAGGCCCTGTACAACTGCAGCAAGACATCCTTGCTCCTGTACTCGAATCCTCTCGCTATACATAAATCCTTAAAAGTGGCAGGGCAAGTTGATAAGGTGGTTAAAAAAGCTTATGGATTACTTGGGATTATAACTAGAAGAATAGAATCTTAAAGCAAAGAGATCATGCTAGAACTTAATAAATCACTGGTTAGGCCTCAGCTGGAGTATTGTGGACAATTCTGGGCACCACTCATCAGGACAGATGTAAAGGCCTTAGAAAGGGCACAGAGGAGGTTTACCAGGATGTTAGCAGGGACGAGGGATTTCAGTTATGAGGAGAGATTGGAAAAGTTAGGACTGTTCTGCTTGGAACAGAGAAGGTTAAGAGGTGACCTAACAGTGGTTTTCAAGCTAATGAGAGGTTTTGATAGAGTAGACAGAGAAAAACTATTCCCTCTGGCGAGTGGATCAATAACCAGAGGTCATAGATTTAAAAGTCATTGGCAAAAGATCAACGAGGAGAAATTTTTTCACTCGGCGAGTTGTCGGAATCTGGAACTCTTTACCTGAAAAGGTGGTGGAAGCTGATTCCATAAATAAATTTAAAAGTGAGTTGGACAGGTACTTGAGGATGGACAAAAAGCAGGAATGTGGGACTAAGCACGACTGCTCTTCCAAAGATTCAGCACATGCATGACAGGCCGAATGGCCTCCTTCTGTGCTGTAAGTTTCTATGATTCTGTGAGTACCAAAGAGCATAATTTATTAGTACTTCATAGAGATCTGGAATAATAGAGGTAAATTTAGGAGTGCATGCTACCAATGGGGAGCCTTGCCCTTCGGTAAATATTGGAAATTCAGATACATGCTGCTCACATTTTCCAACCAGTTACAAAATCAATGGCAGCATACATCCAAATTTTTGATCTGAGCTGCCGGTGGACTAAGCGCCTCGCTGATAATGCAGAATCATAAAATTACCCTGATATTTGATTACTGTGGGAGAGCACCTGGGCAATAGTCAATGTATTATTAGATTTTAGTTGTTGAGGTGACTTAGTATTGTTGAAAATTTATCTTGGTACCTGATGTAATAAAACTCACTATGCACTTGGTTTGAGCATAAAGCAAGGCTTTAATCAACTTGTTTCAGAACATGGCGGTCTAGTTGTACTTAACTAGTTCCTTGTCTTACAAAATGTTCCTGGTAAGCTGGGGCCCACGCCCGAGTATTTATACTCCTTGGACGGCGCCACCAGCTGGCTGTCCAGCGTTATTTCACAAGTAGTTTCTTGATGAATGATGAGATTTATAACAGTACCTAATTTCAGTGAGCTAAATTTTCAATTATGAGAAACCGTTTGGGAAAGGTACATTGGGGTATGCTGTTGGGTAATAATAACTGATACAGAAGAAAAATTGATTTTTTTAAAATCAGTGCTGAAGGACAAGGAAGTTGGGTGGTCAGCAGTTTAGTGGGAATAGGGTCAAAGGAGCAGGAAGTGGGTCTCATGGACAAGATGAGTGCGGAGAGGTCATATGGGAGGATTGGAGAGAAACTGGAGAAAGATGCAAGTTCAGGGCTAGGGAGGGGGGAACCTTAGAGCAAGTTTGGCCAGGTGGGCTAGGGGAAGGAAGGGAAGTGGCTGATCGGATGGTCTCAATCTTAGAAAGAAAGAAAGACTTGCATTTATATAGCGCCTTTCACGACCACCGGACGTCACAAACGCTTTACAGCCAAAGAAGTACTTTTTGAAGTGTAGTCACTGTTGTAATGTAGGAAACGTGGCAGCCGATTTATGCTCAACGAGCTCCCACAAACAGTAATGTGATAATGACCAGATAATCTGTTTTTTTGTTATGTTGATTGAGGGATAAATATTGGCCAGGACACCGGGGATAACTCCCCTGCTCTTCTTCGAAATAGTGCCATGGGATCTTCTACATCTACCTGAGGGCAGACGGAGCCTCGGTTTAACGTCTCATCCAAAAGACAGCATCTCTGACAGTGCAGCATTCCCTCAGCACTGCACTGGAGTGTCAGCTTTAGAGGCAAAGAAGTCCATGAGCTTCTCGCACTCATTGTTGTAGGTGAGGATGGAGGAGACAGGGGAGAGGGGTTTAGGAAGACGGTTTGCAGTAGAGAAAAGAAGCCGGGGGTTGTCTTTGCATTCCAGAATGATCCTGGAATAGTGAGCAGTTTTGGCAGACGAGAGCAGGGCCTGATAATGCTTCATGTGGTCCAGCTAGATCTGGCGTTGAATGGCTAAACCAGTTGTCCACTATATCCGTTCCTGTCTGCATCCCTTGGACTTAAAGGAGCGAAAATGAGGGCCGTACCAAGGGGAACGGTCAGGGTGAGAGAGAGTAATGGTTTTAATAGGGACTAGGGCATCAGAGGTGGTGGTGAGGGTATGGTTGAGCAGATCGGTAGCTGCAGAAATGTCATGGTGAATGGAGGGCCAAAGGCTGGACAGTTAGGATTTCATAAGTGAGTTGGGAGAGAGTTTTTTCTAAGGGCGGACACAGAAGGAAGTAGGGTTGGGGGGGCGGGGAAGTGGGGTGTGGGTGGAGAGAGGTACAAGGAAGTGGTCAGAGATGGCCTTATCTGTGATTGATACGATGGGAGTACCAGGCCACAAGAGATGTCAAGATCAAGGGGCTGGCCGTGAATATGGCTTGGGGAGTTTACATGGAGGGAGAGATTAAATGAGGATAAGAGGGTAGTGAACTCAGAGGAGAGAGAGCATGATGAATTGAGATGCTGGTTGAAATCACCGAGGATGAGAAGTCACTCGGTGCAGAGGCTGAGGAAGGAAAGCAGTGATTATATCTCGGTGATAACATTTTTATGGTACTTGGGTGGGCAGTAAACATAGAAACATAGAAGATAGGAGCAGGAGTAGGCCATTCGACCCCTCGAGCCTGTTCCGACATTTAATGAGATCATGGCTGATCATCCAAATTCAGTACCCTGTCCCTGCTTTCTCCCCATATCCCTGATCCCTTTAGCCTTAAGAAATATACCTAACTCCTTCTTGAATATATTTAATGAATTGGCCTCAACTGCCTTCTGTGGTAGAGAATTCCACAGGTTCACCACTCTCTGGGTGAAGAAATTCCTCCTCATCTCAGTCCTAAATGGCTTACCCCTTATCCTTAGACTGTGACCCCTGGTTCTGGACTCCCCTGCCATCGGGAACATCCTTCCTGCATCCAGTCTGTCTAGACCTGTTAGAATTTTATAAGTTTCAATGAGATCCCCTCTCATTCTTCTAAACTCTAGTGAATACTAGCCCAATCGACCCAATCTCTCTTCATACATCATTCCTGCCATCCCAGGTATCAGCCTGGTGAATCTTCGCTGCACTACCTCCATGGCAAGAACACCCTTCCTCAGATAAGGCGACCAAAACTGCACACAATACTTGAGGTGTGGTCTCACCAAGGCCCTGTACAACTGCAGCAAGACATCCTTGCTCCTGTACTCGAATCCTCTCGCTATGAAGGCCAACATACCATTTGCCTTCTTAACTGCCTGCTGCACCTGCATGCTTACCTTCAGCGACTGGTGCACAAGAACACCCAGGTCTCGTTGCAGTTCCCCTTTTCCCAATCTATTACCGTTCAGATAATAATCTGTCTTCCTGTTTTTGCCACCAAAGTGGATAACCTCGCATTTATCCACATTATACTGCATCTGCCATGCATCTGCCCAATCACCCAACCTGTCCAAATCATACTGGAGTTTCTCTGCATCCTCCTCACAGCACACACGCCCACCCAGCTTTGTGTCGTCTGCAAACTTGGAGATATTACATCTAGTTCCCTCGTCTAGATCATTAATATATATTGTGAATAGCTGGGGTCCTAGCACCGATCCCTGCGGCACCCCACTAGTCACTGACTGCCACTCAGAAACAGACCCGTTTATTCCAACTCTTTGCTTCCTCTCTGCCAACCAGTTCTCTATTCAAGTCAGTACCTTACCTCCAATCCCATGTGCTTTAACTTTGCACGCTAATCTCTTATGCGGGACCTTATCGAAAGCCTTCTGAAAGTCCAAATACACCACATCCACTGGTTCTCCCTTATCTATTCTACCAGTTACATCCTCAAAAAATTCCAATAGATTAATCGAGCACGATTTACCTTTTGTAAATCCATGTTGACTTTGTCCGATCCTGTTACTGTTTTCCAAGTGCTCCGCTATTACATCTTTTATAATGGACTCTAGCATTTTCCCCACTACCGATGTCAGGCTTACCGGTCTATAAATCCCTGTTTTCTCTCTACCACCTTTTTTAAATAGTGAGGTTACATTAGCTACCCTCCAATCCATGGGAACTGTTCCAGAGTCTATTCTCGTAGAGAACGAGAATTTTAAATAAGAGGTAAGAGTGGTGGAACCAGGCGAGATGCTCAAAGGAGGAGATAGTGCCAGAGGAGTAGGGGGACAGACCAAGGTGCAATATAAACTAAATGGTACAATTTTAAAGGGGGTGCAGGATAAGAGTGTTCACATACACAAATCTTTGAAGATGGCAGGATAAGTTGATGTGGCAGTTAAAAAAAGTATACTGGATTCTGGACCTTATAAATAGAGGCATGCAGTATAAAAGCATGGAAGTAATACTAAACCTTCATAAATAACTGGTTAAGCCTCAGCTGGAGTATTGTGCCCAATTCTGGGCACCACACTTTAGGAAAGATATCAAGGTCTTAGAGAGGGTGCAGAGGAGATTTACCAGAATGGTACCAAGGATGAAAAACTTCAGTTATGTGAAAGACTAGAGAAATTGGGATTGTTTTCCTTCGAACTGAGAAAGTTAAGCGGAAATTTAATTTCGGTGTTCAAAATTCTGAAGGGTTTTGAGTAAATACGGAGAAACTGTTTTCACTGGCAGGAGGGTCGGTAACTGGAGGATACAGATTCAAGGTAATTGGCAAAAGAGCCAAAGGGGAGATAAGGAGAATTTTTTTATGCAGCGAGTTGTTATGATCGAGAATGCACTGCTTAAAAGGGCAGTAGAAGCAGATTCAACAGTAACTTTCAAAAGTGAATAGAATATATACTTGAAAAGAAAAAATTCACAGGGCTATGGGAAAAGAACAGTAGAGTGGGACTAATTGGAGAGCTCTTTCAAAGATCTGGCGCAAACACGATGGTCCGAATGGCTTCTTTCTATGCTGTATGATTCTAAGTGCAGTGTTGTGCACTTGGTTTTCGAAAATACAAGGCATGTCTGTACCATGCACTTGGGGTTAAAAGTAATGGATGAAGCAGGAGATCTGGGGTAATGGTTGATCCCCCATTAACGGTGTACAAGCCATGTGAGATGGCTACAGGGAAGGCAAGTAGAGTTTTAAGTTGTATTGCTGGGACTAAAGTATAAAAGGAAGAGTGACTATACTAAAGTTATATAAGGCTCTGGTATATCTGCATAGATTATTGTGCCCAGTTTTGGTCCCCCACTTGATGAAGGATATTAAGGAGAGGGTGACCAGGATGATGTCCAACTTTAGATCTCTTCTCTATAAGATTAGGCATCAATAATTAGGCTATTTGCCTTGGAGAAATGCAGGCTAAGAGGAGATATGATTGAAGTTTTTAAAATGATTAGGGGATTGGGTGCAGTACCCTTAGTTTTTTTGTATTAGTTCCTGGGATGTGGGCATTGCTGGCAAGGTCAGCATTTAATGCCCATCCCTAATTGCCCTTGAGACGGTGGTGGTGGTGGTGGTGAGCCGCCTTCTTGAGCCCCTGCAGTCCATGTTGTGAAGGTACTCCCACAGTGCTGTTAGGGAGGGAGTTCCAGGATTTTGACCCACGGCAATATATTTCCAAGTCAGGATGGTGTGTAACTTGGAGGGGAACTTGCAGGTGATGGTGTTCCCATGCGCCTGCTGCCCTTGTCCTTCTAGGTGTTAGAGGTCGCGGGTTTGGGAGGTGCTGTTGAAGAAGCTTTGGCAAGTTGCTGCCGTGCATCTTGTAGATGGTACACACTGCAGCCACGGTGCGCCGGTGGTGGAGGGAGTGAATATTTAAGGATGGGGTAGTTAAGTTAAGGATAGTGGTAGTTAAGTTATTTTAAATGGATAGGGATTGAAGAGCTGGAGGTAATGTCTATAAAATCTCTAGGTAAGGAGTTAGGTTAGATGCCAGGAAGTATTTCTTTTCGCAGAGTCTGAAACAAACTGCTGAACCATGTGGTCAATATGGAGTCGATACATTCCTTTGAAAGGGAACTTGGCATGTTTCTGAGAGAAGACATTTCCAGTTATAAAGGATAACCTTTATAATTCGTTAACATTGGCCTGTATTTTTCTGTATAAACAGCAGTGAGGCTATCAGCACTCACCGTTATTAAAGAGTAAATTGGACAGCAACTTCCGGCGACAGCACATGCGCAGTTAAACGCACAAATCAGGAAGTTGCTGTCGGAGTTGCCCTGCTCCTCCAGAAGCTTCGCTCTAACAATATCTCGCCGAAAGACTCGGCATTCAAATACATGGAAGGGCGTGAAGTTGCTGTACTTGTGTGATAGATACCCACTAAACACTCCATAAAAAGTTAGGGCTGGTCCATTCCAGTGTAAGTAAATTTTTAATGGCATGATAGAATGGTTACAGCACAGAAGGAGATCATTCGGCTCGTTGAACCCATGCCTGTTTTTCCTCATGTCGCCTTTGGTTCTTTTGCCAATCATCTTGGCCGCGATTTTGTCAATGGATGTGCGTTGGGAGAGGGTCAGGTGGTTTCCGGCTTCCCGTCCCGCCCCCAAATGCATCTGGCTCACGGACGTGATTTTACGTTGATTGACCTTGTTAAGCCCACCCTGCGGGCTTGCTGGCCAATTAAGAGGAAGCTAGTCAGATGACGTCATTTGATAACGCGTCATCTGCCAGTTTTCTTAAAGGGGCCATGCACAAATTTTTTTGACAGCTCATTTCTCAGTGTTTCACAGCATTGAGGTGCTGCAAACGCTGACAATCACTGTACAAAGGTGAGCTCTTGCACCCAGGCTCTCCAATGACTCCCTCCATAGGCTAGAACAGATGGCAGCTGCAGGTGAGTTGACAAAAGTGATCTGTCACTGCTGAGAGAGTTTCTCCCAACGAGGTGGCACTAGACATCGATTTCAAAACTTGTTACCTAAAGAAATGTGGAAATGCGTTACTTAAAAGGTTGACGGCGGATAGGCAATTGCAAGCATTTAAAGATCGCATGGATGAACTACAGAATTTGTTCATCCCTGTTTGGCATAAAAATAAAACAAAAAAGGTGACTCAACCGTGGCTAACAAGGGAAATTAGGGATAGCATAAAATCCAAAGAGAGGACATATCAATTGGCCAGAAAAAGCAGCAAACCTGAGGATTGGGAGCAGTTTAGGATTCAGCAAAGAAGGACAAAGGTATTAATTAAGAGGGGGGAAATAAAATATGAGAGTAAGCTTGCAGGGAACATAAAAACTGACTGTAAAAGCTTCTATAGATATGTGAAGAGAAAAAGATTGGTGAAGTCAAGCGTAGGTCCCTTGCAGTCAGAATCAGGGGAATTTATAATGGGGAACAAAGAAATGGCAGACCAATTAAATACATACTTTGGTTCTGATTCACAAAGGAGGACACAAATAAACTCCTAGAGATGTCGAGGAACATAGGGTCTGATGAGAGGGAGGAATTGCATGAAATCAGTATTTGTAGGGAAATGGTGTTAGGGAAATTGACGGGATTGAAGGCCGATAGATCCCCAGGGCCTGATAATCTACATCCTAGGGTACTTAAGGAAGTGGCCCTCGAAATAGTAGATGCATTGCTGGTCATCTTCCAAAATTTTATAGACTCTGGAATAGTTCCCAGGGATTGGAGGGTAGCTAATGTAACCTCACCATTTAAAAAAGGTGGTAGAGAGAAAACGGGGAATTATAGACCAGTAAGCCTGACATCGGTAGTGGGGAAAATGCTAGAGTCCACTATAAAAGATGTAATAGCAGAGCACTTGGAAAACAGTGACAGGATCGGACAAAGTCAACATGGATTTACAAAAGGTAAATCGTGCTCGACTAATCTATTGGAATTTTTTGTGGATGTAACTGGTAGGATAGATAAGGGAGAACCAGTGGATGTGGTGTATTTGGACTTTCAGAAGGCTTTCGATAAGGTCCCGCATAAGAGATTAGCGTGCAAAGTTAAAGCACATGGGATTGGAGGTAAGGTACTGACTTGAATAGAGAACTGGCTGGCAGAGAGGAAGCAAAGAGTTGGAATAAACTGGTCTTTTACCGAGTGGCAGGCAGTGACTAGTGGGGTTCTGCAGGGATCGGTGCTTGGACCCCACCTATTCACAATATATATTAGTGATCTAGACAAGGGAACTAGATGTAATATCACCAAGTTTGCAGACGACACAAAGCTGGGTGGGCGTGTGTGCTGTGAGGAGGATGCAGAGAAACTCCAGTATGATTTGGACAGGTTGGGTGATTGGGCAGATGCAGTATAATGTGGATAAATGCGAGGTTATCCACTTTGGTGGCAAAAACAGGAAGACAGATTATTATCTGAACGGCAATAGATTGGGAAAAGGGGAAGTGCAACGAGACCTGGGTGTTCTTGTGCACCAGTCGCTGAAGGTAAGCATGCAGGTGCAGCAGGCAGTTAAGAAGGCAAATGGTATGTTGGCCTTCATAGCGAGAGGATTCGAGTACAGGAGCAAGGATGTCTTGCTGCAGTTGTACAGGGCCTCGGTGAGATGTTCTTGCCATGGAGGGAGTGCAGCGAAGATTCACCAGACTGATACCTGGGATGGCAGGAATGACGTATGAAGTGGATGTTCCCGATGGCGGGTGAGTCCAGAACCAGGGGTCACAGTCTAAGGATAAGGGGTAAGCCATTTAGGACTGAGATGAGGAGGAATTTCTTCACCCAGAGAGTGGTGAACCTGTGGAATTCTCTACCACAGAAGGCAGTTGAGGCCAACTCATTAAATATATTCACGAAGGAGTTAGATATATTTCTTAAGGCTAAAAGGATCAAGGGATATAGGGACAAAGCAGGGACAGGGTACTGAATTTGGATGATCAGCCATGATCTCATTAAATGTTGGAACAGGCTCGAGGGGCCGAATGGCCTACTCCAGCTCCTATCTTCTATGTTTCTATGCAATACTTCCTAACCTCTGAGACTCACCAGTGCACCATTGGATCCTTCACACTACTTTTGCAGCTGTCATCAATGCAGAAACATTACAGCAGACTCACAACACCACACTTACCTGGCGTTGTGTCCGAATGTCGGGAGGCCCGAGACAGAAGCGGCAAAATTTAAAAATAGCCTTTCACTACCTGTTAACAGGTAGGTAATTGGCTTTAATCCTCTTCCTGCCGCTAGGTGTCGGGTCCATGCGCAAATCGGGGACCCGACACTTGGGAAAATTGTTTGCAGTCGTGTTGACGGTGGGATCGGACCCCGCCATCAATCAAAACGATTTTAACCTTTGACCCGCCTCCAAACCCACCCTCTCAATGCCGATAAAATCGTGGCCCTTGAATCTGTGTCCTCTGGTTCTCGACCCTTCTGCCAGTGGGAACAGTTTCTCTCTATCTACTCTGTCTAAACCCCTCATGATTTTAAACACCTCTCTCAAATCTCCTCTCAATCTTCTCTGCTCCAAGAAGAACAACCCCAGCTTCTCTGGTCTATCCCTCATTCCTGGAATCATTCTTGTAAAACTTTTCTACACCCTCTCTAAGGCCTTCACAACATTCCAAAACTGCGGTACCCAGAATTGGACACAATACTCCAGTTGAGGCCGACCCAGTGTTATATACAGGTTCATCATAACTTCCTTGCTTTTGTACTCTGTGCCTCTATTTATGAAGCCCGGGATCCCGTATGCTTTTTTTAACCACTTTCTCCACCTGCCCTGTCACCTTCAACGATTTGTGCACATATACCCCCAGGTCTCTCTGTTCGTGCACCCCCTTTAGAATTGTACCCTTTAGTTTATATAGCCTCTCCTCATTCTTCCTACCAAAATGGATCACTTCGCACTTTTCTGCGTTAAATTTCTTCTGCGTTAAATTTCATCTGCCACGTATTTGCCCATTTCACCAGCCTGTCTGTCTTCTTGAAGTCTATCATTATCCTCCTCACTGTTCACTATACCTACAACTTTTGTGTCTTCTGCAAATTTTGAAATTGTGCCCTGTACTCCCAAGTCCAAATCATTAATATATATCAAGAAAAGCAGTGGTCCTCATACCAACCCCTGGGGAACACCACTGTATACCTTCCTCCAGTCCGATAAACAACCGTTCACCACTACTCTCTGTTTCCTGTCACTTAGCCAATTTTGTATCCATGTTGCCACTGTCTCTTTTATTCCATAGGCTTCAACATTGCTGGTAAGCCTATTATGTGGCACTTTATCAAACGCCTTTTGGAAGTCCATATACACCACGTCAACCAAATTGCCCTCATCAAAAAACTCGATCAAGTTAGTTAAACACGATTTGCCTTTAACAAATCCGTGCTGGCTTTCCTTAATTAAGCCACACTTGTCCAAGTGACTGTTAACTTTATCTCTGATTATCGCTTCCAAAAGCTTCCCCACTACCGATGTTAAACTGACTGGCCTGTAGTTGCTGGATTTATCCTTACACCCTTTTTTGAACAAGGGTGTAACATTTGCAATTCTCCAATCCTCTGGCACCACCCCCGTATCTAAGGAGGATTGGAAGATTATGGCGCGTACCTCCGCGATTTCCTCCTTAACCTCTCTCAGCATCCTAGGGTGCATCCCATCCGGTCCTGGTGACTTATGAACTTTAAGTATAGCCAGCCTTTCTAGTACCTCCTTTATCAATTTTTATCTCATTCAGTAACTCCACTACTTCCTCTTTCACTATGACTTTGGCAGCATCTTCTTCCTTGGTGAAGACAGATGCAAAGTACTCATTTAGTACCGTTGCCTCCATGCGTAGGTCTCCTTTTAGGTCCCTAATTGGCCCCACCCCTTCTCTTACTACCAGTTTATTATTTATATGCCTACAGAAGATTTTTGAATTCCCTTGTATGTTAGCTACCAGTCTATTCTCATACTCTCTCTGTCCCTCTTATTTTCTTTTTCACTTCCCCTCTGAACTTTCTATATTCAGCCTGATTCTCAACCTGACCTCTGTCATACGTGCCTTTTTTTGTTTCATCTTACTCTCTATCTCTTTTGTCATCCAGGGAGCTCTGGCTTTGGTTGCCCTACCTTTTCCCCTCGTGGGAATATACCTCGACAGTACCCAAACCATCTCTTCATTAAAGGCAGCCCATTGTTCAATTACAGTTTTACCTGCCAATCTTTGATTCCAATTTACCTGGGCCAGATCCATTCTCAACTCACTGAAATTTTCCTTCCTCTAATTAAGTATTTTGACTCTAGATTGCTCCCTGTCCTTTTCCATAGCTAATCTAAACCTTATGATACTATGATCACTGTTCACTTAAATGTTCCCCTACTGACACTTGCTCCACTTGACCCATCTCATTCCCCAGAACCAGATCAAGCAATGCCTCCTTCCTCGTTGGGCCAGAAACATACTGATCAAGAAAGTTCTCCTGAACACACTTCAGAAATTCTTCCCCCATCTCTGCCCTTTACACTGTTATTATCCCAGTCTATATTAGGATAATTGAAGTCTCCCATTATCACTACTCTATAGTTACATAAGAACATAAGAAATAGGAGTAGGAGTAGGCCAATCGGCCCCTCGAGCCTGCTCCGCGATTCAATTAGATCATGGCTGATCTGATCCTAACCGTCAATCTACTATCACAGAACCATCTCCTGAATCTAACAGAATTAGACACACGAAATAGGAGCAGGATCAGGCTACACGGCCCCTGGGCCCGCTCCGCTACCCACAGGGCCATGTCCGATCCAAACCTAGACTCATGTCCAAATTCCTGCCCGCTCCCCGTAACCCTTAATTCCCTTTACTTCCAGGAAACTGTCTATTTCTGTTTTAAATTTATGTAATGATGTAGCTTCGACAGCTTTTTGGGGCAGCATATTCCATGGACCTACCACCCTCTGAGTGAAGTAGTTCCTCCTCATCTCAGTTTTGAAAGAGCAGCCCCTTATTCTAAGACTATGCCCCCTAGTTCTAGTTTCACCCATCATCGGGAACATCCTCCCCGCATCCACCCGATCCAACCCCATCACAATCTTATATGTTTCAATAAGATCGCCTCTCATTCTTCTGAACTCCAATGAGTAGAGTCCCAATCTACTCAACCTCTCCTCATATGTCCACCCCCTCATCCCCGGGATTAACCGAGTGAACCTTCTTTGTACTGACTCGAGAGCAAGTATGTCCTTTCTTAAGTATGGACACCAAAACTGTATGCAGTATTCCAGGTGCGGTCTCGCCAATACCTTGTACAACTGAAGCAATACCTCCCTATTTATATATTCTATCCCCCTAGCAATGAAAGCCAACATTCCATTGGCCTTCTTAATCACTTGCTGCACCTGCATACTAACCTTTTGAGTTTCGTGCACCAGGACCCCCAGATCCCTTTGTACTTCAGTACTTTCCAGTTTCTTGCCATTAAGATAATAACTTGCTCTACGATTTTTCCTGCCAAAGTGCATAACCTCACACTTTCCAGTATTGTATTCCATCTGCCAAATCTCTGCCCACTTACTTAGCCTGTCTATGTCCCCTTGCAGGTTTTTTATGTCCTCCTCACTCACTACTTTCCCTCCCATCTTAGTATCGTCTGCAAACTTTGATATGTTACACTCGGTCCCCTCCTCCAAATCATTAATATAGATTGTAAAGAGTTGGGGACCCAGCACTGACCCCTGCGGAACACCACTAGTTACTGATTGCCAGTCTGAGAATGAACCATTTATCCCAACTCTCTGCCTTCTGTTAGATAGCCAATCCTCTATCCATGCCAGAATATTACCCCCAATCCTGTGATTTTTTATCTTAAGCAATAATCTTTTGTGTGGCACCTTGTCAAATGCCTTTTGGAAGTCTAAATACACTACGTCCACTGGTTCCCCTCTATCCACCCTATATGTTACTTCCTCAAAGAACTCCAGCAAATTTGTCAAACATGACTTCCCCTTCATAAAACCATGCTGACTTTGTCCTATTAAATTATGATTATCCAAATGTCCTGTTACTGTCTCCTTAATAATGGACTCCAAAATTTTACCTACCACAGATGTTAGGCTAACACAGGCTATAGTTTCCAGCCTTCTGTCTACTGCCCTTTTTAAATAAGGGTGTTACATTAGCAGTTTTCCAGTCTGCCGGAACCTTTGCTGAGTCCAGGAAGTTTTGGAAAATTATTACCAATGCATCCACAATCCCTACTGCCACTTCCCTCAAGACCCTAGGATGTAAGCCATCAGGTCCAGGTGATTTATCCGCCTTGAGTCCCATTATTTTACCGAGTACCACTTCCTTAGTGATTTTGATCGTGTTTAGCTCCTCCCCCCCTATAGCCCCCTGTTTGTCCAGTGTTGGGATATTCTTAGTGTCTTCTACTGTAAAGACTGATACAAAATATTCATTCAGTGTTTTTGCCATCTCCATGTTTCCCACCATTAATTTCCCGGTCTCATCCTTTAAGGGACCAACATTTACTTTAGCCACCCTTTTTCTTTTTATATAACTATAAAAACTCTTACTATCTGTTTTTATATTTTTTGCTAATTTACTTTCATAATCTATCTTTCCTTAATCAATCTTTTTGTTATTTTTTGCTGTCTTTTAAAGTTTTCCCAATCCTCTATCCTCCCACTAGATCTGGCTACCTTATATGCCCTTGTTTTTAGTTGAATACTATCCTTAATTTCTTTACTTAGCCACGGATGGCTGCCTTTTCTTTTACACCCTTTTCTTCTCAGTGGAATATATATTTTTTGGAAGTTGTAAAATAACTCCTTAAATGTACACCACTGATCATGTATCGCCTTACCCTTTAATCTATTTTCCCAATCCACTCTACTCATTTCCGCTCTCATACCTTCATAGTCTCCTTTATTCAAGCTTAGCACGCTTGTTTGAGATCCAACCTTCTCGCCCTCTAATTGAATATGGAATTCAACCATGTTATGGTCACTCATTCCAAGGGGATCCTTTACTAGGACATCTTTAATTTATCCTGTCTCGTTACACAGGACCAGATCTAAGGTTGCTTGCCCCCTGGTCGGTTCAGTTACATACTGCTCAAGAAACCCATCCCTAATACACTCAATGAACTCATCCTCAAGGCAGCCCTGCCCAATTTGATTTGTCCAATTAATATGATGGTTACAATCCCCCATAATTATAGATGTTTCCTTATTACAAGCCTCAACTATTTCCTGATTGATACTCCGTCCAACAGAGTTGCAACTGTTCGGAGGCCTATAGACTACGCCCACTAGTGTTTTTTTCCCCTTATTATTCCTTATCTCCACCCAAACTGTTTCCTTATCCTGATCTTTTGACCCAATATCATTTCTCTGTATTACAGTGATTCCTTCCTTTATTAACGTAGCCACCCCACCTCCCCTTCCTGCCTGTCCTTCCTGATCGTTAAATAACCTGGTATGTTTAATTCCCAGGCATTGTCACCCTGCAGCCATGTTTCTGTAATGGCCACAAGATCATACCCATATGTAGTTATTTGTGCCATTAACTTGTCTATTTTGTTACAAATGCTACATGCATTCAGATAGAGAACTTTCAAATATGTTTTGTGACACTTAGTTCCTGCTTTTGCCCTTTTTATTACTTTACCTTTTACTCCATACCTTCTGCCCCTTCCTGACACACTCTGGTTTTTGATTTCCGCACTGCTACCTAAGACTATGACCTTCTCTGTTGTCATTTTTATTATTTGCTCTCTAGGAACCTCCCCCCCACTAGTTAGTTTAAAGCCCTCTCTACAGCCCTAGTTATATGATCCGCCAGGACTCTAGTCCCAGCACTGGCCAAGTGAAGCCCGTCCCAACGGAACAGCTCCCTCCTGCCCCAGTACTGGTGCCAGTGTCCCAGGAAGCAAAACCCATTTCTCCCACACCAGTCTTTGAGCCATGCATTTAACACTCTAATTTTATTTGTCCTAGCCAAATTCGCTCGTGGCTCAGGTAATAATCCAGAGATTATTACCCTTGAGGTTCTGTTTTTTAATTTGACCCCTAGCTGCTCATACTCCTTTAACAGAACCGGCTTCCTAGTCCTACGTCGTTTGTACCAACATGGACCACGACAACTGGATCCACCCCCTCCCACTGCAAGTTTCTTTCCAGCCCAGAGGAGATGTCCTTAACCCTGGCACCGGGTAGGCAACACAGCCTTCGGGACTCTCGCTCTCGGCTGCAGAGAACTCTATCTATCCCCCTAATAATACTATCCCCTACCACTACAACATTTCTATTTACTCCCCCCTCTTGAATGGCCCCCCGTTCCACGGTGCTGTGGCCAGGTTGCTCATCCTCCCTGCAGTCCCTGCTCCTGTCCCCACAGGGAGTAAGAACCTCGAACCTGTTGGACAAGAGCAAGGGCTGCGGCTCCTCCAGCTCTACCTCCTGGATCCCCGTACCTGCCTCACTCGTAGTCACACCGTCCTGTCCCTGACCATGGGCTACATCTGAATTAATTAACTTCATAGGTGTGACCACCTCCTGATACACAGAGTCCAGGTACTTCTCCCCCTCCCTGATGTGTCGCAGTGTCTGAAGCTCAGACTCCAGCTCATCAACACGGAGCTGGAGTTCCTGTAGCAGCAGACACTTGTCACAGACGTAATCACCGTGAGCCTCAATGGGGTTTACCGGCTCCCACATCTCGCAACAGTAACACATCACCTGCTCCATTCTATGTAATTAATTACATTTTTTATTGTTAGTTATGGACACCCTCTGCCCGATTTTAGATGCTAGTATCCCCTTTAATTAATTGGATTTAAATTAAATCAATCCCTCTAATTACACCAGTTAAATAGTTTACCAACAGTCACTCTGCACCAGAAAGGCCTTATTAACTACAACCCACAGAGTTAAAGTTTGAAAAGAGCACCTAACACCCCACTTACCCTAAACTCTCACTTACCCAAACTCACAGCACTCTCTGATGACTCGCACTTAGTGCTTGCTCGCACTAGGACTGGTCTTTTTATACTGTTTGTTTGTTTACAGCCAAATGAGCCACCCCTGCTGATTGGTTAGAAAACTGGTTTCCACTGCCTGCTGTGCCAATTTACTCCTACTGCAGTGTAACCTTGTTTTACTCTTCTTGCATCTCTCTGTAATTTCCCTGCAAATTTGGTCCTCTATATCTTTCCCACTAATTGGTGGCTTATAGAATACACCGAGTAGTGTAATGGCACCTCTATTATTTCTTAACTCTAACCAAATAGATCCTCCAGGACATCCTCTCTCTCCAGCACTGCAACATTCTCCTTAACCAATAATGCCACCCCACCTCCTTTCTTTCTTTCCCTGTCTTTCCTGAACATCTTATATCCAGGAATATTTGAAACACAATCCTGCCCTTTTTTGAGCCAGGTCTCCGTTATCGCCACAACATCATATTCCCATTTGTCTATTTGAGCCTGCAGATCACCGACCTTATTTACCACGCTTCGTGCATTTACACACATGCACTGTAAACCTGTCTTAGACCTTCTTGTATTCTCTCTTAATCTGACCCCACCTAATACCTTACTATTTCTTACTCTAGTGCTATCTGTCTCTCCCCATCCTTTGTGCACTTTGTTTCTCCTTTCTAATGCTACATCCTGGTACCCATCCCCCTGCCAACTTAGTTTAAACCCTCCCCAACAGCACTAGCAACCCCCCCACCCCCCCTGCCCACGAGGACATTAGTTCCGGCTCTGTTGAGGTGGAACCTGTCCGGCTTGTACAGGTCCCACCTCCCCCAGAACTGGCCCCAATGCCCCAGGAATCTGAAGCCCTCCCTCCTGCACCATCTCTCCAGTCATGCATTCATCTGCTCTATCCTCCTATTTCTATACTCACTCGCTTGGGGCACAGGGAGTAATCCAGAGATTACTACCTTTTGAGATCCTGCTTTTTAATCTCTTTCCTAGCTCCCTAAAATCTGCCTGCAGGACCTCCTCCCTTTTTCTACCTATGTCGTTGGTACCAATATGGACCACGACCTCTGGCTGTTCATCCTCCCCCCTCAGAATGTCCTGCAGCCGCTCAGTGACATCGTTGACCCTGGCACCAGGGAGGCAACATACCATCCTGGAGTCACGCCTGCCTCCACAGAAACATCTGTCTGTTCCCCAAACTATCGAATCCCCTACCACTATTGCCTTCCCAATCTTCCTCCTCCACTCCCCCCTGCCCCCTCCACTCCTGTACAGCTGAGCCACCCATGGGGCCGTGGCCGTGGACATGGCTCTGGCTGTACTCCCTAGAGGAACCATCGCCCTCACCAGTATACTGGTTGGAGAGCGAGATGCACTCGGGACTCCTGCAATACCTGCCTGGTCCTCCTTGTCTGTCTGATGGTCACCCATTTCCTTTCTGCCTGCACACTCTTACGCTGCGGGGTGACCACCTCCTGAAATGTGCCATTTACATAGCTCTCAGCCTCATGGATGCGGTGCAGTGATGCCAGCTGCTGCTCTTGATAAGTCTTAATTACTGCCAAACAACCACACTAGTACTGAAAATTAACTTTTACAAATTTGGAGTCTCATTCCTTCAGATTTTAATTATTGTCGGAGATTTAAAAAAATTAAATAATTTTTATTTAAAACTTTTTCTGTATCTTTTATCTCTCTTAATCCCATCTTGCCTTCTCTTATTTTGCTTTCTGTACATGATTTGGCATTGAATAAACTATTCTAACGTACAGTTTCTGGTTCAGACTCTGCACACCTCATCAAGAACTCTTTAATCTGATTGGTTAGGGAGATGCAAAGTTGTTTGCACAGTTCCCAGATTCCCCCATAGAGGGCGCTGTGCTGAAATGGCTCTCTGATCACCGCAAGTTCCAGTACAAAAGCCCATAGAATGTCTGTGGCCAAGTGTAAGTGTAGTGATTGGCTGGCCACAAAATCCAGGCCTTAATGATGAGTTATGGGCAACTGTGTACTTCTGCAGCTTGCTTGATTGTCTTAGACAGACAGAAAGGAATTTCCTGATTTGGCTAAAGTTGATTATTCTCTTTTTCCCTCTTCTAATAGATAATGTGGTTAGGGAGTGGGTGGACAGTGGGCTTGAAGGCCTATTTTTGTCCTTTTCGTATGTCTGTTTGACTGTCAGTTTGATATGTCAACATTTCACTTAAGTTGTTTTAGCCACCAAATTATTTTGGCTAAATTCATTTCTGAACAAAGGCATAGACTAAAACAAAGAAGACCCATTCAAGACAGAAACCCCTAATTTAATACACTGATACATCTGGTCAGTTATATGTCAGCAACAGCCACAACAACAATGAGCTTCCCTTGGGGTTACTGGGCCCAAAATTCCACCCTTGAGCTTGGGGGCGGGGATTTTGCCCTGTGGAGAGGAAGCTGGGAAATTCTGGCAGCAGGAACCATGGGCAGATCTGGGAGCAAGCGTAGGATCTGTTATGGGCCTAATAAAGGCCCCAGAATGCTGGAAGGAGAGGGTAATCGACACTCGAGGGGATTAATACCTTGCAGGGATAATCTGATTGCTCCTTTGGAAGCTGCAGTGTCGGAGCCACTCTATTCCTGTAAGGCCCTCCCCAGGCTGCATTTGCTATGCCGGAGCAGTATGGAGCTACTCCAACATTCTGGGCCTCAGTCGAGTTGAGCCCCACTAATGCACTCTTAAAGACATTGGCCCAGTAATTCCGGGCACAACGCGTGAGTACGGACGGGGTACTCACGCGTGTGCCCGGAGGAGTTGCCGGTTTTCAGCATGCACAGCGCATGCGCTGAAAACCGGCATTTCCTGTCCTCTGACCCAAGGGGTTAAGAGGCAGAACGCGCGCGACTGCACAGGCAGCGCGTGCGCAGTAAAATTCCTTTTTTTTCCCCAGAGTTGCGCGCGTGTAAAGGCCTCCGGTCTTTACGCGTGGAAAAACAAGACGTAAGTATTTAGTTTTTCAGGTAAGTGGGCTTTTAGTACAATGTAGAAATTTTTTTTTCCACAGGTTTGTTATTTTTAAAGAATTTACAGGATGGTAAGTTTAGTTTTAGACCCTATTTTTTAAAAAATTTATTTTTTTCAAAAAATTGATTAATTGTTTAAAACATTTAAAAAACTTATTTATAGTTATTATAATCAGTGGGATGTTTTTTAAAATTTTATTTAAAGTTAAAGTAGTGTTTTGGCAGCCCATACTTTTCATGAGTTTGACAGCTCTTACTGTGAAACTCATGAATGAGTTTCCCCTCCCCTGATTGGCTGCACAGTGCTCACCTGATCCCAGCCGGCACATCGCACTAACTACGCCGCTGGATCGGGTAAGCACAGCGCGCCGACAGCTGAACCGGGCCTGTGACAGGAAATGCAAGCAGGCCCGGGCTTCAGATGTCGGCGCGCAGGGTGAGTGCAGATCGGGGGCTTGCACGCGCGGCAAGCCCCCGATCCTAATTTCAGGGCCATTATGTGCCTGATATCCTTCAATTTGGGCGGTCGGGGGTTCTACCCCACTGCAATTGGTCCATCAGAATTTAGGCCCCAGTTTTTCTTTAAATGTTTTTATCCCATGTAAAATTACCTGACAAGAAATACAAATATCTTGCTATTTTGGCATGATATTTACCCAAATGCAAATTATTTTTACATTATGGACACGAGAAGAAATTCTTGTGTCCCATGTGCAAAAAAAGGGTTAGGATCTGACCTAATCTAAATCAGTCAGAACCTTTTCGTCTTCAGAATGTTTTTAAGAAAATACTTTCCTGCAAAAAATTTATTTTTACGTGTCTTAGCATAATTTAATCATACTAATATATGTAAAACAGGTTTCACATTGATGCGCACATTCATTGGCCCAGAATTTATGGTCAGAGTGAACGAATGGCACCAGCCGTTCATTGAACTTGTACTTGCCCACAGACTTTCTGTGGCCTTTTACACTGGAACGTGTGATGAATAGAAGTCCATTTTGACACAGCGCCATCTACAGGGGCTCTCTACAGGGGATCTGGAACCTGTGTGAACAGGGCAAGCAACTGTACATCTCCTTAACCAATCAGATTGAAGAATCCTTACTGAGACATGCAGAGCCTGAACCAGGTAGTGTAAGTTAGAATAGTTAATTCAATGTCAAATCATGTACAGAAAGTGAAATGAAGAGAGAGAAAGCAAGATGGGATGAATAGAGCGAGAGAGACAAAAGAGACAGAAAGAAAAAGCTTACATTTAAATTTTTAAAAAAAAATCTCCAACAATGACTAACATCTGAAGAAATGAGACTTCACACTTGTAAAAGTTAATTTTCAGTGTCAGAGACGTTGTTTGGCAGTAATTTAAACTTATCACACCATTAAAAATTTACTTATGCTGGAATGGACAATCTGTAACTTCTCCTGGTGTGTTTAGTGGGTATCTATCATGTAAGTACCGCAACTTCACGCCGATCCATGTGTTTCAATGGCGAGTCTCTCGGTGAGATACCAAAGCTTCTGGAGGAGTAGGGCAACTCGGACAGCAACTTCCTGATTTACACGTTTAACTGAGCATGTGCGGTCGCCGGAAGTTGCTGTCCGATTTACTCTTTAATGACAGTGAGCGCTGATAGCCTTGCGGTTATTTTTACTGCAATATCCGGGCCATTACGATAATCAGAATTATAAATTGGTTGAGTAAACCTGTCTGTCTGTCTCAGTCGTTAAAGTCTTGCTAGGTGACTTAGTTGAAAAAGGGGTATGCTTGGAAATTGAAAGTTAACTTTTATTTTTCTTTACAGGATTAATTTCATATTGACCGATGATGAAGAAAATAATCAATTCATCTTGGATCTTGCTGTTTACAGGTTAGCTTTACATCAAAATATCGTAATTGAATAAACATTGTCAGAATCTCACCACCTGAAGATGAAATTTGTAATTTTTCAGAAGCTTATTCTAACTCTTGTACACTTTTGAGCTATTAGCTGATATTTTCTGATACTCAGTGCCTGATGTTGGGGTGCTTATCAGGCGGTGGTAGTACAGAATGGGGCAGGTATCCATTATTTTGGATCTCTGCCCACTTTAACGCCTGCTCCATTTCCGCTCTCATTTCTGGTGGTTAGCGGAAGTGCCTGCATGATTTAAGTAGAACTATGCAAAAGAGGTGGAAATGATGGAAAATGGAGCACATGACCTCATGTTGTCATTTCCACCATATTTGCACTGTATCATAATCACACCCATAGAAAACCAGCGTTCAGGGTTGCTAGGCACCCTAGTGAAGGGGTAGCAAATTTCAAGGGCCAGATATCAATAAAGCTTATTCTTTGATCATTTTCATTGTTTTTATATTATTATTTTTGTTGCCAACTCCTTTTGTCATCTGCCATTCTGTCCTTTGTTGTGGGGGTGCCAATCCTCCTACTCCAATATTTTCAGACAGGGCAGAATGGCTCTCCCACTGCCATTATTTCCCCATTACTTTTATTTCTTGGAGGAAGGAGAGGAGGGGAAACCGAGGAATGCCAGACTGGTGAGGCTGCACTGGAACCTACTCACCGGTACCACACCAGAATATATAGGCAGAAGCACTTCTACCTACAATTGAATGAGAGACAAAGAAAGCCATCACTGAGTTGTTCCACGTGCTGAAAACATGAGATACAGCACTACAAGCACTATTCTGCCACTGCCTTTTAGCATCCAGACTATGGGGTTATTGTAGGTTTCCACAGGTACATCTGTAACATTAGTCAAACAGCCATGCACAAATGCATTATCAAGCCACATTAATTGGGGGTAATTTTCAGTTTCACATTTTCACTATTTTACTTAGTTACATGTGCAGGAAAAGTATCACAATTAAAAGCACATCAATGCAAATTCAGGTCTTGCATATGTTGATAGTGATGTGGTACTCTGCTTACCTCAGCTCATCGTATATTCAGGGTACAGTACTAGGAAAAAGTTCTGGAAATTATAAGTGAGACAAGGTTAATGTGTCACAAAATAGCTTTGACAGCATGGTTGGATTATCAGGTCACAGGTGTAATTAAAGTATGGCACACAGTTGTTGCACTGAACTTTGAAAGAACAATGATGCAAAAATGAATAGGTTAGCGGCCTCCTTGAGAATGTTCAGTTTTACGTGTGTATGTGAAATATTTGTGTCTATTCCTTCAAGCAGCTTCTATTCCCCAAACCAATATACTGTAGTGTGTAGCACTCAATAAGATAGCCACTGGGGGAATCCTTCTTCTGTGGACAATGTTACAAATGTGGGATTCAATATTTTAGTGCAAATGCTGATCTATTTTTAAAAATTAATTGCACAGGCATATGGACACGTCTCTACTCGATATTGATGTTCAGCCAACGTATGTTTGTGTGATGGTTAAAGGAAAGGTTAGTATCTGATAAAGTATATGCAAAGTTGAATCAATGCTGCAGTTATACTACAGATACCATTTGAAACATAGAAATCTCGAGACTCAAAGAGACCATAGGTCCATCTATTACACCTTCCTCTTTTCCAGCAATTGTATTGGATGAAGTGTTTCTCTTCAAGGTATTTGTCTAATTTTGCTTTAAAGATATATTGATTAGACTTTGGTACCTGCTTTTAGACTGGTATGAGTGGATAGCACTGGTTATACTGCCCCACTTCAGCACTGGTTATACTGCCCCCCTTGTACTGTTATGTAATCTGCAAGGCCGAAATGTATATATGCATGCTTAAACACGCTCACACAGCTCTTCTCACAGGTCTGTGGAATTTATAATGTTAGAGCAGAAGAAACAGTTTCTAACATTAGTATTTTTTTTGTTCAGCTAGAATTCTGACATGTGGTATATCTCGTGATTGATAGAGATTGTTGGTAGGTGAGTGAGGGGGGTGTGGTGCATTGAGCAGTGTATGAGGCTAGTGGTGCAGTTGGTGGGATATGGCATTTGAAGAAGCATTCACTGACTTTGACAACTCGTGTAAGGTCATTAAGCTTCTTTTGGCACTGGATCAACGTCCTGGGGGAAATACTGGTCGCACTGACCGCTCCAATAATCAGGTCCCACTGCTGCCTTGCAGTCAGTCTGGAGGGTCTCCTGGCCCCCTGCGGGTAGAAGACCTGTCTCCTCCTTGCGACTCCCCCCACTAAGGCCTCCAGTGCTGAGCCATAGCTACCTTCCACTTTCATTTGCAACAATTAGACTGAGGTGCTTATTTCAGAAAGCACCTCCTTTAAGAAGTGCAGATTGCGATTCACACTGCAGGGTAGCTTTAAATAGAGTTCACTTCCCACGAAATTGGGCCCCCCTGAGCGCTGAGCGGATTGCGATCCCCACACCCGTTTTTAGGCCTTATCGAATTTAGCCCCTTAGGTCTTTACACACGAGGGTAGAAATTTTGTGCACACTACCTTTACACGGGTTTCTTTCAAAATAAATGGGTTAAGGGAGTTGTAAAATTATTGCACAAAGGAATATACTATGTGCACGTCAATTGTTTGTGCATGCATGAACTGCACCCATCAGAATTTCTACCCTATAGTGAAGACTGGGGGGAAAGCATATTTACTCTGTGCAGTATTTGTAACAAAACCATAAACCTGTTCTTTATCAATGAATTTTGATTTTGTTAGACATAGTGCACAGAGGAAAGCTTCCCCCTTGATGTCTGAATCAACGGTCAGGTTTTGATTCTTTGACAGTGATATCACTTTTTTTTTCTTTATTCATTCATGGGATGTGGGTGTCGCTGGCAAGGCCAGCATTTGTTGCCCATCCCTAATTGCCCTCGAGAAGGTGGCGGTGAGCTGCCTGCTTGAACCACTGCAATCCGTGAGGTGAAGGTACTCCCACGTTGCTGTTAGGAAGGGAGTTCCAGGATTTCGACGCAGCGACGATGAAGGAATGGCGATATATTTCCAAGTGAGGATGGTTTGTGACTTGGAGGAGAACTTGCAGGTGGTGGCGTTCTGATGCACCCGCTGCCCTTTTCCTTCTAGGTGGTAGAGGTCCCGGGTTTGGGAGGTATTGTTGAAGAAGCCTTGGCGAGTTGCTGCAGTGCATCTTGTAGATTGTACACACTGCAGCCACGGTGCATTGGTAGTGGAGGGAGTGAATGTTTAAGGTGGTGGATGGGGTGCCAATCAAGTGGACTGCTTTGTCCTGGATGGTGTCGAGCTTCTTGAGTGTTGTTGGAGCTGCACTCATCCAGGCAAGTGGAGAGGATTCCATCACACTCCTGCCTTGTAGATGGTGGAAAGGCTTTGGGGTGTCAGGAGGTGAGTCACTCGCCACAGAATACCCAGCCTCTGACCTCTGTAGCCACAGTATTTGGCTGGTCTAGTTAAGATTCTGGTCAATGGTGGCTCCCCAGGATGCTGATGGTGGGGGATTCGGCAATGGTAATGTTGTTGAATGTCAAGGGGAGGTGGCTAGACTCTCTCTTGTTGAAAATGGTTATTGCCTGGTATTGTGTTACTTGCTACTTATCAGCCCAAGGCTGAATGTTGTCCAGGTCTTGCTGCATGTGGGCACAGACTGCTTCATTATCTGAGAAGTTGCGAATGGAACTGAACACTGTGCATTCATCAGCGATCATCCCCACTTCTGACATTATGATGGAGGGAAACATAGAAACATAGAAGATAGGAGCCGGAGTTAGGCCATTCGGCCCTTCGAGCCTGCTCTGCCATTCATCAAGATCATGGCCGATCATCCAATTTCAGTACCCTGTCCCTGCCTTCTCCCCATATCCCTTGATCTCTTTAGCCTCAAGAAATATATCCAACTCTTGAATATATTTAATGAACTGGCCTCCACCGCCCTCTGTGGCATAGAATTCCACAGGTTCACCACTCTCTGGGTGAAGAAATTCCTCCTCATTTCAGTCCTAAATGGCTTACCCCTTATCCTTAGACTATGACCCCTGGTTCTGGAAGGTCATTGATGAAGCAGCTTATGATGGTTGTGCCTAGGACACTGTCCTGAGGAACTCCTGCAGCGGTGTCCTGGGGCTGAGATGATTGGCCTCCAACAACCACTTTCCTTTGTGCTAGGTATGACTCCAGCCAGTGGAGAGTTTTCCTCCCGATTCCCATTGACTTTAGTTTTACTAGGGCTCCTTGATTCCACACTCAGTCAAATGCTGCCTTGATGTCAAGGGCAGTCACTGTAATGGATCTGGTAAGAATTCTTTCTTCCTGATTGTTTTGTTGAGGTGTTCCAAATTCAACCAATAATTCTACTCTTCATTGCTGTCCAGTGTATGTACGTTTGGGTTGGCTGAGGACAGGAAAAGGCTCATTCATTGTTTAGGCTGCACATAAGGAATTGCTAAATGGGTATGGCAGTGGAGCACAAACAGTGCTAATGGTGCCTGTCAAGTGTAGATCAGCATCTTTAAGAGAGATTGGGGGGAAAAAGTAATTCCAAATATGCCAATGTAACCCTAAATATGTGCTAATTCTTTTATGGGACATATTATTCAAATGTGAGTGCAAACTACTTTTGGTTAAATGTTTGTTCATTTAGATTTTCTGGATGTTCTGTTAGCTCATTATTAGACAATGTGTGCAAGACTTTATGTTGTATCAAATTACATCATTTGGTCCTTTGTCTCTGACAAAAATGGACTCTGCTTTCCCCAAAACAAAAAAGTTCAAACACTTTTTAATGAGTATTGGTCCCTATAAATCTGTACCATACCCATTTAGTTGCTTTGTTCAGGAATAATTATGTATACATTGTCAAATGAGGCAACTTCATTTATAGTTTATTTTAATAGAAATAATGACAGCAAATGAACAGAAATAGTTTTACCAGTGTGGTATATTACGTTAGTTTTGTCATCTTACTTTTTATGTTGATTTTAGGTATTTCAGCTGGTGCTTCCAACAGAAGTAAAACCTGACAGCAGTTCTGCCAAGAGATCCCAAACCACAGGACATTTGCTTGTCACAATGCCAAAGGTGTGTAGTCACAGCACGTTTGATGGCTCTTATCTCTAATTGCTTTACTTTTCTGTTAACCTTAAATGACCAAATTGTGATGGGTTGAAAACATGTGTTGGCAAATTGGTCTCATAGTGGTATCTTTATCTGGGGAATGACAAAAGTATGCCTGCAGCCACTTCACAATTGCAGAGAAGAACTTTTTATTCCTGTTGATTTAGCAATAGTTAACACCCTTGCTAATATGCAAACGTGGTAGTGAATGCCCTAATATCATCTTCTAGCCTCTCCCAAAAAAGTGATTGTGAAAAATATTTTTTTCCCCACATTGCTACAGAGGGCTCAATATGAAGAATCCTTTTTAATAGGGCATATCAAGCACTAACGAAGAAACTTTTCTAGCAACAAGTAGACCTCAGCCTAGGGGCAACAATAAATGCAGCCAGGAGTGTGACATAGGGATGGTACTGATGCTAGTGTTTTCTCGCTAGAGGGTGGATGGGCAGCAAGAACAAACCGTGGATAAGGCGACTGGCAAGGGTGGAGCACTGGAGCCGGTCAGAAAAACTACAGGAAACCATCAGGCTGGGGGAGAGATTGTACTACCCCCCCTATCCTCTGGAGTTCCCTCCCAAATCTCTCAGCCTTGCAACTTCTCTTGCTTCCAAAAGCTTTCTAAAGATCTTTTTCTTCATCCTCTCTTTCAGCCTAGCCGCTTCCCTCCTGCTCAGTGCTCACGTTTTCGATCATCTACTAATGTCTATTTTGAAGTATTTCTGTATGAGGAGCACCATTGAAGTTCTTACTGTTGTGCTTTACATTTTAAAATTACAGTATTGGCCTGTAATTTGCAGTCAGCGGTGAAGCAAAGATGTTCGCCGCTGGCCCTGAAGTAAGCTTCCCCCCCACAAAGATCTCGAGATCTCGGTGACGAGAGGTTCGGCTTTTCCGGTGTTCAGTTGAGATCAGTGTAAGTTAATGGGGATCCCCTAGTGCGAGCTGTTGTGATGTCAACAAGCTGTCTAAGCAGCCAATCACAATCCAGAATTCTCACTGACAGGGAACCAGGAAGTGAATAAGCTCCTTTTATTCTAAACTTTTAAAAATGTTAGAGAGAGCAAAACAAAGATTGGGGCTCGCACATGGGGAAAAGGTAAACCTGAAATAAAGATAAACAATTTTTTTAAAGTCTTTAAAGTTTCTTATTTTTAATTTTTGTTAAAATGGAGAAATTTGACACTCTACAAAATTTAAAATTAGTTTTTCAGGGCTAGAACGTTTGTTTAGCAGTCAATACGCTGTTAAAACTCCAGTTGCACCTGATCCAAAAGGATCTAATTTTTAATTGGGTATTTAACAATGATATTACTGCGGAAAAGCTGAAGTTTTTATCAGTTTCACTGATTAGGCTGATTGCTGGCTAAGGGGGGTGGGGGCTGCAACAGCGCAGCCAGTGTCGGAGCAGTGACTGACCGCAACTTCGGGATTTCCGCGTTGGGATGCACATGAGCTAAATCCTGAACTTGCAGTCAGTTTCAAGGGGCAATAATAGCGAACGCTGTTGGTTTGCTGTTATTACCCACCATAAATTTTGGGCCATTTTGTTTGTTGGACTTTTATTAATCAGGGTTCCTGAACAGAGTTCTAATTAGAAAATACTTAATGGGGATGAAATTGGACATGGACAGGGATGCAAAATAGGCGGAATCGCTTCTGCCTCTCGTTATAGGACATGCCTGATATTCAGCTCTATTGAAGTGAATGGAACTGAATAACGGGCAACCGATGCGATACCGCTTGTTTTGCATCCCCGCCCATCTCCAATTTCACCCTCAATGTAACTTGTTTTAACTGAAATAATTCTGATTCACAATCTTGCTTTCCAGGCATTGTGTCATTGTTACTTTTCCCTAATATTAATGATCAGGTTTTCTTGGCTTTTAGTAGCATATCACTTTTATTCTTTGTGTATGTGAAATAAATATATTTAGTCACCATCTCCAATCTGAAATATTTATTCCAGACACAAGAGGTGATTAGGCCAAAGCCTAACAGCACATCTACAGCTCGATCTGCAACCAGCACAAAGCCACGCCCAGATGTAACAAGGTAATTATTGTGTAATAACAAGCTAAATGTTTCCTCTTTTTCAATAACAACAACTTGCATTTATATAGTGCCTTGAGCCAATGGTGAGTCAAAGGGAGGAGGGGTGCACAAGAGACCAGAGTCAGATGAACAGGGAATTCAGGAGGGGGTTGTAGGGCTGGAGGAGGTTACAGATAGGTAGGGGTGAGCCCATGAAGGGAATCAATGAAAATTTTAAATTTGAGACATTGGATGACTGGGAGCCAATGTAAGTCAGCAACAGGGGTGATGGATGAGCAGGATTTGGTGCGGGATAGGATAGGGGCAGCATATTTTGGATGGGCAGACGTTTACGGAGAGTGGATGATGGGATGCCAGTTAGGAGACCATTTGAATAATTAAGTCTGGAGGTGACTAAGGCATAGATGAGGATTTCAGCAGCAGATGGGGCAGTAGTTTTCAAGGCTAGAGGGGGGTCAAGAGTGGTTTTTTTTTTAAGAGGAAGGTGATGATGGTGGTTTTGGAAAGGAGGAGAGGGAACCATTTACAAAGTCAGCTAGCATGGGAACCTGGAAGGGAAGTTGAGTGGGCAACAGTTTAATGGAAATAGGGTCAAGGGAACAGGAAGTGGGTCTTATGGATGCCATAAGCTCAGAGAGGGCATGAGGAGAGATGGAAGGGAAAATAGAGAGAGATATGGTTCAGGATTGGAGCGAGGGAGCCTGGAATGAGGATTGGCTTGGTTGGAATGGAGAAAGGGAGGAAGCAGCAGAGGCAGCTGAACATGTGCTCCCAACCTTAGTGAGAAAGTAGCTTCTTCAGTAGCAAACAACAATCTTGATTCTGTTTGTGCTATTTAAAAAATTCCACGAGCCACTGGATGTATGCAAAGCAACTTGGGGATAACTGCACCATTAAACCTACTCCCCTGCCTCACAGCAGAACAGTTGAAACCATAGTGATATGTAGGAATTAAACAATTAACCCACTCAATGTCATGAATAGAAAAGAGTTCGAGTCCCTAAATATCAAGATTGAATTATGTAAGACCAGATGCAAAGAATTCTTCACATCCATGAAGATTTGGTGGAAGTTGTCCTGATGGTTTCATCGTCAGGAATTCTGCCCTCCTTAAGCTCTTCAAGGAAGTTAGTCAAGTAATCAGATGGCTTGTGGGTAACCAAGTGTATCCCTTGCATAATGACCCTTTGAAAATGGCAAGAACAGTGATATACCTATCAATTCAGTCCATGAAAAGCGACGAGTTAAGGTAGTAACTATAGGTTTTTATTGGCTAAATAACAGAGCCCACCCTCGTGGGTGATCGGTTCCAACAAGGAAGAATACTAGCCAAGCGGTCACCTTTATACCTGGGCAAGCAGGCGGAGCCATGGGCGGAGTCAGCTGAGGTCAGCCCAGGTATAACAGCATGCGTGGCAAGAGGTAACCTTGTGTAGTGATAATAACAGTGTAAACAGTGATAACAACAGTGTAACAATAGTGAACGGTTGTGAACGATAACAGTGGTTTACCACATTCACCCCTTGTTTAAAATTGAGTCCGGCGGGGTGAAGTGTACTACTAGTTCGTGTATGTCAGTCTATCAGGAGGCCTCGTAAGCCTTTCTGATCGGCGCAGCAGCGGCGGCGGTGGTGCAGTATCCGATGTTAATGCTGGTGTCTGCGTAGCCGACGGAGGGTCCTGGGGTTCCGGCATGCCGCCTACAGGAGCTGGATTTGGGGGAGTGATGGGGGGTAACGGTGGTATCTCCGGGGTGCCCGAGGGTGCGAGGTCTCGCAAGGAGACTGTGTCCTCCCGCCCGTCTTGGTATGCCACGTAGGCGTACTGGGGGTTGGCGTGCAGGAGGTTCACCCTCTCGACCAGGGGGTCCATTTTATGGGTCCTTACGTGCTTCCGCAGCAGGACGGGCCCCGGAGAAGTCAGCCATGTTGGTAGCGAGGTTCCCGTAGTCGACTTCCTGGGGAAAACGAACATTTGCTCATGAGGGGTGGCGTTAATGGCAGTACAAAGCAGTGACCGGATGGAATGGAGCGCTGCCGGGAGGACTTCCTGCCAGCGAGAGGTTGGGAGGCCCTTAGACTTTAGGGCTAAGAGGACGGCCTCCCAAACTGTCGCGTTCTCTCTTTCCACCTGGCCGTTCCCCCGGGGGTTGTAGCTGGTGGTCCTGCTCGCCGCAATACCTCTCGCCAGCAGGAACTGGCGAAGTTCCTCGCTCATGAAGGATGAGCCCCGGTCGCTATGTATATAGTTCGGGAACCCGAACAAGGCGAAGAGGTCGTTCAGGCATTTGATGACCGTGGTGCTGGTCATGTCTGGGCAGGGGATGGCAAAGGGGAAACGGGAGTACTCGTCAATAATGTTGAGGAAGTACACATTACGGTCAGAGGATGGGAGGGGCCCCTTAAAATCGATGCTCAAGCGCTCGAAGGGGCGGGTGGCCTTGATCAGGCTTGCTCTGTCCGGCCTATAGAAATGCGGTTTGCATTCGGCACAGACTTGGCAGTTCCTGGTCATGGTCCTGACCTCGATGGAGTAGGGCAGGTTGCGGGCCTTAATGAAGTGGTAAAGTCTAGTGACCCCGGGGTGGCAGAGGTCGTTGTGGAGGGTCCGCAGTTTATCAACTTGCGCGTTGGCGCATGTACCTCGTGATAGAGCATCAGGGGGCTCGTTGAGTTTACCAGGCCGGTACAAGATATCGTACTCGTAGGTGGAGAGCTCGATTCTCCACCTCAAGATCTTGTCGTTCTTGATTTTGCCCCTCAGCTTGTTTTATTAAACATAAACGCAACCGAACGCTGGTCGGTGAGGAGGGTAAATCGTTTGCCTGCCAGGTAATGCCTCCAGTGTCGTACCGCTTCCACAATTGCCTGGGCCTCCTTCTCGACAGAAGAGTGTCGGATCTCAGGGCCCTGGAGGGTCCTTGAGAAGAAGGCTACAGGTCTCCCCGCCTGGTTTAGGGTTGCAGCTAGGGCGAAGTCAGATGCATCGCTCTCCACTTGGAAAGGGATGGACTCATCCACTGCGTGCATTGTGGCCTTCGCAATGTCTCCTTTTATGAGGGAGAAGGCTGTGCATGCTTCTTCTGTCAGGGGGAAGGAGGTGGACTTCATGAGGGGTCTGGCTTTGTCCGCATAATTGGGCACCCATTGGGCATAGTAAGCTAAGAGCCCCAGGGTTCTCTTCAGTGCCTTTTGACAGTGGGGAAGGGGAAGCTCCATGAGGGGGCGCATTCTTTCGGGGTCGGGGCCGATGACTCCGTTCTCTACTACGCAGCCGAGGATGGCAAGGCGCGAGGTGTTAAATATACATTTCTCCTTATTGTAAGTGAGATTCAGCCGTTGGGCCGTACGGAGGAATTTCTCCAGATTAACATCGTGGTCCTGCTGGTCGCGGCCGCAGATGGTGACGTTATCTAGATAAGGAAACGTGGCCTGCAGCGCGTTCTGGTCAACCATCCGGTCCATCTCCCTTTGGAAGACCGAAACCCCGTTGGTGACGCCGAAGGGAACCCTAAGGAAGTGGTAGAGGCGGCCATTCGCCTCGAAGGCGGTATACTGGCGGTCCTCAGGGCGGATAGGGAGTTGGTGATAGGCCGACTTAAGGTCGATGGTGGAGAATACCCGGTACTGTGCAATCTGGTTGACCATGTCAGATATGCGGGGAAGGGGATATGCGTCCAGCTGGGTGTACCGGTTTATGGTTTGGCTGTAGTCGATGACCAGGTGGTTTTTATTGCCGGTCTTAACGACTACGACCTGGGCACGCCAGGGGCTGTTGCTCCCCTCGATGATGCCCTCCTTCAGGAGACGCTGCACCTCAGAGCTAATAAAAGCTCTGTCCCCGGCGCTGTACCGCCTGCTCTTGGTAGCGACGGGCTTACAGTCGCGGGTGAGGTTAGCGAACAAGGAGGGGGGCGGGACTTTGAGAGTGGAGAGGCCGCAGGTGGTATGCGGCGGGCGGTTTAAAAACTGCTGGTTGTATACTGTGAGTGGGGGGAGGGGTCCACCGTATGCCAGAGTGACACTTTGGAGGTGGCATTGGAAATCCAGCCCTAGCAGGACGGCAGCGCAGAGCTGGGGCAGGACGAGAAGTTTAAAGTTTTTATATTCCGTGCCCCTAACCGACAGGGTCACCACACAGTAGCCGCTGATGTCTGTTGAATGGGACTTCGCCGCCATCGAGATCCGATGGCGCGTTGGCCGGACAGTGAGGGAGTAGCAGCTCACCGTGTCTGGGTGAATAAAACTCTCCGTGCTTCCGCTGTCGAACAGGCAGGTCGTGGCGTGGCCGTTTACTTCGATGTCCATCATGGACTTGGACAGATGATGCGGGAGGGCTTGGTCAAGCGTGATGGAGGCCAGTGTATGGCTGAGTGAGCTGCTGTAGTCTGCAGGTGAGGCGGTGGTCGGGTCTGGAGACAAAACGGCGGCCGAGTGCGGCGAACAAAATGGCGGCGCCCATGACGCGGATCCCCACGAAGTTGGACAAAATGGCGGAGAAGATGGCCGCCCCCACAACTCACATGAGGCACTGCTGGCGTCTGTGGCCTTGATCAAAGATGGCCGCCCCCACGACTCACATGATGCAATGCTGGCATCTGTGGCCTTGATCAAAGATGGCCGCCCCACAACTCACATGAGGCACTGCTGGCGTCTGTGGCTTTCCCCCTGCAGGCGTTTACGAAGTGGCCTTTCTTTTTGCAGCCGGAGCAGGTCGCGTTCCTTGCAGGGCAGCGCGCCCTTTGATGTCTCGCCTGGCCACAGAAGAAGCAGCTGGCGGCCCGATCGCGGAGGTCCGCTGCCGCAACAGGTCCCGGGGGTGGCGGTCCCGATCGATTCCGGGACACCGATGCCGTAGTAGGTCCCAGGGGCGGCGGTGCGAGGGGTATTGCGGCCGGAGTCGGGCCCGAGTCCCAGGGTCGCGCAGCACTGTACCTGGAGTACGCCTCGAGGTCCCGATGGGCCACTTCCAGGGAGCGAGCGAGGGCTGCAGCTGTTTTCAATTCGAGGTCCTTTGATTCGAGCAGTCTTTGCCGTGAGTAGTCGGACCGAAGGCCTTTCACGAAGGCATCGCGGATATTTCCTTCAGTATGTTCTGCAGCCGTTACAGCTTTAAAGTCACAGTCCCTGCCGAGTGTTTGTAGCGCCCGTAAAAATTCATCTACAGACTCTCCTGGCTGTTGCGAGCGGGATCTTAGGAGATGTCTGGCATACATTGAATTTACTGGGCTCCGGTACTGCTCTTTTAGCAGGTTGAGGGCGTCCTCGTATGTAGCAAGGTCCCGGATGAGTGCAAATACTTTAGGGCTCACCTGGGCAGTCAGAACTCTTAGTTTGGATTCCGGAGGCACGCCGGAGGCTCCCAGGTAGGATTCGAAGCAGCTCAGCCAGTGTTCGAAGTCGAGGGCTGAATTCGCTGCCTGTGGGTTTAGATCCAGGTACGGCGGTCGGAGGGCTCGCAGCCAGGTCGGCTGCTGGGGCTGTTGTAGCTGGCCGTTTGGCTGGGGCTGTTGTAGCTGACCGTTTGGCTGGTCGCTTGGCTGCTCCGGTCCATACATTTCAAAATTTAGCCAATAAAATTGATATACCTATCAATTCAGTCCATGAAAAGCGACGAGTTAAGGTAGTAACTATAGGTTTTTATTGGCTAAATAACAGAGCCCACCCTCGTGGGTGATCGGTTCCAACAAGGAAGAATACTAGCCAAGTGGTCACCTTTATACCTGGGCAAGCAGGCGGAGCCATGGGCGGAGTCAGCTGAGGTCAGCCCAGGTATAACAGCGTGCGTGGCAAGAGGTAACCTTGTGTAGTGACAACAACAGTGTAAACAGTGATAACAACAGTGTAACAATAGTGAACGGTTGTGAACGATAACAGTGGTTTACCACAAACAGCAACTGAGGATTGCTACAAGAAGGCACATGTCTCTACTAGAACAAAAAGAAAATACTGCAGATGCTGGAAATCTGAAATAAAAACAGAAAATGCTGAAGATGCTCAGCAGGTCAGGCAGCATCTGTGAAGAGAGAAACAGAGTTAACGTTTCAGGTCGATGACCTTTCGTCAGAACTGGCGAAAAGCAGGAAATGGAACAGATTTTTAAGCAAGTGGAGGGGCTGGGAAAGGGGGGAGGGGATGAAAGAACAAAAGGGAAGGTCTGTGATAGGATAGAAGGCAGGAGAAGTTAAGAGACATTAAAGAGATATTCAAGGCAAAAGGAGATGGTAATGGGACAGGGTAAGAAACAAAGGATGGCTCTAGATGAAGTGTAAATTGCGCTGGCAGAATGAAAAACAGCTGCCATGTGGGAGAGAACAGAAGGCACAAACAAAAAGTGTGGATAAAAAAAATATATATGATAGGGGCCGAGGTTATGATCTGAAATTGTTGAACTCTATGTTGAGTCCAGAAGGCTGTAGAGTGCCTAATCGAAAGATGAGGTGCTGTTCCTCGAGCTTAGGCGGAGCTTCCATGGAACAATGCAAGAGGCCGAGGATGGTGAGGTCTGAGTGGAGCGGTGAATTAAAGTGACAGGCGATCGGAAGCTTGGGGTCCCCCTTACAGACTGAATGGAGGTGTTCCACAAAGCGGTCACCCAATTTGCGTTTGGTCTCCCCAATGTAGAGGAGACCACATCGTGAGCAGCGAATACAGTATACTAAATTGCAAGAAGTACAAGTAAATCGCTGTTTCACCTGGAAGGGGTGTTTGGGGCCCTGGACAGTGGGAGGGGGAGGTATAAGGGCATGTGTTGCATCTCCTGCGCTTGCACGGGAAGGTGCCGGGCAAAGGGGAAGGGGTGTTGGGGGTAATAGAGGAGTGGACGAGGGTGTCGCGGAGGGAGCGGTCCCTACGGAATGCTGAAAGGGGAGGTGATGGGAAGCTGCGTTTGGTGGTGGGATCACGCTGGAGGTGGCAGAAATGGCGAAGGATGATCTGTTGAATGTGGAGGCTGGTGGGGTGAAAGGAGAGGACAAGGGGAACTCTATCGTGGTTCCGGGAGGGAGGGGCAGGGGTGAGGGCAGAAGTGCAGGAGATAGAACGGACACGGTCAAGGGCCGTGTCAACCACTGTAGAGGGGAATCCTCGGTTGAGGAAAAAGGAAGACATGTCAAAAGCACTGGTGTGGAAGGTGGCATCGTCAGAGCAGATGCGGCGGAGACGGAGAAACTGGGAGAATGGAATAGAGTCCTTACAGGAGGCGGGGTGGGAGGAAGTGTAGTCCAGGTAGCTGTGGGAGTCAGTGGGCTTGTAGTGAATGTTTGTCACTAACCTATCCCCAGAGATGGAGACGGAGAAGTCGAGGAAGGGAAGGGAAGAGTTGGAGATGGACCATGTGAAGGTGAGGGAAGGGTGGAAATTGGAAACAAAGTGAATGAAATTATCCAGTTCAGGGCGAGAGCAGGAAACGGCACCGATGTACCGGAAAAAGAGGTGAGGGAGGGTACTCACCTGTAGGGACATCGGAAATGCCGGTTTCAGGCGTGCACTGTGCATGCGCTGGAAACCGGCATTTCAGATCTGTCAAGAAAGCTCTTGACAGATCCTCCGGCTGCCCTGGAGCAGGGCCTCTGCGGGTGGAGAGTTTTGCTTTTTGGAGACCCTCCGCCTGCAGAAAACACTTACTTTTTTCACCTGTTATCCCAGGCGCAAGAATTGTATCATTTAAAAATACTTTAAAGAATGGTAAGTTTATTTTTCGCCCCGTTAAAAACTTTAATTCTTTTTCAAAAAATAAAATTTTTGTTTTAAAGACTTAATTTATTGTAATTTAAAGTCATTTTAAAAATGTGATTTAAAAAAAAAAATGTATTTAAAGTTTCACTATGTTTTGGGGGTGATCTCTATTCATATTTGACAGGTCTTCCTGTCAAATGTATGAAGGGAGATTCCCTTCTCTGATTGGCTCCCCATGGCCCACGTGATCCCAGGGATGCTGCAAACCACCTGCGCCTCTGATAGGTGGGCCCTGCACACCGGCAGTTTGGAGAGGCCCAGCAGCGGAACTCTGCGCCTCCCAGGAGCCCTCCGGTCAGGGCGCAGATTTTTCCAGATCGCAGCCCTCTGCCCGCGGGAGGCCTGCAATCGGAATTTCTGGGCCAGATCTAGAGTTTTACAGCACCGAAATAGGCCCTTCGGCCCATTGTGTCCGCGCCGGCCATCAAGCCCTGTCTATTCTAATCCCATTTTCCAGCACTTGGTCTGTAGCCTTGTATGCTATGGCGTTTCAAGTGCTCATCTAAATGCTTCTTGAATGTTGTGAGGGTTCCTGCCTCTACCACCCTTTCAGGCAGTGAGTTCCAGATTCCAAACACCCTCTGGGTGAAAAAGTTTTTCCTCAAATCCCCTCTAAACCTCCTGCCCCTTACCTTGAAACTATGCCTCCTGGTTATTGACCCCTCTACTAAGAGGAAAAGTTCCTTTCTATCTACCCTATCTATGCCCCTCATAATTTTGTACACCTCAATCAGGTCCCTCCTCAGCCTTCTCTGCTCTAAGGAAAACAACCCCAGCCTGTCCAGTCTCTCTTCATAGCTGAAGCGCTCCAGCCCAGGTAACATCCTGGTGAATCTCCTCTGCAGCCTCTCCAATGCAATCACATCCTTCCTATTGTGTGGTGACCAGAACGGCACACAGTATTCCAGCTGTGGCCTAACTAGCGTTTTGTACAGCTCCATCATAACCTCCCTGCTCTTGCCTTCATTAGCCGAGGCATAGAATATAAGTATCCCATATGCCTTTTTAACCACCTTATCTACCTGTCCTGCTGCCTTCAGGGATCTATGTACATGCACACCAAGGTCTCTCTCATCCTCTGTCCTTCCTAGGGTCCTACCATTCACTGTGTATTCCCTTGCCTTGTTAGTCCTCCCAAAATGCATCACCTCACACTTTTCAGGGTTAAATTCCATTTGCCACTGTTCTGCCCATCTGACCAACCCGTCTATATCGTCCTGTAGCCTGAGGCTTCCCTCCTCGCTATTTACCACTCCACCAATTTTCATGCCATCTGCAAACTTACTGATCATACCTCCTACATTCATATCTAAATCATTAATGTGCACTACAAACAGCAAAGGACCCAGCACCGATTCCTGCGGTACACCACTGGACACAGGCTTCCAGTCACAAAAACAACCTTCGACCATCACCCTCTGCCTCCTGCCAATAAGCCAATATTGGATCCAGTGTGCCAAATTGCCCTGGATCCCATGGGCTCTTACCTTCTTGACCAGTCTCCCATGCGGGACTTTGTCAAAAGCCTTACTGAAGTCCATGTAGACTACATCAACTGCACTACCCTCATCCACACACCTAGTCACCCCCTCGAAAAATTCAATCAAATTGTTTAGACATGATCTCCCCCTAACAAAGCCATGCTGACTATCCTTGATTAATCCTTGCCTCTCCAAGTGGAGACTAATTCAGTCCCTCAAACATTTTTCCAGTAATTTACCTACCACTGATGTTAGGCTCACTGGCCTGTAATTCCCTGGTTTATCCCTACTACCCTTCTTGAATAATGGTACTACGTTGGCTGTCCTCCAGTCCTCTGGCACCTCCCCTGTGGCCAGAGAGGTTCTGAAAATTTGTGTCAGAGCCCCTGCAATTTCCTCCCTTGCCTCACACAGCAGCCTCGGATACATCTCATCTGGGTCTGGGGATTTATCCACTTTTAAGCCCGCTAAAACCGCTAGTACCTCCTCCCTCTCAATACGAATTTGTTCAAGTATATCACGATCCCCCTGCCTGAATTTTATGCCTACATCGTCCCTCTCCATAGTGAACGCAGATGCAAAATATTCATTTAAAACCTCACCCACATCTCCGGCTCTACACACAGATTGCCACTTTGGTCCCTGATGGGCCCTACTCTTTCCCTGGTTATCCTCTTGCCCTTATAATCTATCTATCTATATATATAAAATTGCTCTTCTGTCCTTCCGTCTGTCTGTCTGTCCACTATACACTCAAAAGTTATAGAGCGTACCTACACGTGCGTTACATCAAAAGAAAGCTTACGATTCCGGAACGGTCATAAGCGTATTTACTTTTTGCTCAAACAAAAATTGTGCCGACGGTATCCAAAAAACATTCAAAATTCCATTCATTATCCGCTCATTAGCATCGAGTGATGTGAAGGTTGACCAATCGTACAGTCGAGCGACCCGGCGGTCGACCAATCGCTGCGTCACGGGGGCGGGTTCATTGCGCGTGCGGGCGGGCCATCCTAGAGTCGAGTGACGTGACGATTGACCAATCCTACACTTCAGTGACCTGACGGTTGACCAATCCTGGCGGGCCTAATCCTTCTGAGCTGAGGTGAGTGGCCGCCATCTTGATTCCAAACTCTTCATTTCTTTTTCCCGCTTTCTGTGTGTTTCTTTTCAAATCTAGATTTCCAGCAAAAAAAAAAGTTGCTTTTAAAACACAAATTGTTTTTAAAAAAGTTAATTAATTTATAAATCTTTTCTCTAACCTCTATAATTTTCCTACCTTTCACCGTTTTTGCAGGCCTCGAAGCCTGGGCCTCTGTTGTCCAGCCACGCCCGAGCTAGGCACCTCCTGTCCCGCTCAATAAGCGGCCCGCGATCGCCGCCATCTTTCTAAAGGCTGGTGGCGCGGGACTGAGGCGAGCATAGCCATCGCCGCCATCTTAGTAAAGGCGGGTGGGGCGGGAGTCAGCGCGTGCGTCAACGTCAGCCCGGAGCGCACGCGTCAACGTCGGCCCGGAGCGCGACCTGAGTCCGGACGGGCCTCACGCGCTAGGTCGCGCACCGGCCGGCTCTGAGGCACTGATGAGCGGCGGCCTCTCTCTCTCACTCTTCCCCGCGAGGCGCGCAGGCCCAGCCGCAATCGGCGGTCTTGAAGCCGGCTCGGGCGGGGGGCCGGTGCTCGGGAGGTCGGTGCTCGGGAGGGCAGGAAGGGGGGAGAAGGGTTACCCCGGCAACCAGGCCCGGCCCTCTCTCAGACTCAAGCCAGCTCACGCCCGTTCCCGGGGCTTGACTCCAGCGCAGACCCAGCCGCAATCAGCGGTCTTGAAGCCGGCTCGGGAGGGCGGAGGGTGGGGCTCGGAAGGGGGGGGGAAGGGTTACCCCGGCAACCGGGCCCGGCCGTCTCTCACAGCCTCAAGCCGGCTCACGCCCGTTCCCGGGGCTTGGCTCCATTTGCGGCCACGGGCCACTCGCCCTCTCTCTCTCCTTCCCTCTGTCTCTCTCTCCTTCCCCCCTCCCCTCTCCCCCCTCCTCTCTCCCCTCTCCCCCTCTCTCTCCCCACTGCCTCACCCTCTCTCTCTCCCCCTCTCTCTCTGCCCCCTCTCTCTCTCCCCTCCCTCCCCCTCTCTCTCTATCCCCCTCCCTCCCCCTCTCTCTCTATCCCCCTCCCTCCCCCTCTCTCTCTATCCCACTCCCTCCCCCTCTCTCTCTACCCCCCTCCCTCCCCCTCTCTCTCAACCCCCCTCCCTCCCCCTCTCTCTCTACCCCCCTCCCTCCCCCTCTCTCTCTACCCCCCTCCCTCCCCCTCTCTCCCTCCCCTCTCTCTCTCCCTCCTCCCTCCCCCTCTCTCTCTCCCCCGCCTCCCCCTCTCTCTCTCCCCCGCCTCCCCCTCTCTCTCTCCCCCCTCCCTCCCCCTCTCTCCCCCCCTCCCTCCCCCTCTCTCTCCCCCCTCCCTCCCCCTCTCTCCCCCCTCCCTCCCCCTCTCTCCCCCTCCCTCCCCCTCTCTCTCTCCCCCTCTCTCTCTCCCCCTTTCTCTCCCCCTTTCTCTCCCCCTTTCTCTCCCCCTCTCTCTCCCCCCTCTCTCTCCCTCCCTCTCTCTCCCCCTCTTTCTCTCCCCCTCTCTCCCCCTCTCTCTCTCCCCCCAGTCTCTCTCTCCCCCCAGTCTCTCTCTCTTTTCTCCCCCCAGTCTCTCTTCTCCCCCCAGTCTCTCTCTCTCTCTCTCTCCCCCAGTCTCTCACTCTCTCTCTTCCCCCCCAGTCGCGCTCTCTCTTCCCCCCAGTCTCTCGCTCTCTCTTCCCCCCAGTCTCTCGCTCTCTCTCTTCTCCCCAGTCTCTCACTCTCTCTCTCCCCCCCAGTCTCTCTCCTCTTCTCCCCCCAGTCTCTCTCTCTCTTCTCCCCCCATTCTCTATCTCTCTCTCCCCCAGCCTCTCTCTCTCTCTCTCTCTCTCTCTCTCTCTCTCTCTCCCCCCAGTCTCTCTCTCTCCCCCCCAGTCTCTCTCTCTCCCCCCAGTCTCTCTCTCTCTCTCCCCCCAGTCTCTCTCTCTCTCACTCTCCCCCCCCAGTCTCTCTCTCTCTCTCCCCCCCCAGTCTCTCTCTCTCCCCCCAGTCTCTCTCTCTCTCTCCCCCCAGTCTCTCTCTCTCTCTCCCCCCAGTCTCTCTCTCTCTCTCTCCCCCCAGTCTCTCTCTCTCTCCCCCCAGTCTCTCTCTCTCTCCCCCCAGTCTCTCTCTCTCTCTCTCTCCCCCCCCAGTCTCTCTCTCTCTCTCCCCCCAGTCTCTCTCTCTCTCTCCCCCCAGTCTCTCTCTCTCTCTCCCCCCCAGTCTCTCTCTCTCTCTCCCCCCAGTCTCTCTCTCTCTCTCCCCCCAGTCTCTCTCTCTCTCCCCCCAGTCTCTCTCTCTCTCTCCCCCCAGTCTCTCTCTCTCTCTCCCCCCCAGTCTCTCTCTCTCTCTCCCCCCAGTCTCTCTCTCTCTCTCTCCCCCCAGTCTCTCTCTCTCTCTCTCTCCCCCCAGTCTCTCTCTCTCTCTCTCTCTCTCCCCCCAGTCTCTCTCTCTCTCTCCCCCCAGTCTCTCTCTCTCTCTCCCCCCAGTCTCTCTCTCTCCCTCCCCCCAGTCTCTCTCTCTCTCTCCCCCCAGTCTCTCTCTCTCTCTCTCCCCCCAGTCTCTCTCTCTCTCCCCCAGTCTCTCTCTCTCTCCCCCAGTCTCTCTCTCTCTCTCCCCCAGTCTCTCTCTCTCTCCCCCCAGTCTCTCTCCCTCCCCCCAGTCTCTCTCTCTCTCTCCCCCCAGTCTCTCTCTCTCCCCCCAGTCTCTCTCTCTCCCCCCAGTCTCTCTCTCTCCCCCCAGTCTCTCTCTCTCTCCCCCCAGTCTCTCTCTCTCCCCCCAGTCTCTCTCTCTCCCCCCAGTCTCTCTCTCTCCCCCCAGTCTCTCTCTCTCTCTCCCCCCCAGTCTCTCTCTCTCTCTCCCCCCCAGTCTCTCTCTCTCTCTCCCCCCAGTCTCTCTCTCTCTCTCTCTCCCCCCAGTCTCTCTCTCTCTCTCCCCCCAGTCTCTCTCTCTCTCTCCCCCCAGTCTCTCTCTCTCTCTCCCCCCAGTCTCTCTCTCTCTCTCCCCCCAGTCTCTCTCTCTCCCCCCAGTCTCTCTCTCTCTCTCCCCCCAGTCTCTCTCTCTCTCTCCCCCCCAGTCTCTCTCTCTCTCTCCCCCCCAGTCTCTCTCTCTCTCTCCCCCCCAGTCTCTCTCTCTCCCCCCCAGTCTCTCTCTCTCTCTCCCCCCAGTCTCTCTCTCTCTCTCCCCCCAGTCTCTCTCTCTCTCTCCCCCCTGTCTCTCTCTCTCTCTCTCTCTCCCCCCAGTCTCTCTCTCCCCCCAGTCTCTCTCTCCTCCCAGTCTCTCTCTCTCCCCCCAGTCTCTCTCTCCCCCAGTCTCTCACTCTCTCTCCCCCAGTCTCTCTCTCTCTCTCCCCCAGTCTCTCTCTCTCTCCCCGCAGTCTCTCGCTCTCTCTCTTCCCCCCCAGTTGCGCTCTCTCTTCCCCCCCAGTCTCTCGCTCTCTCTTCCCCCCAGTCAATTCAATTCAATTCAATTCAAATCGCTTTATTGGCATGACAAGGTACATCTTATGTTGCCAAAGCATCGAAAAACATTCATGGTTGTACACAAAAATACAGATCTATCCATACAGTGTACAAACAGATATATCCCTGAGTGTATAAATATACATTCATATAATTTTTATATACTCTTTTCTTATATTTAGTGTTTGTCCCTCTGTTTATGGCAAGCTGTAACATAGTGTGCCGCGAAGGTTACACAATTTCTCTCTTCCCCTAGTAGGTATGGGAGTTTTTGGTCGTCATTCAAATTTCTGAATTCCAGGCATATTTTTGTGAATTTTGGGTAGAAATTCTCCCTTATGCCCTGATATTTTCTACACGCTGTGAGGAAGTGCATCTCTGTCTCCACCACTCCCTGACTGCAGTGAGAGCATATCCTGTCCTCTCTTGGTAGCCGGGTCTGCCTGTGTCTACCTTTTTCGATCGCCAGGCTATGTTCACTAAGTCTGTACATTGTCAAGGTTTTTCTCAGTTTGCTATCCTTTACCATGGTCAGGTAATCAGCCATGCTGTATTGTCTGTTTAGGGCCAAGTAGCAATTGAGCTTGCTTTGGGTTTTTGTTGTTTCTGCCCAATATGACAGATATTTTTCCTTTTGCTTAGCGACGATTGTGTTGGGTCGAATTCTTTGTGTTACGCTGTCACTGTCCTGGGGCTGGTTATTGTTAGTAGTGTTAGTAGTTACTTCACTGAGTCCCAGGACTAGTTGACTGAGGGGATTCTTCTTTATGGTCCTCTCTTGGCATTTCAGGGCTTCGTAATGATAGCATTAGGGGTTGCTCATTTGTAGGTGTTTCCAAAATTTGGTGGCTCTTTTTTGGATAGTGATTATTAATGGATATTGGCCTAGTTCTGCCCTGCATGCATTGTTTACGGTTTTCCTTTGAGTCCGGAGGATACTTTTACAGAATTCTGCATGTAGGATCTCAATTGGATGTTTGTCCATTTTGCAAATTCTTGTTGTGTTAGCCATAGAGTGCAATTGGTTCAATTACTGATTTGAAAATTTTGAGCCAAATGCTAATTGGGATTTCTATTTGGATTGATTTTTTAATGGCATAGAAAGCCCTTCTTGCTTTCTCTTTCAGTTCATTCACAGCCAGATGAAAATTTCCTGTAGAACTGATTTTTAAGCCCAAGTATGTGTAGTTAGTGGTTTGTTCAATTTTGGTTGTTCCTAGTGTGAAATTTATTTTGGGTCCCTGATGTCTGGATCTTTGCTGGAACACAAGGACTTTGGTTTTTTGGGGATTTATTGTCAGGGCCCAGGTCTGGCAGAACGACTCCAGCAGATCCAGGTTCTGCTGTAGACCCTCCTTAGTTGGTGACAGCAGAACCAGGTCATCTGCATAGAGGAGGAATTTAACCTTGGATTCATATAGGGTGAGGCCGGGTGCTGTAGATTGTTCAAGTAGTTTTGCCAATTCATTTATGTAAATATTAAAGAGTGTCGGTGAGATGGGCGAGCCCTGCGTCACCCCCCGCCCCTTTGGGAAGTATTTTGTTTGTTTGTCTCCAATTTTAACTGCACATTTGCTGTTTGTATACATTGATTTGATTTTGATTTGATGTAATTAAATCAATCAAATCAACTTTTATTGTCATTGTTAGTGCACAAGTGCAGTACAACGAAATGTAGGCTTGCGGCTCCCGAGAGTGTACATTTGGATTAAGACATTTAAACATTCAACATACATTTGGCTTGTAGTATATTAACATAAATATAACCATAATAAAGTGCATTGGCAGATGTGCAGGCTTTAGAGTTTATTTGTGGAGTTCAGTAAGATGACAGCCCTGGGAAAGAAGCTGTTCCTAAATCTGGTCGTACGGGTGCGAATGCATCTGTAGCGTCTCCCAGATGGCAGGAGGGCGAACAGACTGTGGCTGGGGTGGGTAGGGTCTTTGATGATGGACCGTGACCTCCGTAGACAGCGTTTCTGGTATATGTGCTCTATGGTCGGTAGCCGGTGCCGGTAATGCGTTAGGCAGTTTTGACTACCCGCTGCAGGGCTTTCCGGTCATAGTAGCTACAGCTGCCATACCATACTGTGATACAGTTTGTCAGGATGCTCTCTATAGTGCAGCGGTAAAAGTTAGAGAGGATCAGGGGTGACAGATTACATCCCTTCAGCCTCCTTAGGAAATATAGGCGCTGCTGGGCCTTCTTCACCAGAGAGGAGGTGTTGAGGGACCAGGAGAGGTCTTCCGTGATGTGGACTCCGAGGAACTTATAGCTGTCCACCCTTTCCACCACAGCCCCATTGATGTGGATGGGGGTGTGACTTCCGCCTTTGGACTTCCTGAAGTCCACAATGATTTCTTTTGTTTTCTTGGTGTTAAGGGCCAGGTTGTTATCGGCGCACCACTTCACGAGATGCTGGACCTCCTCCCTGTAGGCTGACTCATCGTTGTTGGTGATCTGACCTACTACCGTGGTGTCATCCGCAAACTTGATGATGGTGTTGGAACCATTAACAGCCACACAGTCGTGGGTGAAGAGGGAGTAGAGGAGGGGGCTCAGCACACATCCTTGTGGGGCCCCCGTGTTCAGGGTCAAGGGGGGGGAGGTGTGGTTACCTAATTTGACAGACTGGGGTCTGTTTGTTAGGAAGTCCAGGGTCCAGTTGCAGAGGGAAGTGTTCAGGCCAAGAGTGTGGAGTTTGGTGGCCAGCTTGTTGGGGACGATAGTGTTGAATGCTGAGCTGTAGTCTATGAACAGCATTCTGATGTAGGTCTCCTTACCATCTAGGTGATTCAGTGCCGAGTGTAGAGCAGTTGTGATTGCATCCTCCGTTGATCTGTTTGCACGATAGGCAAACTGGTGTTGGTCAAGAGAGGCAGGAACACTGGCTTTGATGTGGGCTAAGACCAGTCTCTCGAAACACTTCATTATGATGGGTGTGAGTGCGACAGGTCGATAGTCATTCAGGCACGTCACAGCCGTTTGTTTTGGCACAGGAATAATGGTAGCGGTCTTGAAGCATGTAGGGACTACTGCCTGGGCCAATGACAGATTGAAGATGGCGGTGAAGACATCAGCCAGCTGATCAGCACATTCCTTGAGTAGCCGTCCAGGGATGCTATCCGGTCCAGCAGCCTTTCGTGTGTTCACTCCGCGTAGAACACCCCTTACGTCGGAGGTCGACAGAGTGAGCACCTGGTCTTCCGGGGGTGGCAAGGCTTTGGTAGCCGGCTCCCTGTTGTCCCTGTCGAAGCGAGCATAGAAGTTGTTAAGCTCCTCCGGAAGGGAGGCATCGCTAACCGGGGGACTGGTGTTTTTGCCCTTGTTTTTCCCCCCTACCCCGCTTTTGATAAGTTTCAGGAATAGACCGTCGTGCCAGATGGAATCGAAAGCCTTCTGGAAATCTATAAAGCATGCGTAGATTTTGCTTTTGTTTTGATGAACATGTTTGTCAATTAGGGTCTGTAGGGTGAAGATATGATCTGATGTTTTATACTTTGGTAGGAATCCAATTTGGCTTTTATTCAAGACTTTGTGCTCCTCAAGGAAGTTTATAAGCCTTTTGTTTATGATACTACAGAATACCTTCCCCAGGTTACTGTTTACACAGATGCCTCGATAGTTATTTGGGTCGACTTTGTCCCCACTTTTGTATATGGGCGTTATGAGTCCTTTGTTCCAGATATCAGGGAAGTAACCGACACTCAGAACCAAGTTGAAGAGTTTTAGGATAGCCAGTTTCATTTTATCGTCTGTGTGTTTAATCATCTCGCTTAGTATGCCGTCTGCACCGCCAGCTTTTCCAGGTCGCAGGTCCTTGAGTTTTTCAACTAGTTCTTTTTCTGTTATTATGGAGTCTAGCGGGTTTTGGCTATCTTTTATGGCCATTTCGAGCTTTTCCAGTTTTTTGCATATTTGGTGTTGCTCTGGCCTTAGTGTGTTTTTCTGGTATAATTTATCAAAGTGGTTTTCCCATGTGTCTCCATTTTGAATGGCCAATTCATCGTGTTGTTTTTTGTGTAATGTATTCCAGTTGTCCCAGAAACAATTGGAATCAATGGATTCCTCAATGGAGCTGAGTGTATTCTTAATATACTGCTCTTTTTTGGTCCTGAGTGCGTTTCTGTATTGTGTTAGTGTCTGACAATAAGTAAGGCGTAATTCCTCGTTTTCTGGCTGTCTGTGTTTTTGGTTTGATATTTTTCTAAGTTTTTTCCTCATGTTATGGCAATCTGGGTCAAACCATTTTTCATAGTTTTTTGTTTTGGGTTCTTGCGAGCTTTCAAGTTTGACCTTGTTGCCAAATTATCAAAAATATTATTTAGGTTATTCACTGTCCGGTTTACGCCTTCTTTATTGTGAGTGTATATGTTATCCAGAAAGGTGTCCAAGAGAGCTTGAGTTGATTGATTGCTAATTGCTTTCTGGTATTTTTCCGTGCTGTTTTTGGCCCATCTGTATGATTTTTTTGGTGTTGTACAGCTTACTGGGTTGTGTTTCTGTGTTGGTTGTTTCTGTCTTTTTAAGATACATAGTAATTTGACTCTGGTCTGACAGTGTTATTTGTGGTTTGACTGTGAATGCTCTGAAAGAGGATGGGTCCAAATCCGTAATCATATAGTCTACGGTGCTACAGCCAAGAGGTGAGCAATAGGTCGATCTTCCTAGGAGGTCTCCCATGAACCTACCATTGACAATGTACAGACCCAGGCTTCGACAGAGCTGCAGGAGCTGTTTTCCGTTAGTATTTGTCTGTTTGTCGCAGTTATGCCTGTATGAATGGGAAGAGATATCGAAGTGGTTATTCCCGAATATGTAATTGTTTCCCTGATTATTGGTGAAGACTGGTTCTTCGCCAGTTCTTGAATTGAGGTCACCACAGATCAACACGTTCCCCTGGGCCTGGAATTGGGTAATCTCCCTCTCAATGTTGGAGAAGATGTCCTCTTTAAAGTACGGGGATTCCATTGGGGGGATATAGAGTGCGCAAATGAAAACATCTTGAGTGTTAGAGATAATCCCCCCCTCAATTTTGAGCCACATGTGGTTTTCGCCCTTTTTTATAAATTTGATGCAATTCTTAAGCTCTGTTTTAAACCAAATCAGTATGCCTCCGGAGTCTCTGCCTTGGGTTACTCCTGGCAATTTATTGGAGGGGACCACCAGCTCTGTGTACCCTTGGGGACGGCCAGTGTGTCCGTCCTCCTCTATACCAAGTTTCCTGTAAAATGATAATATCCAGATCTTTAGTTACATCTATGAACTCTGGGGTCCTACTCTTCACATCAAACACCGAAGAGCGTAGACCTTGAATATTCCAGGTCGAAATATATAAGGATTTCATGTTAAGTTTGATCTTTTACTATGATAGGTTAAAGAATGATATGTGTTTGTCGAGTCTAAATGGGGGAAAAAAAACAATCATCTCAATTGTCTATAAATGCTAATACTATTTGGTTGCAACTCTTTCTAGTAATTAGTCCTTAATTTTTTTTTCATTTTCTGATCCATAAGGCGGAAGTAGATGCTGCTGCAAGTCTTCCCCCCAGTCTCTCGCTCTCTCTCTTCCCCCCCAGTCTCTCGCTCTCTCTCTTCCCCCCCAGTCTCTCGCTCTCTCTCTTCCCCCCAGTCTCTCGCTCTCTCTCTTCCCCCCAGTCTCTCGCTCTCTCTCTTTCCCCCCAGTCTCTCGCTCTCTCTCTTTCCCCCCAGTCTCTCGCTCTCTCTCTTCCCCCCAGTCTCTCGCTCTCTCTTCCCCCCATCTCTCGCTCGCTCTCTTCCCCCAGTCTCTCGCTCTCTCTCTTCCCCCCAGTCTCTCGCTCTCTCTCTTCCCCCCAGTCTCTCGCTCTCTCTTCCCCCAGTCTCTCGCTCTCTCTCTTCCCCCTCCAGTCTCTCGCTCTCTCTCTTCCCCCCAGTCTCTCGCTCTCTCTCTCTTCCCCCCAGTCTCTCGCTCTCTCTCTCTTCCCCCCCAGTCTCTCGCTCTCTCTCTTCCCCCCAGCCTCTCGCTCCCTCTCTTCCCCCCCAGTCTCTCGCTCTCTCTCTTCCCCCCATTCTCTCGCTGTCTCTCTTCCCCCCAGTCTCTCGCGCTCTCTCTTCCCCCCCAGTCTCTCGCGCTCTCTCTTCCAACAACAACATGCCCTCAAAAAGGCCTCAGCACCGCCGGGCACTCCAGCTAGTATATATAAAAGGATCGTGGTGTCTGTCTGTCTGTCTGTCCGGGGCATCACTCAAAAGTTATAGAGCGTACCTACACATATGTTACATCAAAAGAAGGCTTATGATTAGGGGAGTGTCATAGGTGTATGTACTTTGTGGTCAGACAGAAATTGTTCGGACAGTATACAAAAACGTTCAAAAACCGGACAAAATCCG